>NW_012107141.1:2803640-2814890 GCF_000951045.1 Mandrillus leucophaeus
CCATTGTTCTCAGCTCCCTTCCTCCAGAAATGAGAAACACAGCTGAAGCCGCTGCTGCTCCCCAGGGCCCTCCAAGGCCTGGAATTTCCCCATGGGTGTTTGTCCCCAACATGACTGATTTATTCCTATCATTATTCCTACATATCGAGTGATATGTAGATACATTCTGCTTAGTAAAAAGGACACATTTCAGGTGGGGTTAGAACCCCTCCTGCCACCATTTGCCAAGAGAACTGATGACAACTCCGTGTCCTTGTGTGGTTGAGGTGTGTTCAGGAAAGTTCTCCTTTAGGGTGGTGCTGCCAGGGTTTGGGAGGGACTCACACGATCCCAGTGAGGACAAGGGTGAAGGCCAGGCACTTCCCAAGGTCCCTGCTGGCCAGAGGATGGCACAGAGGGGTGTATGAGCTGCCCAGCTTGGGTTTTTCCAGAAAAACCCTTCAATGTGGATGGAATGATCATTGCAATACTAATAATAGTTTCCATTTACTGAGCCTTACTCTGCCCCAGATAATAGCAGATAATAGATGGGTCTTCTCTTTGCATCTTCTCATTTAACTCTGCACATGAGACATGTCCCCATCTTACAGATGAGAAGGCAGACGTTCAGGTTCACATAAGGTATCTAAGGTCACATAGTAAGTGATGAGGCCAGGGTTCAAATTCAGCCTCACTCACCCAGTAAGTGGGGTGCAGGAGACCCTGATGCCGGTCCCAGTCTGTGCCAGCTGGCCTTATCCCAGGAACAGGTCATTTCACTCCCCTGGCTCAGGCTCCCCGGATTCCTCCTCACCTCACCTTTACCCATCTATGGGCACTTAGCCCTCTGCCTTCCACTCCAGGGTTGAAGATGATGGAATACCTCTGTCTCCTTACAGAGAAGAGAAAGTAGAAGCCCAGAGAGGGCACTTGATCTGCTCCAGGACACACAGCAACGCCATCCCAGGGCTGGGGCTAGAACAAGGGTTTTCTCCCTCTTGGTCAGTGTTATTAACCTGTTGACCTTTCTGCTTTAATCCAACCCCAGACTTGGCCATGCTGCACGTGTGTGTGGGGATGTGAGTGAGTGCGTGGAGAGAAGAGGGACGCTTCTCTCCTTGGTCACGTTTGCCACACACAGCCTGAGCAGCGGGCCAGTGGGGAATTTCTGGGGACTGGCTGGCTCTGAGTGGAAGCTGCTGCCGGTGTCACCTGCCCCTTCCTACAGCTCCCTGGATGTCACACTTCCCACTTCCTAGTGGGGCTAGCCCTGCATCCCCTAACCACCTAGAGGTTGCCCTCTAAGACCTGTGCACTTTCTCTGTGGTCTGGCCTCTGGCTGAACAGAAGGTTTTATACAAATCGCAGTAGAGAGAAATAGATCAATGCTCCCCGGAAATGTCTCCATCAGCTTCCGGAGAGTGGGCTTCAGAGTTCCAAAGATCAAAGTTGGAACATCAGACAAGGGGGAAAAACAAAACCCAGGACCTAGAGTGGTCCCTTTTGCCCTTGTCGTGAAGTTCCTCTGGGTCCCTGTTACTCCAGACACTCTTGCCCCCCCGCCCCCCACTGCTAGGTCCCTGTCTACCTCCCTCTCCTCTCTCCTCTCATACCTCTGCCAAAGCACAGCCCGCCTGCTGCTTTATACACCTGCCATGCAAATGCAGGCCCCTGCACCATTGCCTTGGCTCTGTCTTCTGCTTAGAGCGCCTTTCTTCATCATCTCCAACACCCATTGCAGCTAAGCCACCCATCCGGGTGCTACTTTCTCCATCTTCAACAGCGCTGTTACCCATTCATTGAGTGCCCAGGTATGACATGCCATTCCAGGCCCTGGGAATACAAAAGTCAGCGGTTCGGAACATTCCCCAGCCTCTGTCTTCTTCAGCTATTTGGGAACACATCGCTAACTCAGGTTCACTGCAGAGACAGTGCCAGAATTTCTGTGCCCTCCCTCAGTGCCTAACATAGTAAGTTATACATACTTAAGTAAGTTAATGAGTGTTTGCTGAGTGAATGAATGATGACTATCACTTACTGCCTTCTATTGTGATGTCTCTGCAGGGATTTCACCCACCATTGGTCGAGTACTGTATGCCATGATTAGCTCTAGGCACCAAGTTTCTGTGTTCCCAGGATTTGTTCTTCTTATTTATAACAACAAAGTAGATAACATCGGCCCTTTTCTGGTGCCAGGCCCTGGTTAAAGAGGCCTTGGTGAAGAGGCAATGGCAATGTTACATGTAGTAACAACCCTATCAGTAGGAACTCTGATTATCCCCATTTTACAAATAAGAATTCAGGCCCAGATAATTTAAGGCATTTTCCCCAAGCCACACAGCTGGTCAGAAGTAGAGACAGGACTCCAACACCAGCACTCTGACTCCAGAGCTCAGCCCCTTACGTTTATTGAGTGACTGAATGAATGACTCGTGTGCTACTTGATATGCTGGCTTCTGAAAGAGTTAATTCACACTCAGGAGTGGTTGCAGAGGCCTTCTTTGTGCAAACATGTACATACTATGCATACACGCACATGTGTGTGACCCCCTTGGCTCTCTCTCCAGTGTGTGCCACCTGTGCTGGAGTCTATTGTCCTGTCCCTGATTCTTGCCTCTCAAGTGGACCATGCACTGGCCCTGTGTCTGAGGGTCCTTATACAGTCTCTTTGCTCAGCCAGACATGGGGGTTACTATGCCCTAAAAGATCAATTGTTCCTAAATGCAGCCAGGATGTTTATCAGGGGAAGGGGAAAGGAACCAAGATGGTCTGCAAATGAACTATGACAGATAAACCTCACCTCCCAGGAGACTCTTGGGAAATATGCAGGCTTATAAAAATGCTCTGGGCCATTCCAACTTGGAAGGCAGAGATGCATCTAAAATCTACCAAAACATCCATTCACGTGATCAGTTGCTCATTGCTTCATCAAAAGATCAAGTGTTCGTGCTATACTGACACCCTAATAAATGAAGGAGGGACTTGGGCATTGGTAGTCTTCCAGGGCCTAAAACAGCAGGTGGGGAAGCACCTTGGTGAAGAGGCAATGGTGAGCTATAGAAGGTTTTTGAGCAGGAGAGGGACATGGTCCAAGCTTCATTCCTGAAGATCTGTCTTCCTGCCTGGTGGAGGATGGAATGGAGGGGCAGCAGAGAGACTGGAGGTTATAGCTGGGGACTGGGTGACAGGGGATGAAAGCTCAGGTTAGGAATGTGGAGTCCATGAAGGGGGTGAGAAGGGAGGGGCCTCATTATGGAGAAGTTTCCAGGTAGATGGCACTGAGTTGTTTTGGCAGGGGAGAGAGAGTGGAATTTGAAGGCCCATAAGTCTGGGAGACTGAATGACTGGAAGCATTCCTGGAGGGGCCATTTCTGGGACAATAATAACAATAATTGCTACACAGGCCTTCCTCTGTGTCAGGCACTGTGCTTTATGGCTTTTGCTGTATTAAATACTCACAAGAATCCCCTCAGGTGATAACTGCCATTGTCTTCATCTTACACATGGGGAAACTGAGGCACAGTTACCTTGACAGAGATTACCCAGTCAATAACTGGTAGAGCCAGGATTCCACTCCAGGCGGCTGCCTGCAGAGCTTCTGCAGGTAACCCCCACCCCACGCACCTCTCCATTCACAGGCCTTTAGGAGGCTGTCTTTATTTCTGGAACGGACATGCATTTCCAAGCAGAAGCACTGAGAGGGGAGGACCAGGGCTTCACTTGGAAACTGACCTGAGTGCAGAAGCAGCACCTCGAGGAGGAGTCCGCAGCCCTCTGGGGCTCCTGGTTCTGTGTGGTGGGGACATCAGCCCAGAAGATTAATGAGAGGGCAGGGGAGGGAGGAAAGGAAGGAAGGGAAGGAAGAAAAATTGCTGCCCATTAT
This sequence comes from Mandrillus leucophaeus, assembly GCF_000951045.1. Taxonomy (NCBI): domain Eukaryota; kingdom Metazoa; phylum Chordata; class Mammalia; order Primates; family Cercopithecidae; genus Mandrillus; species Mandrillus leucophaeus. The sequence continues at coordinate 2,807,503 of NW_012107141.1, forward strand.
ACCTGTCCTTTGGCAAGGCCGGGTAATTAGCAAACCCTCGGCAATAAAATATTTCGTTTTGGTGTAATTGCAAAGTAATTATGTGGTAGGGGTTGTGTATTAATCGTGTTGATTAATTACACTCAGGTAGTAATTAAACATCTGCTTGATAATCGTGTGCAGCCTGAGGCTGAACATTTATACACATACACACACGCCCGTGCCACACGCAGAGCTCCTTGGTCTCTGCTCATTGGGCAGTGTGTGTTTGTGTGTGTGTGTGTGTGATGTGGGTGTGTTTGACAGAGCCTCGCTGAGTTAGAGACCTCTCCCTCCCCCACCATACAATGAACACTTTGTTCCCCAGCCTCACCTGGAACACTGGGAGGAACTGACCTACGACTGGGGCCGTGCCACCCTGCAGCCCCTCTCGGAACAGAACATGAGGCCCAGGTGTCTCTCCTGTCTGGCAGGGCTGCCAAGCCAAGCTGGGTTGGCACGGGGCTCAAGTGCTCCATACGTGGCAATGTGCTGTCATGTCTTAGAACTCACTGCAAACTTGGCACCAGTCCCTTCCTGCACCCTCTGAGACTGTGTTTGGCTTTGAGGGTCCGTGCTTGGGCAGATTCCTTTTCCCCAGCAGCTGGGAGAAAGTTTTTATTGTAGGAGCCACTTGGGCTGAGGCCCTGGTACCAGCACAGCACACCCATTAGGACTGGATTTAATAACCTGATCCTGGACACTGTGGGGACCAAAGCAGGATGCTGACCTGTGTGCAGGAACCTGTTTCTCACCTGCATCCTACCCTTGCTGTGTGATCTTGAGCAAGTCACTCCCATGCTCTGTCTCTGCTTCCTGGTCTATAAAACAAAGAAAAACTGAGCTCGGAGGCCTCCAAGGGCCTTTGCAGCGCTGCTGTACTCAGATTCTAATTTCGTTTGTACTAATTAGGAATCGGAGACAATTTAAATTCAATACATATGATCCTTAGTGAGTAAACAATTGGAAATAATTCCTTCCTTTATGACTTCCCAAAGACTCACTCATGAGCAATGAGAAGCCAGCGAAAATCAATAGCTTTTATTTTTCAGACAGAGAAATTTCAGGTTCCTTGAACTGCTGGGCATTGCAATTCATTGTTGTATTTTAAAATGTTATGTTTATGTTTATGGACTGCCATTAGATAATATGGATTCATCCTGAAGGTGGTTTTTTCATTAACTTAACTCATTTTACTTATTAGTTCACATTTATAGCTTGGGTTTAATAAGCACACTGTGCAAAAGTCATAAAATACCCTTTTTCTTTAACAATATTTTAAAATCAAGACTCTTTTCTGAGTCATCTCAGGTTTATTTGCTCATAACTTGCTTCTTCTGTGATTTGAGGCCTGGCACAGCCAACTGTAGCCTGTTATTTGACCTTGAGCTTCAGTGTCTTTATTTGTAGTAGGGGAAAGGCATCACTAGTTAATAAAAGTAATCAATTTTAAAAAGGAAGCATTCGACAATCACTTACTATATTCAAAGTGGTTCTGATATATAAGCTGGTTGAATCTCACATTCCTGAAATGGCTTTATTTTTTTCCCCCTACTTTATAGGGGAGGAAACTGAGGCCCAGAGAGGTTAAATGACTTGCCTGAGGCCACACAGTTGGTGACAGTGGCAGAGCTGGGATGCAAACACAACATGTCTGTATGAGTCAAGCTGACACCTAAAATTAACCCTCACAGTATCTAAATCAGCCACCATTTTCCCTCCCACATCTGTCTTCCTACCCTCGGCCTGTCAGACTCAGTATCCCCCCACACCACCCACCCACCTTCCCCCAACATCCCCTTATCCCCATCCACCCCATCCCCCACCAGGCCCTGCCCATCCTCCTTCCATCCTCTTGTTTTCTGTTTCCACTTGCCTGGGCTTCTTGCTGCTTTTATTTATCTTTATTTATTTATTTATTTATTTATTTATTTATTTATTTATTTTTGAGACAGAGTCTCACTCTGTTACCCAAGCTGGAGTGCAGTGGCACGATCTCGGCTCACTGCTACCTCTGTCTCCCGGGTTCAAGTGATTCTTCTGCCTCAGTCTCCCGAGTAGCTGAGACTACCAGGTGTGTACCACCACGCCTGGCTAATTTTTTGTATTTTTAGTAGAGAGAGGGTTTCACCATGTTAGCCAGGATGGTCTTGATCTCCTGACCTCATGATCTACCTGCCTCAGCCTCCTATAGTAGTGGGATTACAGGCACAAGCCACCGTGCCCAGCCTTCTTGCTGCTTTTAATTTCCCGGAAGCACATTTCTGCCTTGTGATCTTTAGTGGCTCCCCATTGCCTGTGGATAAATTTCATCATCCTTGGCCTGGCATTCACGGACCTTAGCCATCCACCCCTTGCCTTCCACTTCTGTCTCACTTCCCACTCTGCCCCAACAGGCGGGCTTGGCTCATGGTCTTGACTACCCACCCACATGTGGGTACCCCTGTGCCTTTGTTTGCCCTGGTCTCTCTGCCTATAGTGCCTTCCACATCTTCATACATTCTGATCTTCTCCTTCCTCCAGGAAGCCTTCCCTGGGGCCTCTCACTCCTCTGAATTCATAATGATTTGATGAACCCCTCCTTAGCCACCTGAACTACAGACCACAGGCATTGTCCTCTGTTGCCCATAACAGTGAATAGCCCCTTTGAAGGTGTAATCTGTGCCTCTCTCATCCTTGGTGCCCCTGGAATCTCAGGTATATAGCAAGTGTTCAATTAATGCTTTCCAAATGAGTGAATGTTCATGTTCCTCGTGGTCTCCAGGAAACAGAACTCCCTGTCTTCTCTGTTGAATTCAGGACCAGCCCCATGCAAATTTCGGGAAAGACCTGTCCAAGTTCTACCTACTTTCAACAGCTCTTCCTCCCTCCCTCCTTCCCTGCACGCTTCCTTCTGTTTCTAAGAATTGTCACATTTCTTCTTGATCAGTGACTCAAACAAAACTGTTTTCCTCTCTTCTTCCATAAAACTTCCTTGTCCTGGGCACCATTTACTTGGTTTACTGAGGCGTGAATGGGCTTCTGGTTTCCGGCAAATTAATTCCAGCTATGATGTTCATCGTGGATAATGGTGAAGAAAACGAGACATCCAGGGGCTGAACGCCACTCTGTTTTTGAGCCTGAGGATTTTGCAGATGAGGAAACTGAGGCCCAGAGGTGGGGAAAGAGGGACTTAGGTAAAGGAATCTGCTGAATTCTCAGTCAAGGCTCCCTGGGGAACTCTCTGCTGTTTCCTGGGTTATCTTGATCATGGGGATTAGAACTACCACTCTGTTGGTGGTCAGTGCACTTTACAGTTTGCATGAACTTGACCTAAGATAGGCATCTCAGCTGCTCTGTGAGGTTTCACCAAGGCTCAGAAGGGTGGGTTGCCTGCCTCGACCACAGAGCCGGTGTCTAGCAGTAGAGCCAGGGGTGGAATGCAAGTCGGGCTGTGCCACAACTGTGCTCTCCCCACTTCCCCCGTGGATGCCGATGCTTACTGGCTTCCCTACCTGTTGGCAGCAGCCTTGTGTTTACACCAGACTTGATCTACGGGATGTATTCCCCTGGTTGGAGCAGGTAGCTAGAGAGGGAAGGAGACAGAGCCAAGGAAAAAGCCAGGCCAGGCCTCAGTAAGAAGGACCTGGCCTCAAAGAGCCTAGGATCAGCAGATAGGTGACGTGGGCCAGGCCTGGCTCACAGCCCTCAGAGCTGGGCTTACTGAGCTGCTGTGGGATGACCAGGGCCTTGTGACTGTCCACTCCCAGCCCCATCCACCACTCAGCCGTATCCTCCCCAACTGGCATTTCTGGGCCTGGATTTGGGAAAGGAACTTTATTTGAGGATGACACACACGTGCGTTTACAATGACACATGTTCACACACTGAATCCCTGCCCCCATACACACACAGATGCATGCCCACCCCCACATGCTGCCGACAGTCATGCGCACACATGGGTGACACATGCCCTCCTGAATGTCTCTAGTTCACGCTCTATTTTAAACAGTCTAGGTGGCAGCATCCCATAGTGATCAAGAGCTTCTGCTCGTAAAGCAAATAGGGGTTCAAATCCAGTCTATTTCACAGCTGTGTGTCTGAAAGTTACCTAGCTTCTCCAGGCTTCAGTTTCTTATCAATAAAACGGGGATGATAGCACTGTTAGAATGAAATGGGTGGACACATGTAAAGCGCTGACCACGGGACATTTATATTCATTTCTACTCAGCTCCCACAGGCAGCCTTGGCCTGTGGTCTCAAATGCCTGCCCCCCACTCCCACATCTGAGTATCTCCATGCCTGTGCTCACCCTGGGCCCATGGCCCACAGCACTCTGCTGCCATCTCCACACACCCATGTCTGCCCCCTCCTCCAGGAAGCCTTCACATGCCCTCGGGTGTTATCAGGGGAATTAGAGGGGAAGCTCCTCTCCCCGTGAGTTATTAGAAGCACAGGCTTCAAAGCTGGCCTGAGAGGTGGCAGACTGACGGAGGGTCCGTGATCCCCTTTCACAGATGGAGAAACTGAGGCCCCACGCAGGTGAGGGTGTGCCTGAGTGTTCACAGCAAGTTAGTGTGGTGTTGGGACTGGAACCCAGGACTCCTGCCTGCGGGTCTACAGCTGTCACCTCCTTCTCAGAGTGAAGACTCCCCACTCCATGGATCTGTTAGTTAGGTGGGTGATCTGGTTCTCTCAGCCAGTTTGAGGGAGCATGGAAGTTGGGGGAGATAGATGGAGGGAGCATGGAAGTTGGGGGAGATAGATGGAGATAGATGGCGGAGATAGATGGGGTCCCCAGATGAGCCTCTTCAAGTGTGTGATGGTGGGATACAGAGAGGAGTGGGAGATGCTGGGGAGGAGAGGCCCAGAGTGGGGACTGGGACAGGGTGGGCTGAAGCAGGAACCATGGGTGACCTGGTGAGCCCGCAAGGATGGCATGGCTGTGTATGCTGCTACTGAAACAATCTCTGTCGTCACCTCTTTCCTGCATCCGTTTATTTATTTCTTTATCATGCCCTTTTGGAAAATGCTGGGAATGCCACCCCTCCTGGGGAATGCACCCTCCCCCCGCTCCCCAGTTCACACCGTCTGGTGTGACATTCGTGCTCGCCAGCTTGCACAGTGCTAATGACATTTGCATTTTACTGGCTGGTGAAATGTGGGCTGTGCTTGGTGACGGGGGTAAAGGGATCCTTAGGCAGATGGGAGGTTCCCAGCCTAGAAAGAGGGGCAGGCTTGCTGATCTGGGGACCCACACAGGTCTCTGAGATGCAGAGAAAAGGGAGAAGGTGGGTGCAGAGGGGAGGAATATCTGGCGGAATTTAGAGATGCTGTTTGTCTAAAGGCTTGCCAGGAACACAAGGCAACCCAAGTCTGGTGTTCCACCTCCCCTGACATGCACATGCACTGTCCTCTGCGTCACCTCCTTAACATTTATTGAGCAATTTCTAGATGCCAAATGCTCCTCTGTGGGCTTCACAGACTTATGAAAGTCATTTTAATTCCCAGCAATCCTCAGGAAAAGATGCTATTATTATTCCCATTTTACAAATGAAGAGTCTGAAGCTCTGAGAGGACACCTGACTTGCCTCTTCTGGAAAGAGGTTGCGCCTGTGGCCAAGATCCACCTGCCTCCAAAACCCATGCTCTTGGCCACTGTGGGCAACTTCCTGTTCTCTGTCTGGGCTTGAGCAGAGCCAGGAAACATTTGTCTGCTGAGGCCCAAGACTGAGTAGAGGTGGTGAGCATCCTCCCCCGTCCGCCGCCACAGCATGCAACAGGCTCCTGCTATGCTCCTGGGGCTGCTCCAGCCTGACAGCTACAGAGAAGGGTATGGCCCCAGAGAGAGGCCTCAGCATGAGTCAGGAGAGACCCAGAGTTTAGGCCTTGCTCTGCCACCAACTCGCTGTGTGACTTTGAGCAAGTCGTGCGCCTCTCTGGGTATCAGTCTCCTTATTTGTAAAAAGAGGCCATTGGTCTGGCTGCATGGAGCATCCCAGGAATGCATTTTCACACGAGGAAGAAACTTCTCTCCAATCTGTTTGGACTCATGGAGTTGCCTTGCACTCAGACATACAAATTATGTTTTACATCAAAGCAAATCATGAAACATTTGCTGAACCTCCTCTCCCTTCTGCAAGGGGAACTGTGCTAGATGCAGGGGTTATGATGCTTATGTGTTTTTACTCAGCACACGCATACACGGGCACATGCATACCTTTGTGTCTTAGACTTATTTCCAGGCTACTTCAGTCGGATCTAGATGTTGAGTCTCCAATGCTGATGCTCACTTGCAGACTCCTGCAGTCTTGGTTTTATGACTTCGCCTCGTGCAGGGCCAGGAGAGCCCTTCAAACAGAAAGAAGAGACCTCAGCTCAGGCAGGTAATCACGGCTGCCTCTGCTTCCCTCTCACAGGTGAGCATCTCCTGGACAGCGTCAAGCTTCAGATGAGCTGAGCTTCTAATACTACCATCAAAGCAACTGGAACCCCTTGAATTTGATTTCTGGAGACGCGGGCATAATCCTTTTGCAGACGTCTCAACGCTGGCTCTCCAGGTAACGGAGTTTAGGCTTGTTCAGCAAGGGGATTTTCGCTACTTTTGTTGTTGCTGTTGTTGTTGCTAAGGGTGACCATCAGCAGGGCACCTGTCGTTCTCTATCATTCATTCTCTTTCATGCATTAGTGTCTGTCTCCCCCATCACACCAAAGGTGCATGGGCAGGAGTGTAAGGGGTGCAGATAGTGTGAGTGGATCTGAGCCAAGGTTGCTGGGGTTTCACTAGATTAGCCAAAAAGATAACCCTCAGAGGGGCCAGACAGCTGAGAAGGCTGAGGTACACGCTAGCCTACCAGGTTGCTGGCCCATGCCCCTCAAGCTCAGCTGGGGAAGGGGGGAGCTGTTGCCCAGGTAAGCAAGAACCAGTGGTGGGTCAGAAGTAAAGGTTGGCTGCAGTGGGTGGTGAGAAGGCAAAAGCTGAACTGAGGTCAGATGCTGCATCATTTGGGAGCCAACACTCAAACTGGATTAAGCAAGATAGGCCATTTATTAGCTTTTTTATTAGTTTCTAATATATTGTCGATATGGGGCCTATTTATTGGTTTCAAGGCAGGCAGGGCTGAAGCCAGGGCTCAAATGATGCTATTAGGACCATGTCTCACTACATCTGTGTCCTCTGCCTCCCTCCTTGTGAGTTTCAGTCCTTGGCAGCCACTCTCCATGTGGCAGCAGGGCAGGGACGTGCAGCTGCAGACTGACGTCTTGCTCATTGCAAATCCAATGGAAGGAGAGCTTCTTTTTCCTAGGAGTTCCAACAAAAATCCCAAAGTCAAGGCTTATTGGATGGTCTTGGGTCACATGACCACCTCTGAGCAATCACTGAAACCTGG
>NW_012107141.1:2815445-2894383 GCF_000951045.1 Mandrillus leucophaeus
CCCCCATGCCTCTGATGGATCTGCAAGTCGTACTTCACGTTCCAAAAAGATTGTTCCAGAAGGTCCTCATAAAGAGTCCCTGCACTCTCTGATGGCCGCCCCACTATTTCAGCTACCCCAGCTCCTGGCTGCCTTGAGTAGACCTCCACTCGCGGGGAAGGCCTGTTCCTTCTTCACCCCACCTCTACTCCTTCTTGACTTGGGGGAGTTTCTTGTGCCTCCTTAGGGTTTATTTGCCCTAAATGGGCCCCTTCCCAGAAGACCAGCCGCAGCCTTGCTTCTCCGAAGCCCCTTAGAGGGACAGGGGAGTAGAGGCGGACGGCCACTGGTTGAGTGGAAGCTCTGCCTCTGGGGGCACAAGGGTACACGTGGCCAGGCCAGCCTGGCAGCCCTGCTGCCCTCCACCGTGGCAGCTCTGTCCTGCATTTAGGGAGAGATGTGTGATTTCATTTGAGCAAATATTCCTCTGCAGAAAAAAATACTGAAAACCACAGCTTGTGATGCTGCCTCCCTGGCAGCTGTGGCCAGGCACTTTGTCAGATCTGCCCTTCGCTTGGTTTTGGTCAACCACAAACCTCTTGGCCCTCCCCCAGTCTCTCTCAGTCTGTGTCTCGCCTGTGGGCTCCAAAGCTCTGACTCACCATGCAGCCAGCTCAGCGCTCAGCACCACCCTGCCTTATATGGTGAGCTCAGCACCTCTGGGTCAATGAGTGTTAATTCATTTATTCAGCCAATGGCTGTTGAGTGCCTACCATGTGCCAGGAGCTGTTTTAGATGCTGGGGATTGAGGGTGAGCAAAGCCCAAAGGTCCCTGTCCTCAGGGTTCCCTGCCCTCTCCTCTGGGAGATCTCCTGAGGACAGGACCCTCCTCTGGGTGTCTTGCCCCCAACCCCTTGCCTGATGTCTCACACAGTGCTAAACCATAACTGGGCTGGCTTGGTAGATATGTCAGTCAGTTACTTTCTACACCATTTTGTAAAGTTCCCACCTGTGCCTGATGCAGCAGAAATAGCAGAATGACTTTGTTCTCAGCCTTTAGGACTTAGGGTGTAAAGTGCCACTCGTCATGGCCCTGGGGAGGAGGAAGGGCAAGTGTTAGAGATCTGTATGCAGACCTGCTCCTGGAGTGTGCACCTGTTCATAAAACGAATCATACAAGCTCCACTTCCCAGGCATGCTTCATTCATTCAGATGCACTCAACAGGCACCTCAGAGGCCAGCTCTAAGGGAGACGATCAAAGTCAAGACATCCAAGGTAAAGAAGGGGAGGGTACAGAGCAGAAATAGAAAAGAAGGCTTGGGGGTTCAGAGGCCAGAAGGAGATGTTACCGCTGCACAGTGGTGGTGTAAAATCAGGGGATGCAAAGCCTGTGAGCTGAGCCTAGATATGGGCCAGGTGAGGACGCTAGAAAGGACATTTGGGAGGAAGACACAGTGAGAGCAAAGGCCTGACAGTGGGACCCTGAGGCTTGAAAGACTGTGCCAGGCAGGAAGCCAGATGAACTCGGTTAGCCTTCTTTCCTGCAGGCCTCCAGGCTTGGCCGTGCTGGGCCTGGGGCCATCTTGTCTTCAAGGCTGCTTTCAACTACAGCTTGGGTGGGGAGTTTAGTAGCTCCTCCCTTTTCCTTTTGTCCTGTTCGTCCCTGGAAAAGGGAGTTTTGGAGGGCCCTTTCAAAGAGATGGTGCTGCACCAAGACCGGGAGTTCTTAATCCTCTCATTCCTGAGATACTTTACAGAGCTTAGGGCTCATTTTCACTTAGAGCATTGCAAGCCGCCGCCCTAGTGGCAGACCCTGGGCTGGAAGTTGGGAGACTTGGGTCCGGGCTGTGCTACTGATGTCCTTAGCCTCCTGGCCTATAGTTTATCAAGCCCCTTCCAGCTTGAGACATTGTATTCCATGTCAGAGCTGGATTCGGATCTGAGCTCTGCCAGCGGTACAGCCTCAGTATTCTTATATGTAAGTTAGGGATAATAAGAGTACACTTCTCATAAGACTGTGTGAAGGTGAAAGGAAATACTTGAATGACAGAAAGTGCTTAACAGAGCACCTGCCAGGGATCAGCATTCAGTGTAGTACTGATGCTATTGGTGTTGTTATTATTTATATTTCAATCGTATTAATATAACTCTGTGGGAGTCTTCAGTGTATAGGTGCCTGTTGGTCCATGTCCCAAAAAACTTGGTGATGGGGGCCAGGCGTGGTGGCTCACACCTGTAATCCCAGCATTTTGGGAGGCTGAGGCAGGCAGATCGCAAGGTCAGGAGTTCGAGAGCAGCCTGGCCAGCGTAGTGAAACCCCGTCTCTACTAAAAATACAAAAATTAGCTGGGTGTGGTGGCATTCACCTGTAGTCCCAGCTACTTGGGAGGCTGAGGTGGGAGAATTGCTTGAACCTGGGAGGCGGAGGTTACAGTGAGCCAAGACCACACCACCGAACTCCAGCCTGTGTGACAGAGTAAGACTCCATCTCAGAAAAAAAAAAAAAAAAGAAAACTTGGTGATGGGGTGGGACGTTACACCCCTCCCATCTCCAAATAGAGATGGGATCGGGGCCGCCTTACCTAGAATCACATTTATTCGTTCATTCACCAACACTTCATTGAGCACTTGCTGTGTGCCTGGGTCTCTGAGAGGCATGTGGAGTCCTATTGGATAGGATGCTCAGGGTCCCTGCTCTCAGCAGCTCAGGTCTTCAGGCTGAGGCCTTGGAGGGAAATCCCACCCTGGCTTCCCATGGCACCTGAAGCTTTGTTCAACCCTCCCTTGCCATCTTGGGCCTAAGGCCTGGGTGAAATGCCAGAGAATCCACTAAAATGAACTGGTCCGGTGTTGCACATGGACCTAAAGGATGGGGTGGATTGCCAAGTCCCAGTTCAGCACCAGGAAAACTGAAGTGTTTCAGGGGGAAGATGGGCTTGCCCTGGGCGCCAATGGCAAGGTCCTGTTTCATTGTCACCCCCCTTTGATGCTTGTTTGGATCCTGAACTGCAAAGGGTTTTGATTATTTCTGGAGGATGCCAAGCCTGCACGTGGAAGGGGCTAGGGGTCCAGTCTGCCCCTGTGTTTGCCTTGCGGTCTCCTGGTAGCTGTGGGTATCTCACCCTCTCTGGTAGCCAGCAGAGCCTGCCATGTGGGGCATCAGCCAGGGGTTGGTGAATGGATGGATGGGTAGAAGGATCACAGTGGATTTTCTAGAATCCATGTTGTCCCAGCCTCAGCCAGGGTGGCTGGAGATACCAATCTGTTGGCTTGTTTTTCCATGACAATTTGATTTTGGCTTCCGTGGAATATCAGGAATTTTCAAGTAGTGGAATGGACTCAAAACAAATGGCTTTTGAGCTGATCAGCTTTCTCAGTTTGATTTCAGGGAGGCAGCCTGGTGTGTATCCTGATTTAAGGACCAGAGCTTGCAAACTCCAGCTCCTGGGTGACCTTGGGCATGTTATTGAGTCTCTCTCAAATTCTCGTCTCTCATCTAGAAAATGGTGGCACTAATGGCATCATAGGGCTGTGATGAGCTTTAAATTAAATAATGAGTGTTAAAACATGTAGCAGAGCTCTGGGCACATGGTAAATGCTCAAGAAAATGATGATGGTGTATTTAATGAACACCCTTAAGTTATTTGTTGCATCTTCTTGCTCCCCCACGGGTTTTTCCAGACTACTTTGCATTTGTAAGACAAAAAAAATTACTTTGAAAAGTTATTATTACACAAGCAATATAGGCTTCTTAAAAATTCAAATGATCTGGAAGGATTTAAATTAAAAAGCAAATTCCTCTTCCCTCCACCTGCCAACCACATCAGTCCCTTTTCCTAGTAACATTCTCTTTGAATGCAGGGCTCTTCAAGACTAGAACTTTTCTTCTTTTTTTTTTTTTTCTCTCCTTAAGGGCAGGGGACAGGTAGGAAGTCAGGAGGGGACAGTAGTCTGGTGGCTGTTGCAGCCAGTTGTCATCCAGGCTAAAAGTCCTGAGGCTGGTGCCAAGGAGCCTCAGTGGAGCAGGAACAGGAGCAGGAGCAGTCAGGTCCCGTAGGCAGCCTGGCCTCCCCAGCACTATTTGCTCTAAGTCACAGGGGTCTCCAGCACTCTATGGGGTCTCAGAGTCCTGGAGATGAGAGTGGCCTGAGCCGAACCACATTCAGGCCAGGCTTGGAGTGCCAGGCTCACAAACAATGTGGATGGCCACCTGCCAGGGGCCCCTATTCTGTCACGGTGCCCCAGGGCTCAGTCCAGCTCCAGCGTCTGTGACCCTGGCAGCACAATCGTTTGTTCCTGCTCACCTTCTGACAGTCTGCACTCCCAGCTGTGCCCTCTGCTGCCACACTCGGGTAGAGGCCCAGGTCCAAGTGAACACAATCGGCATTAGGCTCCAGCAGGACTGGCACGAGGCCCAGCACATCGTTGGTGCTAAATGGAGTTGCAGCAGGTACAAGGTGTGCCATCTGCCTTTACTTCTCTAAATCTGATTTAATCTGCCCTTAGCTCCCTCGTGCATTTGAAAGACATTCAATCCCAATTATGTTGGGGAGTGGATTTTTACCACCTAGGATCACATAGGAGGCTTGGTGGCCTTATGTGATCTGAAACATCTGGGAAAGGCTGCTGGACTTGAGCCCGCACAGGGGCCCCGCAGACAGGCTGCTTTGCCAATCTCAGGGTCTGATGAGGCCAGGCGGGCAGCAGCTATTTCTGTGCTAACCAGGGCACAGCTGTGGTCTTTGGTTGCAACTCTAAGCCATGAGCTTTGGTGTTCAGTCTCCCAGCCATTCTCTGGCATCTCAGGATCCCCCCATCACAGTCTGATCATCTCTTGGGAGAGCCATTCCTGGAGCAAGGCACCTGAGCTCGTAGCTTTTCGATCCTACCAATCTGGCTGATCTCCAGAGACTCGCTCTCCACCTCTCCCCTCAAGTCTGCTGCCTCTGCCACTCTCCTCTGCACACTCACACCGCAGCCACCTTCATGGGCTTCAGCCTAAGCTGTCTTCCTAAACCCAGCCACTGTTCTGACTGGCCTGGGAAACCAGCCACCCCCAAGGCTTAGAACCCAAAGACTTGGCCACCATCTTGGGAAAGAAGAGAGAATACCCACTGCAGAGTGAACACATTGGGGGAAAAAATGTCTCAAGACATATCCTGTCACTCCCACTGGTTGCAACAAATGCATCAATACCTTTCATTCAAGTATTGATTGAGCACCAACCTTAAAGCAGATTCTTTCAGAGGCTGGAGGTAAAAAATAATAAAAGACCAACCTCAAGTTGCTTAGGGTTTAAATAGCAGTTCTCAAGGATGCTCCTCAGACCAGCATCACCAGCATCTCCTGGGAACTCGGATATGCAGATTTTCAGACCTCCATCCCAGACCCTCATGAATCAGAAACTTGGGAGTGCAAAGGCCCAGCAAACCTGGGTTTTGACAAGCCCTCCAGGAGATTCTGATGGAAGCTCAAGTTTGAGGGCCCCTGAGGCAACAGCAGGCAGCAGTCTGTCTAATGCACTGTGATGCATCAGCCCATAGACCAGGTGATGCATGCTGGGGAAGGGGGAAGTACTGGAGAAGGCTTGGTTTATGATTTTTTTCTTTTTTTTTTTGAGACGGAGTCTTGCTCTGTCACCCAGGCTGGAGTACAGTGGCCCGATCTCGGCTCACTGCAACCTCCACCTCCCCAGTTCAAGTAATTCTCCTGCCTCAGCCTCCTGAGTAGCTGGCACTACAGGCGTGCACCACCAGACCTGGCTAATTTGTGTATTTTTAGTAGAGACGGGGTTTCACCATGTTGACCAGGGTAGTCTCAAACTCCTGACCTCAGGTGATCCACCCTCCTCAGCCTCCCAAAGTGCTGGGATTACAGGCATGAGCCACCACACCCGACTGGTTTATGAATGTTTTAAAGGGGGACAAAGGAGTCTGTGTGTGAGTCCAGAGAGAGTAGATTCCCGACAGAGGGATTAGCACATGCAAAATCCCTGGGGCATGACAGAGCAGAAGCATTCAAGGAGCTACAAGTGGTGCCACTGGGTGGAGTGAGCAGAGGAAGTAGGGGAGGGGAAGGGATATGAGATAGGCCTCTTGTGCTGAGTTTGGGCTTTTCCCCAGGAGCACTGGGGAGCCATGAAAGGGTTTATGCAGAGGAGGAAGACAGGTGATGCCCTGAGAAGATGGCAGGGAGGTGGGATAATGGTTGAGGGTGAATAGACTCAGTTGCAGTCATTGCAAGGCCTCCAGCTGGTGACAGGCTGGCTTCTAAGGGCAGGGCTGAGCCTGTGGGGAGATGGAGAAAAAGGAGGCCGGGTGCAGCATGGATACCCTGGTCATGCAGGAGTTCTGCCCTGTTACTAGATCCTTCCCTCAGGGGACTCAGTTGGAGGCTGGAGCCCAGGTGGCCATCTGTCATCACTCTCCGTCTGAGTGCCTTGGAAGCCTTCAGTCCCTGCCAGGCACTGTAATTCATCTCTGCATGCTCCCCTTTATCTTTTTGGGGATAGAGGGAAATAAAATACCATCTGCACATCTGGGTGCTAGGCCTGGAATGGAGGCACCTGGACGTGCAAGAGCTAACCCAGACACCCCTGAGTGTGGAGCTGGGAGGAGACCAGGAGAGGATCCTGGCGGGGCCTGAGGTGGGAGCCGGGCTGTGGGTGTGGGTGTGAAGGGCACCTGGCCTCCCCACCTCAGTACTGGCGTGGGGAGCCCCATGGAGAGGAGGGAGCAGAGCCCCTTCCTTAGAGACCCCAGCCTTCCTTGCTGCTTTCCTAGGCCCAGGTGGGCACAGCTTAGGGAATGCGGGCTCACCTCTCCCAGGATCAGGGAAAGGAGCTTCCAATGAGCTCATCCTACAGTGAGTCCAGCCACTGGCCGGGAGGAGAAAACTTGCAAACCACAACCAGGGTCCTGACTCCTTGGGGCGGGCAGAACTGGAGAGAGGGAAGGTGGATCCCCCACACCTGGGGCAGAAAGTGAGGCAGGTCTGAAATAAGCCGCTGGCTGGAGGGTCAGATGGGGACTCTATATCCTTTGAGTTTGGCAGCTCCTGCTTCCAGTGCACCCACTGCTGGTGCTAGTTTAAAGGGCAGTCGCTTGGAGCCAGGTGATGCCGGCTCTGGTCTGTGTGTATTTAAGGATCACGTTAGCCCCAACCCGCAATCACTGCTGATTTGTGGTGAGCGCTTGGAGGAGCTGTGGTTCTGGCTGAGGGGTTGCCAGCCAGGCTCTGCCCATTAGGTCTCCTCCCTCAGGAGGGCTCAGGCCCTTTTTTCTGCTTTACTCTTAGTATAGATTTAACTCTTGAAAGAAGTGATCAGCAAGGATGTGTGGCCTCGCAGACTGGGCCGGGACGGATTTTAAGGTCATCAGTTTCCACTCCTTGAGAAGTGCTCATTCAGCTTCTGCTTACATACCTGTAGCGACGGGGAGCTCACTACCAACCAAGAGAGTGGTGTTCAGACTGCTTTGAAAAAAGTCATTCCCCTGCTTTGTAAAGGCCTTGGGTTTAAATCCTGTCCCTGCTGCTTGCTCTGTGACCACAGGCAAGTGACTTACCTTCTAGAACTCTGGTTTCCTTTAGTCTAAAATGGGTTTGGTAAATATCCACTTCTCGCTCGTGGAGAGGTTAAAACCAGTTAACTGTACAACCAGGAACGAGTCAGATCTCTCCACAGTGCATAGAAGCTGAGTCCAGACAGTCTTCTCAGCAAATGTACATGTCCCACATCCAATAGTATCAGCAGGATAAATGTCAGCTTCTCCCTGGCACGTAGCTGATGCCAGGATATGATTGGTGCTGCCTGCTCCTCCCTTTGATGGAACTGCAGTGCCTTAGAGACATGGCCGGGCCCCCTCCATGGCTTTTATCCTAACTCAGAGGCCTCAGACCACAGGATGCCCTGAGCTGTCACACGGGCCCAGTGTTCAAAGGCTTCTAGAAGGCTCAATCTCTCTGGAGGCCTCCTTCCCTCACAGAGTCTCCTCCCAGGGCCCTGTCAGAACCCCAGGCCCACCCTCCTCACATTATCAGGCTTTGTGTCAGGGTTTTAATGAGGTCGGGGTGGGCGGGCAGGCCACATTGCCTCGACTCCCACAGGAAATAACAAGAAAGCACCAGTGGAATGGCTCAGGTGGAGAGGTGGTCCCTGAAACTGGCAGTGACCTCAGGCCTCAGCCCGCAGTACCACACTTCCCACAGGGCATGGGCCTTGCCCCCTACCATACCTTTCTGCAGTCCTGTTTTGCTGTTGTTCCTATTTTATTTTTTAAACAGTTTTATAAAGGTATAATTTACACACCATAACATTTGCCTGTTTTAAGGATATGATTCTATAGTCTGTGTTAACTTTACAAAGTTTTGCAACCATCACCACAATCTAATTTTAGAATATTTCCATCATTCCCCAAAGAAATGTGGCACACATTCGCCATCAGTCCCTGTTCCCACCCCAGCCCAAGGCCACCACCAGTCTATTCTGTGTATCTGTAGATTTACCTTTTCTGGACATTTCATGTAAATGTACTCATATGTCTTATGTGGAGGTGGGTGGAGACAGTGTCTGCTCAACGATATGCCCGTCTCTCCGCAGCCAGCTAAGGCCAAGGCAGAGGTGTGTGTTTTTTTCTTTTTAAGAGTTGAAAGAGCTCATCGAGGCCCCTGAGTGCAATTTTTACTTCAGTGCAAGAAAGAAATCCTCTGTACCAATCTCCACATTGAAACCCCTCTGACATCTGCTTTAATACACCTAGTGTCAGCAGCTCACTACTTGCCGGAGACTACGGGAAATTCTCAGATCCTGATCGCATACAGTGCCAGGCCTACTGGTGTCATTTGATCTTTGGTTTTATCCTTTGAGATGGAATCATTTTACAGCTCAGGAAATTGTAGCTCAGAGAGGTTGAGTCACTTACCCAAGGTCACACAGAGGATGGCTGGATTTAAACCCCACGTCTCTGCGATTTCAAATACATGGTTTAACGCCTGCACCACATTTCAGCTGTTAAAGATGTCATTACATTCCACTCTGCTGGGGGACTACTCATCTTCGTATTGGGGTTCACTCTGTCTTCTTATGTTAGTAAGTTCTACTCATTGTTTCTAGTTTTGCTGACTAGACTCACACAGACCACCAACCTGAGAGTGGAGTGGCATAGAGACTAGAGAGGAGGAAGGAAGCAAGGAGGATTTCCTAGAGGAGGTGATGTCTGAGTTGGGACTTGAAAGATAAGCAGGAATTGATGGGCAGAGCTGGTAGGGAAGAGTTTCCAGGGACTCTTAACTGACAGTTCTTTCGTATTTCACAGCTGCTTGAGACTGGAAGGAACTGTTTTAGAGTATTTACTCTTGCTGTCTGTCATTCACAATTTGGGCTATTATAACAAAATACCATAGACTAGGTGGAGTAAACAACAAATATTTGTTTCTCAAGATTTAGAGACTGGAAGTCTAAGTCAGAGTGCCAGAATGGTAGGGTTCTCGGTGAAGGCCATCTTCTCCTTGCATCTTCATGTGGCAGAGAAAGAAGAGGCAAGCTCTCCTGTCTCTTCTTATAAGGGCACTAATCTTATTCATGAGGGCTCCATCCTCATGACCTAATTACCTCCCACCTTCAAATATCATCACATTGGGGGTGAGGATTTCCATATATGAATTTGGGGGGACACAAACATTCAGTCCACAGTACTATTTATTCTTCCCCACACATCACCAGTAAGTGCTGGTCCAGCAGCAGTGCTTGATTACCTCCAAAGACAGGGAGCTTACCACCTTACCTGGGAACCTGTTCCATGGTGGAGCAGTTCTGATTCTGCCACAACCAGCTTGGGACCATGCAGGACACAGCCAGTCCCTCTTCATACCACCAGCCTTCAGGATGCTGGGCCTGGCAGGCAGGTCCTGGAGGCAGCCTGAAAGTCTTGGCTGAGATGTGCCCTGTTCCTTCATCCATTCTTCTCGGTGTGTATTGTTTGGTGTAGTTGCTGCTCATGCCTGCACACCTGCCTCAGGGATGCCCAGCCCATACCCTTGGACTTGGAGGCAGGTTCAGAGTAGCGGTTAAAAGCCACTCACTATGCCCTCATGCAATCTTTTCTCCATGCACAGAGACAGAGCATGGAGGGAGCTCTGTAGTTTCTCTTTTTTTTTTTTTTTGGAGACAGAGTCTCGCTGTGTCACCCAGGCTGGAGTGCAATGACACAATCTTGACTCACTGCAACCTCTGCCTCCTAAGTTCAAGCAATTCTCCTGCCTCAGCCTCCATAGTAGCTGGGATTACAGGCATCCACCACCGTGCCTGGCTAATTTTTTTGTATCTTTAGTAGAGACGGGGTTTCACCATGTCGTGTTGTCCAGGCCAGTCTCGAACTCCTGACTTCAGGTGATCCACCCGCCTCGACCTCCCAAAGTGTTAGGTTTACAGGCATGAGCCACTGTGCCCAGCCTCTTCCCCTTCTTATAAAGATATCAATCCTATCAGATTAAGACCCCATTCTTTTTTTTTTTTTTTTTTTTTTTGAGATGGATTCTCACTCTGTCACCCAGGCTGGAGTGCAATGGTGCGATCTCGGCTCACTGCAAGCTCTGCTTCCCGGGTTCACGCCATTCTCCTACCTCAGCCTCCTGAGTAGCTCGGACCACAGGCATCCACCACCACAGCCGGCTAATTTTTTGTATTTTTAGTAGAGACAGAGTTTCACCGTGTTAGCCAGGATGGTCTCGATCTCCTGACCTCGTGATCCACCCGCCTCGGCCTCCCAAAGTGCTGGGATTACAGGCATGAGCCGCAGCACCCGGCCGACCCCACTCTTATGATCTGACTGAACTTCAGTTACCTCCCTAAAGGTCCTCTCTCCAATGAAGTCACATTGGGAGTTAGGACATCAACATATGAATTTGGGTGGATGGAGGCATAATTCAGTCCATAGCATGCACCAACCTCACAGGGTTGCCACGAGAATTCACTGAGTGAATGCATGTAAAACATCAAAGTGCAGTGCCCGGCACATGGTAAGTGCTGTGCTCACGTACGCTATCATTGGAGCACTGAGCATTACGGGAGAATCCTTTTTCCATCCTTGCTGCAAGTCTAGACCCTGTGAAAGCCTGATGAATACAGTTCACATGTTATTTAATGATAGCAGGTATCTATATTGTGCTTACTATATACCAGGCTCTGCTTTAATGCTTCACATAAGTTATTGAAGCTTCACACCAGCCTTATGAGATCTATACTTTTAGTATCCTTATTATGCAAAAGGGAACTGAGGCACAGAGAGGTGAAGCAACTTGCCCAAGTTCACACAGCCATCAAGTGCCTAGTAAGTTGATAGCACATAGTTAAGTAATATTATAGTTAATATTAAGTAATATTCATTAAATGCCACCTGCCCAGCCTGGGCACAGGGCGCCTGTGCTCCAGAGGAGACAGATCCATGACCAGACAGTGGCAGGACTGCATGCTGAGTGTTCTGACAGGGCAGACCCGGGGAACTGTCATGGAGCCCAGGATATCTAGGGCTGTGGCACCTAGCCAGGCCTAGACAGACACCAGGGAGGGCTTCCTAGAGGCAGGAATGTTTCAGCTGAGGTTGGGAAAAGATGGGAGAAATGCTTGGATAAGGGGCTAGAGGTGATGGTATGTGGTTATGGGTTGCTGGAGGACTCAGCCAATCAGTTCCATTCTAAGATAGTCCAGTGGTCCCTTGGCAGCACAGGGGCCCTGCATAGCCTAGAAACCCTGGGGTGGCCCAGCACTTCGTGGCAGCCTGGGGGTTCCATGTTAGTTCAGGGAATTTCATGGTGGCCCAGAATTTTTTCCCACACTCAAGGGACCTACGTGAGTCTGGGCACACCATGACAGCCCAGGGATTCTGGATAATCCCAGGAGTGCCATGGCAGCTTCAGGAAGTTCCAGACATTTTGGACCCTGGGGATTCTGTGACAATCCCGGAGATTGCGTGGCAGCTCCAGGGTCCTGTGGCCTTATTCTTGTGGCTGCAGAAAGAACAATATGCAAACTCATAGCAGACAAACCCCTTGACTGGAGACAAAGAAAGCAACATGGAAGGGACCTTATCCAGCGATGCATTTTATGGGCTTAAGTCTAAGGAGATGTGGCTGAAAGCCCAGTCCCTCCAAGGCCCGGGGCAGCTGAGGGGTCTGGACTCCTTAGGGTTTATTTCCTTCTGGGAAGCTGAAAATGAGCCACCTCGAGGATGTCTGCGGGGAGTGCTGTCCTGACTTGTAGGCATGTGACTTGAAGAGGACTTAGGATGCGCCTGTTGCCTGGATACGCAGGCACTGGTCGTCAGAGCCCTCTGAGAGGAGCATGGGGCAGAACCCAGAGGGAGCTGTTATCTGCGAAAGGAGCTGGCATTCCTGGACCTACAGACATCAGGATTGGCTCCTCAAGGGGCCTATATGATCTGGGCCCTCCCAGGCTGGCATAGCTGTGTTTGTTCTGGCCCTGCCACTTCAGGCCAGCTGGGTGGCTTCACCTGTCCCCACCTTGCACCCAGCACCTGCAGCATGGGGATAGCCCTACATCTGTTTCTTAGGGGGCTTCAGGAGCTGAGTGGGGTGGGAAAGACCCCTGTATAAAAGCATGAGGACACATTCCTACTCCACCATGCAGCTGTGCACTCCTGGGCAAACTCCACACCACTGAACTTCAGTTTCCTCACCTGTAAAAAGGAGATGGGCCTAGCACAGTGCGGGACATACAGTAACCAATGTTAGTTTCACCTCCACCTCTTCCACCTGAATCAGAGATGGCAGCCCGGTGACCTGGGCATGGGCAAAAGGGTGGGTCTCAAGAGGAGAGCCCATCTGGTCCCATAATAGTCAGTGGTCTTTGTGCCTTTGCCTCTGGGCAAAACCTCCCTCCTCTGCCCTTGGAAGAGCCAGAATGATCTCTCCCTGTTCCAGGCACTCGATCTCATTTAGCCCTCCCTCTAACACTGTGAGATAGTACTATGGCGATCCCATTTTACAGATAAGCAAACTGAGGCACAGAGAAGGCAGCTCAGCTGTCCCAAGTCACAGAGCAAGGATTCATGCCCGAGTCTGTCTTGATTGCCAAGCCTCTCTTCCCAGGTATCCTTTTGAAACACCCCAGGGAGAAAGAGGAAAATGGTGAGATGGGAACCAGCTGGAGAACTAATTGCATGCTTGGTGCCTGGGTAGGGGGACATCTTTGTCCCTCAGGTCTATGGCTGGCTGGGCTGGCAGTTCCCAGTGGGGAGGCTGTGAGGAGTGGCTGGGGCTGGGTTCCACCCAGGCTGACTCCTGATCCACTTAAGGATCTTCCAGCCCTCAACAGCGTGGAACCTGCTGAGACCACGCTTCTCCCTTTAGCAACCCTTTTTCGGAGAATTCCACAGGAAGAGGAGGGAGGCAAACAGACATAACTGGAGAGAAGGAGGGGTCCCGCAGCCCACAGACCCATTTTGCTTTTCCAGCCAAGTGAGAATCAGCATTAAACAGGGGGTAGGGGGGTAAGACCCACTTCCCCTGCTCCCCTGTAGTTACATCTCCCCCGGGGCTGGAGCAGCACCTCCATGCAAGAGTGAGAGGCCTTGAACCAGCCCCTTGCAGAGGTACATTCTCCCCCGTGGGGCCCTCCCTGCCCATGTGGGCCTAGAACACCAGACAGCCCAGCTCACAGCCAGCCTCTCTGATGCCACTGCCAAATGCCAGACCACTTACCGGGCTTTTCCAGAGCTGGTGTCCCTAACCAGAGCTCTAAGCCTGCAATTAGGCAAGCAGCAGAGGGCTTGACTTTCTCTGGGCTGTGGGCATTTCAGTGGGAAAGATAAGATTGGTTTGGATTAAGCTAGAGCATAAAATAATATTTATCCTCAAACAATACTGTCTGGCTGGGAGCAAGTCTGGGCCCTGGGGCTTCGGAGGCTAGGGGCTGCCAAGGGATTTGCCACCTCCCTTCAGGTCACCAAGAAATCTTCCCTCCCGACCTTCCCTCGTGGCTCGTTGCACAACCCAATTCGCAGTGCTTGCTGTCATTACAAAATGGAATCGAGAAGACGTTGCAGCGTTCAGAGCATAATTATCTGCAGAGCACTTGCCCTGTGCAAAATTATCTCATTGAATCCTTATAACTACCTTGGGAGTCGAGCTTATTGCTCCCACATTGATCCAGACTCAAGTCCCAGCTCAGTCACTTCTAGCTCTTGATCTCAGGGAAGTGGCTTCATTTCCTGTGCGCCTCAGTTTTTTGCCTGTAAAATGGGAGTGATGATAGCTTTCTCAAAGCATGCTCAGGAAGATGAGCTAGGATTTACATGAAACGCCTCATCCGTGCCCTGGCGCCATAGTAATGCTTAATGAATGGGAGGTGATATTATAAAATCTTAGTCTTTCTGGTAAAATAGGCCTCGGGGTATGGGAAACAGCCTAGCTGGAGTCACAGAGCTATTCAGTGGCAAAGCTGAGATTCAGACCCCAGGTGGTGTGGCCCTGTGCGAGCCAGGCCTCCAACCTACTGGTCAGGAAAAGGCCCAGGCAAGAGCTAGCCTGGCCTGCGTGGGGCTCGGGGTGCCACTCAGACACAGCCTGGAGCTCCGGAGAGGAAGGACCCCTGTGCTTCCTGTCCCCAGTCCCCTTTTGTGGAACAGCAGGGCCGTTTTCTGTTCCTTATCCCATGCCTCAGTGACCTGTGCCCCTGGGGACTAGGAGAAGATTGCCCTGGCTCATTCCCCGGATGAACAAAGGTGGGTCAATTCTGTCTCCGAGAGGACAGGGGCTGACTCCAGGGAGGCAGGTGTTATGTGTCAAATAGGGTGTGTGCCAGCGTCCCCAGCTTGGACACTGTAGAAGGCACTCCTCTGGGTTTTAGTGACCTTCGCCACATGTGACCTTGCTGTGTGGCCTGAGGAGATCCCTGTCCCTCTCTGGTCTTTGTTTTCTTATCTCCAAAGTAAAAGCATTGGAAGTAAACAGAAGGGATCACTGCCTAGGCTGGAGAAATCAGGGAAGCCTTCATGGCTGAGGAGACATCAAGCTGGGCCTTGGAGGGTGAGAAGGAGTTTTCCAGGCTGACCAGGGAAGAAAAGATATTCCAGGCCCAGGTTTTAGCACCATCAAAGACATGGTAACATCAGAGTATGGGGTTTAAGTGGTGGCCCTTTTACAATGATTCGTTTTAATTACATAAATAATACATGTTCCTTGTTGTAAAAAATAGAAATCATTCAAGTATGAAGAATAAGATAAAAATCACCAACAGTCAGCTACTCTTTGGTACTGCTTCAGCCCTTTTTAACATGATTGAGAAAGTGGCTTGTAAGCTCCCTGATGTATGGAGACTCTCAGCTTCTGGGCAGACAGCAAAGAACAAAGAATTGTCTTCTGGAAGCAGAGCCAGGCCACAAGTCCCAGACAGACAGGGTTTCATGGAGCTGGGACTGGGAAGAGCCCACCAGGAGCATTGGTGCCTCCTCCCCAAGGCCCCTGCAGAGCCTGCAGCGGATGCCAGGGTGGAAGGACTTCTCCGCCTCTGAGGAAAGGAGGCCCAGAGGGAGGGTCTTTGTGTGCACAAATGCAGCCTGTGGGAAGGGCCGTGCACTGCCACTTCTGGCAGTCTCTGGGCCTGTCAGCTGGCAAAAGTCACCATACTGCTGCCAAACTGTCAAGGGGTCCCCATAGTGGCTTAACTGTGGTTTCCTACGATGTCTGCAGGGTATAGCAGGCTGGGGCGGGAGCCTGATGACATTGTGAAGTCACTACTGTGATCTTGCCAGTTCTCCAGCGCTGCCTTTAAAAGGTGGTTCATCTAATGGATATTGGGTGGGGTTGGGCAGGGGCAGTATGTGGCCCAGGAAGAGTGGCCTGGAATGGTCTGTCCACGGTCATTCGAGGGGAGAGGTGCAGGCTGCAGAGATCCCAGTGTCCATTCCCTGGGCTCCCGCCCCTGTTCTCCCATCCCCGACACAGAGAACGTTTTCCAGAAGCCTCAGCCAGGACCCACTCAACTAAATAAAGCAGTGAAAGCAGCCCATGAGGACTCCCCACCTCTGCCCCTCTGTTAGATCATCTCCCTGGGCGTCCAAGCATCTGGGGCCCCAGAAAGCGGGGAAGGGAGGGAACGGAGAGAAAGAGCGCAGGTTGTGGTGACCACCTGAGCCATCATCATGTTGGCTATGAAAATAGGATGGGTTGTTCCATTTCGCCCACAGCCCCTGTGAAGTCTGTTAACAGTAATTACAAAGTTAGGAGAAATTCCCAGGCCTCCTAATTAGTGTGAATAGGGGCTGGGTAAGCTAGTCGTGGGAAAATAGATGTCTTTGTTTGCATTCTTAAGAGGAGACCACAGCTTTCTACCTTTAGGTGTAATAGAGCTTGGCCTCTCCTCTCTCCCTCTCCCCACTGCCCCTGGCCCAATACCCTGCACTGTGGACAGGCACATAGTTGCACATACCCACTGACCACTATATCTCCTGTGTGTTTGCACATGCACACACACACGCGCGCACGTACGCACGCACACATACGCACACAGAAGCACAATAGACTGCATCTTTCCATCCTGAATTAAGACGTCATCTGGCAAAGCAAACACCAAAAACCAAACAGCATTTCAGCCATGCTTCCGGCCCCACTGGCAATACCATCAAAGGCCCCTTCCCCCAGCTCCACCCCAGACACCCCAGGGGACTCCTTCCCAGGCCTCCCCAAATTAGACTGTCTTAACAAACCATTACGTGTTCCAATTAGAGCAGCAGCGGACCTGGCTGGCTGGGCAGCGTAAGAACGCTCTTTTCTTCCCGCTAACAGGCTGAGGGGCACCGCCCCGGGAGGGAACGAGCCTCGCTGGGCTCCCCTCTGGATGCTGTAGAGATAATGAGATCCAGCGTCTCCATCCCGGCCTGAGGAAGGCTCCCTGCTCTCTGGGTCTGGGGCCAGCCCGGGGGGAGGTTTCCTTTGGAAGCAGGAGGGAGAGAAAGAATAAGGAAGTGAAACTAACATTTATTGTGCAGTATGGGCTATTGAGCCTGTGCCAGGAAATGTTGCACAGGATGGTGCTTTTTAAACTGAGTGGTGGGTACCCACGGGGCCCTGGGGTACTTCTCTCTGAACCAGAAAGTACACAGAGTCTCAGGGTTCACCCTGTGCATCCTGATAGAACATTAATTCTTGAAGATTTGGAAGATAACACCTTTTATATTTAAAAATCATATTGTTTAAATATGTGGTATATTTTGGAGTAAAATGCAAAAAAATTACATGAATATGTGAAATAAAACAGGAGATTCATAGTCAGATGTGCTCTCCCACTCTTGTGTCTGGGCTGGGTCTCCAGATTTCCAAAAACGTGGTGGTAACATGTTGTCTTCCATTGCCATTGTGGGAACTGAGGAGAGAGCTTTCCCACTGTGTGATGTTGGGCAACCCCTATACCTCCCATCCCTTAGCAGCCCAATGGAAATGCTAATAGCACCTCCCCAGGGCCGGCTTCACAGCCATGTGACCTGCGCAATCCCACAGAGCCCTAAACATCGAAGGGCCCCACACTTGGTTCAATGCTCTGCCCTTGCCATCTTGAAATTCTTAATAACTTTTGAACAAGGGACCCCCTTTGTTTTTACTGAGCCACACAAATGATATAGTTGCTTCCCAGAAGTGCTGTAGCTGGTCCTGCACCTTCCAGTAGAGTTTTAGCAAGGGTTAAATCAGACATGCGTGAAAGAAGCCCACATGGAAATTATCCCTCCCTCCCTTCCTCCCTCCCTCCCTTCCTCCTTCTTCCTTCCCTAAACATCCATTGAGCACTCAGTATAGTGGGTGCTGTGACTCAGCCATGAACCAAAGCCCCTGCCCTCTTACATTCAAGAGAAAGGGAGAGAAGATGAATAACAGAAAGAAAACATTGCCAGAGATCCTGTCCACAATGAGGGGACAGACAGTGACGGAGTGCATGGGCTTTTGTGTGAGAGGGGCTTAGGGAAGGTCTCTCTCTTTGAGCAGAGACCTGAATAAGTAGAATAAATGAGCCATGTGGACTATCTGGGGGAAGAGAGTCCCAGGCAGTAGGATGAGCAGGTGCCAAGGCCCTGAGGCAGGAATGTGCTTGCCACTGAGGAGGAGGCCAGAGCAGCTGGAGCTGGCTGGAGCGGGGTGAGGAGGGTGGTCGGAGGTAAGCCCAACAAGGGAGGGCCAGGCCACAGAGGGTCTTGTAAGCTGTTGTGAGGATATGGCAGGGGTAACTAAATGACAGCATGGGGGTGGAGGACTCCTTCAGCCAGAGCTGGACGTCTGTGGCCTCCCAGGGTAAGTGTCTGGAGGCCAGATGGCAGAGGGGAGGAAGAAGGGTATCCCATTGTCCTCTGGAAACTCAAGGCAAGTTGTCTTTGGTCAAGGGATGAGTGCCAGCTGCCATGCAGGGACCTCTACTTTAGGCAAGAGATGGCTTCTCTCCCAGCTGTCTCTCCTCCAACTGGGCAATAGCTGTTTCAGCCCAGACAGCTGAGCCTCACCGCACCAAGGGTGAGGCTGGGGGAGGCTGGACGGTGGAGGAAGGAGTAGCCTGCCTTTCTGGAAGCCTGGCCCATCGTCCATCCTGGGCCTCCATGACCACATCTTGGACAAGCTGCACAGTCAAAGACCAACCCGAAAGGCACTCATGACAGTGCCTGTGCCAGAGCAGCACCAGGATGGCCACTGAGTGAGGTTTTCCAAGCCGTAGCCCTGCCAATGAACGCCAAGATGTACGGCAGGAATGCTGGAGAGTGGGACAGCCAGGCAGCCTTGGTGCCAGGTCCCATACACAGGGCTGGAAGCTGTGCCGGTTCTGTGCTTGTGGATAGAGAGACCCTCATGTTCTGCTAGCCTCTGCTAAGCTGCATAACCCTAGTGAAGGGGTGTCACCTCCCTGGGACTCCATCTCCTCATCTGTAAAATGGGGATGATAGTGATGTTATGAGGATTAAATGAGAGTGCGGGTGAAGCACACAAAAGGTCTCCTGGCACATGGGACATATTCACCCAGTGTGAGCCCTTGGGTACAGAGGCCTGGCCTGATAGTCACCGCTGAGTCACACGACCTGATCACAGCTCAGCTGAGAAGTAGGCCACCGAGAGATGAATCTTAAGATCAAGCCACCGTGTAATATTGCCAAAGACCTTCAGAACATGTTGTGTGGCCAGGGCCAGGTCCTCAGAGTGATCATCTGTGCATGAAGTGGTTGGACTCAAGGACCTCTGAGCCCCCTCCAGCCCTGACATTGTGTATGATGGGAAAGTGACTGATCCCTCCATGAGAGCCCACCTACCAGGGCAGCACCGCTCAACGCTGGGCAGGATGGCAGACAGCAGAGGTGGGCAGCATGACACCTTGTGGCTCCAGAGGACTGCTGGGCAAAGGACCTGGCCTGCAGGCTGGAGGGGCTGGCTGTCTGTCCTCCTGTAGCAGGCGCGGGACCCCTGCTGTCCCACCATGGAGAACAGTAATGTTGGGCAGTTGTTATAAGCCCAGACTCTGCAGCCAGACTGCCTGTGTTCAAATCTCAGCTCTGCCACTTTCTAGTGTGTGACCTTGAGCAAGTGACTTAACCTCTCTGAGCCTCAGTCTTCACTGCTGAGAAATGGGGGCAATAATAGCATAACCACACAGGGCTACAGGAATGGATAACCACGTCTGGCACTCGCAGATCTGTGGAAGTGCAAACTCCTCTTGTTATTGGTTGTTTTCCTGAAACTAGGTCCCCAGCCAGGTCCTGTCCTGGTGAGCCAGTTCCACAGCTGAAGGTGGGGGTCCTTCCCAGACCCCACCCACCCTCTGAACCTCAGCCGCCGCCCCTGAACACCAGTTCCCTCCAGGGGCAGCTGGGCAGCTGTAACATCATGACCAGAACAGGTCATGAGAAGGAAGGATCTCTTTGAGCATCACTCATGAAGTTGAGCAAAGAACTCCAAAATCCCTATTTCAAAGTGAAACATGACCTAAAAAGGGTCTTCATCCTAGTTTCCTATTTGTGAACTGTGGATATCGGTCCCTCAAAAGGTTGTTGGAAGGCTTCAATGAACTGTATGGGAAAATACATCTCCGCCACCTGCAACCCAGCAATGCAAGTGTCCGCTGTGTGCCAGGCACTGTTCAGACACGCTCCACCTGCTTCATCCATTCCAACTGGCAGGGGAGGCACTGCCTGCCCAAGGGGGCACAGGAGGAGGTGGTCGGTGAATTCAGACCAGGACCAACCGTTCTTGACCCTGTCCTCATTGTCTCCAGTTGCAGGCACCCAGGAAATAGGATCCAGGTTCTACTTTAGGTTTGTCTCTTTTCAGAACATTTACCTTGGCAAGCCTGATATGATGTCTTCTATAAAGGACCTGTTTCCCATAGAATCTCTTCTCTAATAACATTTGCTGTTTGGAATTATACTTTGGAAGCAGTCATTGGTGAAACAATGACTTCAGACTAAATTCAGAATCATCTTCCCAACTTTCACAGTGTGGCCCAGCTTCTTAGGCTCTCTCTGGACCGGACCCAGTTCTGTACAAGTGGTTAGGGCCCCTGCTGGTCCTGGAGTCACCTAACCAGGGCTCAGATGTGAAGTGACTTGCCCAAGGTCACACAGCACCCAGGGGTAGGGTCAGAGCAGACCCTGGACAGCCTCATTCTAAAGCTGCCTCCCATTTCCCTGGAAGCACAGCATCCATGTGGTCCCCGGGAAACCCTGTCCCTGCCCCTTGGAACTTCCTCTTCCTTAATTAAGGGGCAGCTGGGGGGAAATGAAACACTTACCAGTTCTTCCTTTTCCCAGCAAGGAGGCTCCCTGGGGCCCCTGCTCCCAGCGGGTCTCTACAGTCCTGAGGCTACCTCAGGCAAGCAGGGCTTTGTACGGTGGTTCACACATGCAGAGCCTCTAAATTAAAGGCAGCCACCTCCCTCTGGGGGTCACAGTCCCAGGGCAGGGCTAGGGGATTTATGCCCAGGCTCCCGGATGAGGTGTGCTTTAAGAGGAGGCGTTGCCGCTGATGTTAGCAGGTAGCCTTCCACCTCACCAGGAAATGGTCAGAGACACACACACACACACACACACACACACACACACACACACAGAGCGAGAGAGAGCGTGTGCGTGCATGCATGTGTGTGTTCCAAGAGGGAAGAGAGAGCAGAGACAGAGACAAGACTCTGAGACGGATAGAGACAGAGGGACAGCCTGGCACATGGGACTCAAGGCCAGAGTGTGGGGTGTGGCCGAGACACGGAGCTAGCTGGCTGGCCGTGAAGCCTGAACTTAAACCCAGACCCCCAGACCCAAGGGTGCTGCCTTTTGTTCTTATATCCTCAAGAACTGCAGAAAAGGTACCAGTTTGCCTGATTTGAGCCTGGCTTGAAGCCCTGTCAGAGTCCTGCTTTCAGCACCCCTACTCCAGACACACAGGGGGCACTTTCCTGGGTTGAGGCACCATTGCTGTCTGTTTAGCAGGGCAGCATGAGTGTGCCTGCGACCTCCCCTGCCAAGCTCAGGCACTGGGCACCATGAGGCAGGAACTACATCTCCTGAGATCTAGCACTGTTACAGGGTGAGCTTTTCCCTCTGCTCCCAAGAGTTCTGTTTCATTAAAACGTGGATCCTTCCATTTTACTGATGTTTCTTAGCTCTGCAAGCCACAGATTGGGCTGTATGTACATTTTTAAATGATGAGGCTGGCTCATCAAATATTCAGACCACCATTTCCATTTCTAAAAGGACAATACCTGAATCCTTTCCTCCCAGAAATGGAGCCAGTGGCGCCTAGATGTTTCTGCAGCGTTGGCACTGGGAACCGTGAAACCAGGGCACAGTGTCCCACGGTAGATAGCGAAAGGTGTGACTTCCAAATGAATCACAACAGCGCCTGCTTCTTTTCCATGTTTTATGCGGTGTGGTCTCATTCAACATTCACAATGTCCTGTGAGATTACAGGGTGTGCTGAGGCTCAGAAAGGCCAAGGCCACACAGGTAGTGAGTGGCAGAGACAACTCCACCTGGGCCACTCGCCACTCTGCATGATGTGTGCCCAGAGAAGCCCAGGGCAGGCAAGTAACTTGTTCAACATCAGAGGCTGGTTAGTGGCAGAGCAAGGGTCAAACCCTGGGTCTCCCGACTCCCACTACAACGCTCTTTCTAGTGGGGTTTCTGATTCTGAAGAGCTCCGTGCTTGTCCCTACCAGCTTCAGGACTTGGATACCTCTGAGCCTGGATGCTGGAGAGACTGCCTAGGTTCAGATGCCAGCTTAATCACTGTGTGATTCTGGGCCAGTGACTTCACCTCTCTGTGCCTTGGTTTCCTCATTTGTAAATAGGCATAATAATTGTACCTACTTCGTAGGTTGTTGTGAAAATTAAATGAGTTAATAGATGCAAGGTGTTTACAACCATTTCTGGCACTTAGCAAGCATTCTGTATTAACTCTTATTGCCATCATCACCATTACTGCCATATCCTCTCTTTTCCAGGGATGCAAAGGAGATGACTGGCTCATCTGTCAGGGGCCCAGCTTCCTCTCTGCCCCAGGTCTGCCCACACAGCCTCCAGCCTCCCTGCCCCTTGTAATTGCTATTGGGCCTCAGCAGAGCGGGGAAGAGACCTTCCCAGGCACAGCAGGCTAATCAAAGTGCATACCCTTGGCTTGTCATATGCTCTGGATGGGTCATTTGTCATCCATTATCGCCCCAGAGATGGGGCCAAGGTCCACAGCAGGCAGGCGGACCGAAGCTGCCCAAACAGATCTCAGCACAACTGTTCCATGCGCCCTCCTTGCCTGGTCCTCTGGCAGCCCTTGTGCAGCCAAGCTCCGTTCCCATGTGCTACAGGGGTGGGGGTAGAGGGACTTGCTGTGTTCAAACAGGGCAGCAGCATCAGGTCCCAGGCCTCGGTGGGTGACCAGCTCGACTTCCTCCAGTTCCTTTAGCCTCTTCTGTTGGAAAGATCCCACCAGTGCTGCTCAGCTCCTCATGTTCCCCACTCCGGGCTTTGACTAAACCTTACCAGCTCCCAGGAGTCACGTCCAGAGCTCCCCCTGAGGAGGTTTAAGTCAGCCACCACTTGCCCAGTGTTTCTCATTGCTAAGGGCATTGCCCATGACCCATGAGGGCCTCATTTGACCATCTTGAATGACGACCCTGGGAGGTAGGTGCCATCTTTATTCTTATACTCCAGATGAGGCTGCTGAGGCTCAGAGAGGTGCAGAGATTTGCCAGAAGCTGCACAGCCACATGGGGTGTGAACCCGACTCTCTGGATAGGCAGTTCTGTTCCCTCTCCAGTCTCTGTCCCCACACAGCAGAGGGAAATGCATTCACTGAGAGAGAGTCCTCTCCATTAGCCGAATGTCACTCCCTCAATAATTCTTAAAGTCAGGAATGCAGAAACTATAACCTGTGGGCCAGATCCTGCCCAGTGTTAATTTATAACTAAAGTGGGGTTGTCCTGGAGTCACGTCCAGTTGTCCCCGTGCTCTCTATGGCTGTTTTCTCAGCCCAAGGCAGATCTGGGTAGCTGTGATGGAGACAGTATGGCCCCAAATCCTAAAATAGGTACTATCTGGCCCCTTATGGAAAAAGTTACCAACACCGCTCTAGACAAGTGTTCGGCAAATCCTTTCTTGTCCCCATCACATCTATCTCCCTTCCCTAAGCCCTTCTCTGGTATTTATTACCTTCCATCCTGCCCAGCTCCCATGAGGTGAGCCAGGTGGGGATTTCTGTCCCCATTCCACAGATGGAGGAACTAAGACCTGGAGAAGATAATGATGATTGTTACTATTATTTTTTTCCCCAAAGAAAAGTAGAAATATTGTCCTGGCGCTCTGAAAGCGTGACTCCTTGCTCATCCCTGGGCTTCCTAGTGGGATTGCCAGCATCCTGCCGGGCCTGGGGAGCCTGACGGGTTGGTAGAGCTGGTGACCGGTCCTCTGTGGAGGGATGAGGCGTTTCTCAGTTTCTCAGCTTTCCTTTGTTTCAGCCCCCTGCCTGTCTCCTTCCAAGCCCAGCCCTCTCCCTCCCCCAACCCCTGGCATACATCTTTCTTTATGACTCCAAGGAGCAGCTGGGATGCTTTTTATGGGGAGGAAAGAGAACAGGACTCTGACTCCCTCCTGTCCATCTACTCAGGCCCAAGCCTCGGGTTCTCTCTTTGATTCATTTCCTTGCAGTCTTTTCTCAGCCATGCAGGGCGCTTCTGTCACGGTCTCTCTGTCTTCCGGTTGTTAGCCCTCCATAATTTGAGCTCTGAGTACCTGTAGTCATTCCTCTTATGGGAAGGGGTTGTGGCCGCCCCTAATTCGGGCCAGGTGACTAGAATCAATTGCAGTTGCCCTGAGAAGACCCTCTGTCTCCAGTATTTATTACCAAGCAAATATCAATGGGGCAGATGCCCTGTGGAGTGAGGCCCAGGGCTGGGCTTGATTTCTGCTCTGATGACAGTTCCTGGGCCCTGGGGGTTGGGGGAAGCCTGCCTTGGAGCTGGAGGATGCTGTGAGAAGGAAGGGAGGCCTCCACTGTCTGCCTGCCTTCGAAGTTCAGGAAACTTGCCCTCCCTGGGACCGGAAGACACCTGTTGCCTCTGGATCTGGAAGCTTCTGGGAGCTTCAGGCCCTTGAGTTCTGAGAGACCTCTCCTTCACACTGCACATGAGCATTATTCAGGCAGGAGGAGACGTGACACAAGACCAGCAAAGTCTCTTTACTGGATACAGGCTGAGAGCTGAGAAAGTTCATTGCAGAGAGGAGCAGACAAAGTGAAATTGATGGGACACTGATGGCAGCCTGGGATAGTTGAAGGGGCTGTGATATCAATAGCAGTAAAATCAAATGTACAGCACTTAGTTCATCCCAAGCAAGCACGGCTCCAATACGGCTGTGTCATCTCAGGCAAGCTGCTTAACTTCTCTGGGCCCCACTCTCAGTGAAATAGAATCGTCTCTGCTGTGCTGTCTTTGCTGGACGGTTACGGGGATCAAGCAAGGACATAAGCATGGAGGGCTTTGGGGGCTGTGAAGCAGAACATTGATGCAGGGAGCTGTTTTGTGATTCATGTAAAGGAGGAAGGAATCTGGTTAGATGCCAGGAAGGACTTCCCACTTAAGGAGGAGACGTGGGAATAAGGTTGTGGGAGCTGCCCTGCTTCCTAAAGATCTTTAAGAGTAAGGTCAGTTTGGCTGTCAAGAAACAGTTTTGATATTCACAGAGGCATTGGCCAAATGACTTTCGATGTCTTTTTCATGACACTATAGTTAGGTTCGTTCACGCAAGAAAGTGATCAGTGGCCATATCAGTATGTGCACGTAAGTGTTTGGTCTGCATCCACAGCTGGTCTGTGTGCCTGGGTCTGTGTTGTCTGTGTGGGTTTGTTTGCACGTGTCTCTGTGTATAGAGCAAGAGGCCGGAGCCAGAACTCCGGCTGACTCATCTTCTTTATGAAGTTGTTGGAAGAATTTCCTCTTGCTGTCCTAACCAACTGGGGAGGACTTGGACAAAGTACCAGAGTAAAAAAGGATTTTAGATTTGATTTTTATTTTTTATTATCTGACTTCCTAAATTTTGGCTAATAAGAGCCTCAGCTCTGGAATTGACTGCTGAGGCTTGAATCCAGGGCCCCTGCCCCATGCCCCAATCTATGATCTTGGCTCCTACTTCCCCTCTCGGGGCCTCAATTTCCACATCTGTAAAATGGGGGTGGCAATGCCTACTTCATAGGGACATTGCAAGAGCCAAGTGAATTAGAACATGCAACGTCCTTAACACAGTGCCTGGCCTATAGAAAGTGCTTCATACATGCTGGCTGTACTCAAAGAGCACTGGCTTTGGCGCTCCTCAGAGTGGTATAGCCTTGGGTGAGTCACTTCATCTCTCTGACCCCAGTGTTCTCAGCTGTCAACTGGGAATAATAATGTGCCTGTCTCATAGACTATAGTGGGGTTCAAAGGAGATAATGTAAGAACTTAGCACAGTGTCCACTGCACAGTCGGCATTTAGGAGGTAAAAGTAAGTTTCCTGTGTTCACCTGCAAAACGAAAACTCCCCCTGGGACCCCCCTTTCCCCTCTCCTGACCCTTGCCATAGCCCCAGTGTGGAATTCTGTGTCTTACCCACTCCCTGGGTTCCAAATACCACCTGCTTTATCCTGTCTGACACTAAGCGCACCAAGGAAAGCTGGAAGCTCCCTGCGCCCTTTTCTGCTGGGGTAGGGGTGGGAGTGAGACTGTGCTGGCAGGAATATCCAGGGCTCCCCCGTCCCTCACCCCTGGCTCAGAACTGTGCCCTTTCCCTCCCAGTTCCCAGGCCCCCTTAATACCCGTGAAGCCATTAAATATTTAAATCTGGGCAGTGTGGTGGGCCAGGTTGTCCCAGCAACAGCCCTGCATATTTTGGGATGGATTATTGTCTTTCAAAGGGTCTTTTTTGGAGCTCCAGGCCCTGGGGGGGGATGCAATGTGGGAAGGGAGGGCCAATGGGGAGGAGGTGAGGGGGCTCCTGCCCCACTCTGAGGCTTGACTGTGAAAAGCAGCAGAAACTGAGAGTCAGAGAGAGGGCAGGCTTTGCCCAAGTTTTCAGGGTCTTGACTCAAACCCAGGACTCAGGGCTGCCAACTCCTCCTCTTCACCACTTGCTTCTGCCCTCTGAGTGCCCATCAGCCGGCAGGTGCCCTGGCCCTTAGCAGCCACGTGTCTTCTGGCATCTGAGCCCCTGTTCTTCCCTCACCAGCTGGCATGGGAAGCTTACACACCTTCTCTGAGCCTCAGTTTACCCCTGGGTAACTCAGGAATAGTTCACCCACTTTCAGGTGATGTTGGAAAGTGCTTAGTATGGTTCCTGGCACACATGAAGCAGGAGCAGTTATTACATTGATGGTATTGTTAGAATGACTGAATCCTTATTGGGGGGCACCATCTAGTACCCCCTGTATTCTCTGAAGGGACTCAGAGGAAGTGGGAGAAACAGACCTGATCGCCAAAGCGTTTATAATCTGGTAGAGAAGGTTCAACAGCAGCGAGTCCACAGTCACCTGTCCCTGGGGCTAGGCTTGGCTTGGGCTACATTTGGAGGTTGCCCAGTGTGTGGCCAGGAGCACCCAGGCTGGGAGCCACCATTCAGCTCTGATTTTGCTATGAGCCTCTGGGCCAATCCCCTCGCCTCTGGACAGTCTCCTGAGCTGTAGAATGTGGGTAACCTCTAAGCTACTTTCTAGCTCAGCTCCATGTCCAGGATTTGAATTCCAAGGCAACTTTGAGACCCAGGTGGGACGGATGCACCAGAAAACCACAAGGATGATGATATAGTTTGGCTGTGTCTCCACCCAAATCTCATCTTGAATTGTAATCCCCACATGTTGAGGGAGGAAAGTAATTGGATTATGGGAGCAGTTTCCACCATGTTGTCCTCATGGTAGTGAGTGCATTCTCACGGGATCTGATGGTTTTATAAATGTTAGTTTTTCCTGCGCTCACACTCACCTCTCTCTCCTGCCGCCCAGTGAAGAGGTGCCTTCCACCATGATTGTAAGTTACCTGAGGCCTCCCTAGCCATGCGGAACTGAGAGTCAGTTAAACCTCTTTATAAATTACTCATCTCAGGTATTTCTCTCTAGCAGTGTAAGAATGGATTAATGCAGATGGCCTGTTTCTCTCACCCTTGGTCCTGGGGGCACCCCCTTTAGGAAGTGGGCCCAAGAGGATGAGGCCAGTCCTACAAGGTCCCCCTGGTCCCCATGTAAACCCTGCTCCTTGAAGGTGATTTCAGGGCTGAGGTGGACATCCCAGAGTCCCACCCAGTCACAGGACCCAGCCAGGCTCACAGCACCTCTTTCCCTACATTCCATTCCCCACCACAGACCTCTGGGTAAGCAGAAAAAACCGCTGCTGCCTCACACCCCAGTCCCAGGCTCTCTCTGGAGGCAGGAGGGTTTCCAGAGAATAAAGTCTTCATTCCAGACACATGCTGACTGGCCCCAGCAGGAGGCCGGTGGCATCAACCATCCAGTTTGGGCTGCCTAGAAGAGGAAAGGGCAGAGGCCAAGAGCCAAAGCCCACATGGGTTGATGTCAGGGAACCTGGGCTCTGGCTGCTAGGAATGACCTGGAAGGATTCCTTGTGGGTTTGACTGGCAGATGGGCCATTAGCTGATGACTTGTATGTCACCCCAGATTTGGGGACCATAATTTTCAGCATACTTGGAGCCTTGGACCCTAGATAAACCTCAGGGTCCTTCTCATCTTGAGGTCTCTGAAGCTAACTTTGTAGACCTTCCAGGGATATGAGAAAAGGAGAGACTTGTGGGCCTTCATTGAGCCTGCAGAACCCAAATCTTAGGGCCAAGTCCCAGAGGTCTGAGGGTTAGCAAGCTCCCAGGGACTTTTCCCATGCTAGCTGGCTCCCTGTTCTCCCCATGACCCAGAATGGCTGGGCCTTCCCTAGGCAGGAAGATGGCCACGGTCCTGCCCCACATGCTCTTTCCACGGAGTTTAGGGTTTTGATCCCCACCCTCTTTCCTGCTCACATGGTCCCATTTGCTTCTGCTGCAAGCTTTTTTTCCCTCTGCTGAGAGCTGGGGCTGAGGAGAAGGATGATTTAGGGGAAGGATGGGAATCATTGAGTGGCAGATTGGACTGCTAAGACAGATGGGCTGAGCCATTACCTTCAAGGCCAAATGATGTTCTCATTCTGGGGTCTATGGATTCCGTAGAACTCAAGGGATTGGTGAACTTTGAGAAACATATCTTCACTTTAACATTTCACTGAAAATGAGTATTTTCTTCCATTTTAAACACAAGCAACAAACCACAGTACTGTTAGCAGTACTTGTGACTTTGTCATCAATAGATCTAAGTGCATATTTTCAAATTACCTAAAAATTGCTGGGAATTTCTTAAAATGATGATAGTTATTAGATCCTCACTAGATCTTGAGTTTTGCATGTTCATAAAAAAAAGCACTTGTATTATCCTATTCCAAATTTGCTTTTTAGGAAGTATTTTGGTTGTGCACAGTGGCTCACACCTGTAATCCCAGCACTTTGGGAGGCCAAGGCAGGCAATTGCTCAAGCCCCGGAGTTCGAGACCAGCCTGGGTGTCATAGGGAGACCCTATTTCTACAAAAAGAGAAAAAATTAGCTGGGCATGGTGGCATGCATCTGGAGTTCCAGCTACTTGAGAGGCTGAGGTGGGAGGATTCCTTGAGCCCAGAAGTTGGAGGCTGCAGTGAGCCATGATCATGCCACTGCATTCCAACCTGGGCAACAGGGACCCTGTCCCCCAAGATAATGTTTTTGATAGCTATATTTCAATATAATTGGTTTCCTTTTTAATCTTATGTATTATATTTAAGTGGGGTCCAGAGGCCTCATCAGACTGCCGAAGGGTGGGGGTAGATGTGCGAGATCCTTGTTAAGGGGCTAGGTGCTGTGCTTTGGAGTCAGGCCAGATGGCTTTTGCAGCCTGGCTGAATGATGTGAGGTAGGTTGCACACCGTCTCTGAGCCCAGTTCAATCACAGGTCAGTGGAGAGTGGACACACCCTCTAGATTCTTGTAAGGACCTGTATGCCTTTAGTTCAAGGCCAGATATACAGAAAGAGCTGTGGAAACCCAGGCTCTGGTTAGCATGAAGTTTCCGAAAACCTTCAGGGAGGCAGCCTGGAGGATGAGAAACAAGACTCAGTCCAGGTGGAGCCAGAGCAGGTGCTGCCAGAAGCTCTGGCTTATGCAAGGCTGGGCAGGGGACGCGGTGAGGATTGGAGACTGCTGTGGCCGTAAGCCCATGTGTGTGTATGGGGGGTTCCTGAGGGACTAGGACACAGGGACGCTTCGGAGCAGCCAGAGCAGTTATCCATCATCAGAGGAGCTTCAGAGGCTGCTGCTGGCTGATCCCTCAGGTCTAGGGGTCACTCCTTCCATTCTTTCTGGCAAGTAGGGCTCCTGCAAAGGCCAAGTATCTCACTAAATGGGGAATGAACAAAAGCACAAACGTAGGCAGGAGCGAATGAATCAAGAGTGTTATGGTGTGAATTACCACAAGAATAATGGTTGATTGGAGGAAGCTTGTTCTTTGGCTACCCAGGGAGGCCACCGAGGGAACGCTCTCTGAACCCCATGGAAGCAGCCAGGCCATCTGCCCGCTTGTGCCTACAGCCCCTTCCCCAAGGCTGTGGGAGGCTGTGGGGCTGTCTGCTCTCCCCACAGCAGGCTGAGTCAGCCTTCCTTCTGTTCCCCTGGTGCTTACACCATCTCCCAGAACTGGGATTTCCCTGCCACACCTGGATGTCTGCTTCTCTCCTCCTGGCACGTGCCTTTCCCCAGATCGGGCACCTTTCCTGGAGGGCTCAGCTGGGCTCGAAGGACAGGGTGTGGGTGGGCATCCTGAGCAGAGTTGGTGGCTTCACTCTGACCCGCACCATCCCTCCCAGGCCCCCGGACTTGTTTGCTTGGCCTGCTTCAACTACTCTTGGCTGTTGGAGGTGGACGCTCAGGCCAAACACTCTTCCTGACAAACAGAGTGACCTCTGCGCTTCTGTGCTCCCCCCAAGTTCAAACTGTGTGGGTTTCCCAGGTTGCCTTGCCTTCTGACAAAGTGGCAAAGTAACAGTCCCTGAAAGAGGGTGAAGAGCTTTGTCCGCAGAGGCCTTTGCAAACAGGTGGTCTCAGTGCAATGTCTAGTGCCTAAGACAGGCAGAGGGACCCCCGACCTGTTTCTGGGACTGGCACCTTCTGTGGCTTAAGTCCAGCCCCAGTCTATGGGGGATGGCAGGCATGGATTGTGTGAGGGTCACCCTGGGGTTTGGGGACTCCGAGTCCTCTGGAAGACGGCCAGGGCAGAAGAGCCAGGAGATAATAAGCCAAAACCTTATTTTGTCCCAGCAGGTCCTCCAGCTTACTGTGTGACTTCAGGCTAGTGAGCCTCAGTCTCCTCATCTGTAAGACATGACTGCTCACCTCACAGTGTAGTTGGGAGGGTCTGATGACATACGTGTATAAAGCATTCAGGAGTTACCTACGTGCAGGTGTAAGCCCTGGGAGGCTGCCTCAATTGCTGGGAAGAGCAGCGGGCTTCATGTCAGGAGGTCCTCGTTCTAGCCATGCTGTGTGACTCTGGGCAAGAGCCTGTCCCTCTCTGGGCCTCAGCTCCCGCAGTGTGAAATGAGGAGTTGGAGACAACCCTCACTAAGATGCTTCCTTCTTCGATGATTCTCTGATGGCCCTGTGGGAGTTCTACATGGGACAGAAGAAAGGGCTGGTGGCAGGGACAGGGTGCCCAGCCTGACTCAACTCACAGACTAGAGAAGGGTCCTTCCCAGAGCCTGCAGATGCTCTGTGCCGCCTTGACATTCACAGCTCCATGAGCTGGGGGGGCAGGGGAGCCTGTCATTTAGGATCCAATTGCATCCACAGCAGGCTGTGCTCCTGGTTAACCCTCAAGGCACCCGCCCCTCAGGAGCCTAATTAGATTTTATCCCCCGCTCAGCTGTGACCATGTCCCCATGTTGGTGCCAGCACCAGGCACGCCAGGATCTCAGGCCAATTGCTTGTTTATGAGACCGTCTGTCTTGGGATGAGGCCCAGCAGGCACAGCCAGTGAGCAAATAAGTCCTCCCCATCAGCCTTGAACCTGATGGCAAGAATCATTGTTAGTCTTCCAGGCCTCAGGCCGGCATCCTGACCAAGGAAAAGATGTGGGTTTGCAGTCCAGCAAAACCTGGCTACAAATCCCAGCTCCATCTCTTCCCAGCTCTGGGACCTTTCTAGCCCCATGGAGCTTTAGTTTCGTCATCCCTAAAGGGGAATGATGATAATACCGTCTACTTTGTAGAGCTTTTTGGAGGATCAAGTGAGATCATTTTAAGTGAACGCCCATAATACATTGCCTTGTGTTATCATCAGGCCTCAGTAAATGCTGACCCTGTCCTGGTCCTCCCCACATGGCCTCCCTGATTCTAGGCTCTCCCTACCCCAGTCTCACCCTGGTAGTCAGGGTTTCATTTTTGTATCTTGCCTGGCAAGCCCAGGACACTTGGTTAATGTGGCCAGTAACACTTCTCTCCAAGTAGGGACTGCGGTGATTGTCTCACTAGACTTGAGTGAGTCCTTGAGGAAGGGCAGCCCTTGGTCCCTATGCCTTGGACCAAGCCCAGGGCTGGCACTCTTGGTGCCGGGAGCGCAGGAAGGAGGGAACGGGATGTGCAGCCTGTCAAGTGCTTTCACCTTCATCATCCCCTTGCATCCTCCTGGAAAGGATCTTAGAAGTTAGCTCTGAGCATCCCCACCTCCCAGATGTGGAGGCGAGGCTCCAGAGGTGAGGTGTTTGGCTCAGGCTTGTGGCTGGCACAGGCAGATCCCCCACTAGTGGGAACCCAGTTGCAGGGGAACATAGGGTCCTCTGAGGCTCTGCCCTTGGCCACAGCGCCCTCTCCTGGCCAGGGTACATGCAAGCCCTTTCTCAGCCCTGCACCAGCCCAGACCTTCGTTTGCTTCCTCCACTGGGGGCTTCTCCGTCTCTCTTGTCCAGCTGCCTCCTTTCCTTCTCTCCAGAAAGCATGCCTGGGGGCTGGGGGGAGTGAAAGTAAAACGAGTGATTTATGAACTGAGCTGTTCTTCTTAATCAGAGAGCCCCTCCTGAGCCCCTGCTCCATGCAGATGGGGCTGAGCCGCCATCTGGGCAACAGGAGGGGCGAGATTAATAAAGCTGTCTGGCCCGGGCAGGGGTCCGCCGAGGAAAGCCCCAAGGCACTGCGTGACCTCGGTCCCATCTCTGCGCCTTTCTGGGCCTCGGGGCTCCCATCTGTCAAGGGATGGCTAGCCTGGGCCATCCCCCAGGGCCTCCAGCTGGCTCAGGGAAGGAGTCTAGCCAACTTCCTGGGCCTCTGTGCCTGGCTGCCTGGTTCAGGGAAGGGCAGCACTGGGCTGGAGACTTTGGAGACTGGGGCATGGCGCTTCCTCTCTCTGGTGCCACGCCCCACAGATAGGTGTCGTATCAGGAGCTCTGGTTTGGGGTCTAGCTGACTTGGGGCTGAATCATAGCCATGTTTTGCTAGCCAGGTAAATAAGCTCAGGTGAGTTAATTACCCTGCCCAAGATTCAGTTTCCTCATCTGTAAAATGGGTTAATAGCAGTACCTACCTCCTAGGTAAGGATTAAATAAGAGGACAGGTAGGAGAAAGGTATAGCGGAGTCTGGTACATGGTAAACCCTCAATCCTAGTAGTTATTAGGCTCAGTGATCACAAAATTGTGGCAATTCATTTGAATTTGGGTCTGTTTAGGGGAAAGATGTTTGTATCCCTGCTACCCAAGCCATGTGTCCATAGCTTTTCCCCCCACACCCTGCTCCATTCATAACTGGTGAATGTGGGCTGGGCATCCACTTATTTCCAGTATCTGATGTGTTGATCATAATAGCTCCCATGGTACTGTGAATTCTTACAACCACCTTTGGCTTCCAAATTCATCATCACAGTTTTCCGAGGAGAACCTAGCACCTTGGAGAGGGGGGTGACTTTCCCAGGGTCTCCAGGGAGCTGGCCAAGGCAGAAACCAACCCAGCCTCTGCAGAAGCGTCAGTGATGGGGTGAGCATGGTGTCACTGGGCTGTCCTCTTCCAGGACAAATGAGCCAGTCAATGGGACAGGGGCTCACGGAGGACAAAGAGAAAAAGGGAAATGAGGTTAGTTCAGGGAAGTTGGGACACCACAAGGGGCGAGCCCATTCCCGGCCAGGGGACAGCATTCAAAGGGGCTGGAGCCCCCTGGTGGGGAGGAGGCAGGCAACTGCCAGACATACCCCCAGAGTTCAGCACCTCCTCCTTGTCTCTGGGTTGGCCTCTGTCACCCATGCTGCTCATCTCAGCCTCAATGTCCAGAGGGAGATGAGGTAAGGAATGATGATATAGGGCACCAGGACTGGGATGGAGCAGGAGAAGAAGAGAAGCGGGAGGAAACCATTACCCCGTCCTTGCTTCCCTGAGCCCTGGGGCTGGGCATGGGGTACATGCCCTGAGCTACAAAGCAGGAAACAGCTTGAAATCTCCCAAGGATGCTCGGCCTTGTCACTGATATCTCCAAGTCTCAGTTTCCTTCTGTAAAAACCACTCACCTGTGTGCCCATGCTTATTTGCACCTTGCGCTCCCTGGCGCTGCCCCTAGCACATAGTACGTGCCAATGTACGTCTACTCAGTGGATGGTAGATGGGTGAGTGGGTGGGTTGAGGGAGGAAGGGAAGGATGGGTACATGGGAAGGAATCTTTCACCCACCACCCCTTCACTGACCCCAGTGCACCTGCGGTAGCCTGCCTCGCGGGCTGTTGTGAGGATTCACTGTGATCACACAGGAAGAGAAAGCACTTTCTATAAAAGCCACTTTTGAGTCTGACCCCTGAGTGTGGATTCCAGCCCTATCACTTCCCAACAGTGTGACACTGGACAAGTCAATTCTCCCTGTTTTCCCATTGGACTCAGTTTCCCCATCGTACTGCGGGGATGATGGGGTAATACCTACTTCATAGGGTTGTTCTGAGCATTTCATGAGCTCACGCATGTCAGCACTGTACCCCAAGTGCACGGAGTGCCTGAAGCTGGTGCACACAGATGGGACAGGCAGTTGAAGGGCCTGTCACTTATGTATGTTTAGGCCAAATAGGGGTGCCAGCTCCTGGGGCTGTGGCCATGTCTCAGGAGGGAGGCCCTTTCTCCTGCCTTTCCATCTTCCCATCTCTACCTCCGGATTCCCCCAAGACTAACCTTTGCCATCCCCTTCCCCACGATTCCTCTCCCCTGTGCCCAGAGTTATGCCGGTGGAGTCAGTCCTCCCCACTGTGGGCCCCCCAGCACTGCTGTTATCTGCTTCCTTGTCTCCTCCAAGCTACCACCACCATCACCACCACCACTCACCTGTGTGTCCATGCTTATTTGCACCTTGCACTTCCTGGCACAGCCCCTGGCACATTGTAGCAACTCAGTGTATGTCTACTGAGTGGATGGTAGGTGGGTGAGTGTGGGTTGAGGGAGGAAGGGAGGGATGGGTAAATGGGGAGGAATCTTTCACCCACCACCCCTTCACTGACCCCAGGCAGGCTTGTACTTGAATGGGAGGGATTTTAAATAGGCGTGGATATCTCCCCTTTCCTTCCCTAGGAATACCCCTACAGCCCAGGCTTCCCCAGGTCCCAGGTCTTCCTGGGACCGTCCTCTAACCCAAGGTTTGAGCAGGGGCTGGCTGTGGAATTCCCCGCAGGAGTGATAGAACAGGAGTCTCCATATGGGCCTGTTTGACTTCTGAAATCGAACCCTCATTTCCACTGCTGGGAGCTGGCCCTCTGAAGGAACCTTCTCGCAAATCCTTATGCAAAGCCAAGAAACACTTCCCAGCATCAAATCTCTTTCTCCTGGGAGTCTGGGCTTTAGGGGAGGAAGTTGATGAACAGGGCCCTGCTGGCACTCTCTCTGCTGAGGTACTGTTGTGGATGCCTGGGTGGCAGCCAGGGATGCAGGTTACTCACACCCATCATCTCCTCCC
Source organism: Mandrillus leucophaeus (assembly GCF_000951045.1). Taxonomy (NCBI): domain Eukaryota; kingdom Metazoa; phylum Chordata; class Mammalia; order Primates; family Cercopithecidae; genus Mandrillus; species Mandrillus leucophaeus. The sequence continues at coordinate 2,850,939 of NW_012107141.1, forward strand.
AGGCCATCAGCCTCATGCAGCCGTGTCAGCACACATGAAGCCCATGCTAGAATCTGCAAGTCTCTTAAAGATGTGCCTTCCAAGGCAGCACCTGCAGAGGCACCCAGGAGCTGCCATCTGGGCAGAAGGCCACTCCCCCGCTGGAGTGGCCCCAGGTGCTCAGAGCTTTTCATGAGCTCTAATGGGCCCAGATTAGCAGGACACTTGCCCCGAGTGTGTGTATCTGGAGGGCGGGTTTTCATAAGCAGCTTCTTTCATGGGGCTGCTCCTTATTGACTTCCTGTGGTAATTGAATATTTTCTCTTATTGGACAAGCTGGGCCGATAAAAGAAATATACACAAGCCTTGCTGACGGGAGATTCTGTCCTGCTGATGCCTGAAGAACTGCCCAGGTGACACATTGGCAATTGCCTCTCCTTTCTCAGCATACCTCTGCCCCATCACCTGACACTGTTCCATCTCCAGTCTGATCCTTTCTGATCTGCCTGTCTGTCTGTCTGTCTGTCTCCTTCGGTCTGTCCCTCTCTTTCAGACTTGGCTTTGTGTATTTCTCTGATTTGCGGACTCCACTGTCTCTTTTTGCTCTTTTTCCACTATACATTCATTCATTTATTCATCGAGATATATAATTGAGAACCCACTATGTGCCAGGCACTGCTCCAGACACTAGAAATAAGCCAGTGAACAAAACAAGTCCTTGCCTTTATGAAATATGCATTCTAATAAAGGCAGATGCATGCTCCCAAAATAAATAAGGAGTACATAGAGTATGTGGTGTATCCACAAGGCACGGGGCTGGGCTTCCAAGCTCATATCCATGACTAATTAATTGGTTTTGGAACTTGGCCAAGCTCCTTTTCCCTCTCTCAGCCTCAGTTTTCTCATTTCTAAAATGAGGGTATTGGGCTAGATCGTGCCTCCCAACCTTTGACGATTAAGAACTTCTTTTATTGATATGCTGGTGATGTAAGTTACACAAGAGCTGGATCTAAGGCAGCACTTACACAAACAGTAGTGTCAGAAGTTTACCTGAAGTTCCCTTGAAACCCTTTGTATTAGTGTGTTTTCTATTGCTGTAACTGAATACCGGAGACTGGATAATTTATAAAGACGAGGCATTTATTTCTTACAGTTCTGGAGGCTGGGAAGTCCAAGGTCAAGCACCTGCACCTGATGAAGTTCATCTTGCTGCCGGGGGACTCTGCAGAGTTCCAAGGTGGTGCAGGGCATCACTTGGCGAGGGGGCTGAGCATGCCAAAGTGACTTTTATAACAGACCCACTCTCGGGATAACCAACCCACTCCCATGATAACCCATTAATCCATGAGTGGATTGATCCAGTCATGAGGGCAGAGCCCTTGCAATCTGATCACCTCTTAAAGGCCTCACCTCTTCATCGTATTACATTGAGTGTTAAGTTTCAACATGACTTTCAGAGGGGACACACATTCAAACCATAGCATCCTTAAACGCCTCGTTTTGTTATACACGAAACAGTTGGCTGCATCTGAGGGTCATGTTGTATTAGACACCCATCTGTAAGCATAGGCCCTTCCCATGGCCAGATGAGGGTTGCTGTGACAGGCACATGAGCCTTCAGACCACAGGATCCACACAGCAGATCCTGAGGCAGATACCACATGGAAAGACAGGGAATCACAGCACCTAAACTGCTCTCCAGTGCTTTCCAGGTGCACGTGGGGAGTGGAATTCCCACTAAGTCAAGCTTGTCTGTGATGCTGACTCTTGCATTTCATCCCTCTGAGCCCCAGGATTTAAAGAATTTTATGCACCAAATAGAATGTTCATTTTTGTTCTGCAAAGTCATACAGACCTGGTGTCTAGAGATTCTGAACAACCCAAGAAACAAGGTCATCACCTGGGGGTGGTTTAATTGCTCCAAAACCCAAGACACTTGCCCCTCGAGCCAGCCCATGGTGAGAGGTTGATGTCTGAGATGTTATTTGAAATATTGAAAATAACTTTAGGATGTTGCTAGTCTCAGGGAACCCAGTTTGAGCACCACTGAACACAATCAGTCTCCCTGCTTCAAAATCCTCCACCCCAGAGTCCTCCCCTCTCCTGAGGCTGAAACTGATGTGCCTGTATCTAGAACAGCAGCTGAGAGGAGCTACCTTGTGCAGGGCAGGAGGGAGTAACAGAGCCCAGAGCCGGGATGGAGCCACCATGTGTCAAGTGCTGCGTGAGGGACTGTACCTCTATGATACCATTTCATGCTCAGTTAGCACAATTTCTAGAGGAAGTCAGCATTCCTGTCCCCATTTTGCAGGCATGAGAGCAAAGGCCTGGAGAGGTTATGTAGTTCATCCACAGTCATGAGGCAAGAAAGTGATAGGCCAGGTCCCACCTGACCCTATAGGCCCCACCCACACTGCTACTCTCCCTCCAGGGCCCCCTCAGCTCAGGGAAATGGGGAGACTTCGATGGGCCTCCCACCACTGGCCCCAGAGAGGACATCATGTCCCACAGCAGACAGGCCCGCCATCTCCTTCCTAAGTGCCTCTTTTTTGAGCAATAACAAAGCTCTTGGACCTCATAGTCTCAATTTTCTTTTCACCCCACCCTCCAGAGATTCTCCATTGGTTCCTCTCCCTTTAGAAGTAAATTAGAAAACTGTGCAGTGAAGTTGACTTCTAGAAGTCATCCATGGATGGGTGGAGCTAAGAGCCAGGCAGAGATTGGAGGTCCCATGTGTATGTCATTATAGTCTGACCAATTGGCTATGGAGGTGTGTCCCCACATTCAGAAGGTCTCTATAGGGGATGGAGCAGGCAAGCCCTGGTCTCTAGGCTTCAGCCTGGCAGTGAGTGATGGCCCAGGAAGCTGTCCCTGCTGGAGAATAATGGGAGATAAAATGGCCTAGGTGGTATGAAGACAGGTCTGCACTTTGGAGGAGGATGGATGAATGGGGCAAGGGAATTAGCATTCACTGAGAATGATGATTAGGAGTTGTGGCCCAGATTAAGATAGACGTGGGTTCAAATTCTGGCTCAGGCACTTCTGTGCTATGTGACCTTAGACAAGTGATTCCACCTCTCCGAGCCTCAGTTCCCTCCTCTGAAAAATAGAATGACATTACCTATTTCCCAGAGTTTTACAAGGATTCAATGAAATTGTGTGTGCTCCCTGGCACATAGTAAGAACTCAGTGTATGCCAGTGGTTACTATTATTAGCTACTATGTGCCAAACCCTGTGCTCAGTATTTTCCATGCATCATGAGGAAGGCTTTTTTTTTTTTTTTTTTTTTGAGACGGAGTTTCGCTCTTGTTGCCCGGGCTGGAGTGCATGGCACGATCTCGGCTCACTGCCACCTCTTCCTCCCGGGTTCAAGCAATTCTCCTGCGCCAGCCTCCCAAGTTGCTGGGATTACAGGTGCCTGCCACCACCCCCAGCTAATTTTTGTTATTTTTAGTAGAGACAGGTTTTCACCATGTTGGCCAAGCTGGTCTCGAACTCCTGACCTCAGGTGATCTGCCTGCCTCGGCCTCCCAAAGTGCTGGGATTACAGGCGTGAGCCACCGCGCCTGGCCGAGGAAGACATTATTTTTATCCTGACTTCACAGAGAAGGAATTCAGTTGTATGCAGTTCAGTAACTTGCCCCACCAGCTAAGCCTGGCAGAGCTCGGACACAGTCCCCTGTTGGGCACCAAAGTACTCTTTTTACTCATCCACCCTGCTCTGAAACTGGAACCCAGGCATCCATATTCTCCACCGGCCCTTGGGCTCACATTGTCTGTTTTCCTACCTGACTCACCTTTGAGGTTGTGGGAGGCTCTTCCCAGGAGACACATCTCCTTTGATTGCATTTGTCTGGGAACCCAGCACTCCGCAAGCCCAGGCCATGAGATGTAATCTGCAATGAATGTGGTACACAATAAATACAGGTAGTCCGTTTATGAGCTGCCGTATTTATTACACCCCTTAATTGCTAAAGAGCCAGAGCCAGCTGAAGCTGGATCCTACCCTGGAGAGAAGTTCTGCCTGGGTGGGCAGAGGGAGGGATGGCAGAGCCTGGCCCTCCCGCACAGGAGTACTCAGCCTCTCGCTGTTGTGGCTGCTCTGCCTCCAAAGGCCCGTTCATCAGAGTTAGGACCTGATAGAGGAAATGGTCAGGGCATCAGATTCCTGCTCTGCCATTTGACACATGATAGACCCTGAGGCCAGAGAGAGAAAGTGATTTGCCCAAGGTCACACAGCAGTGACTTACAGAGCAGGAGTCTGGGCTCCAGACTCCTAGGCCAGTGCTCCTTGTGTCCAATTCTCTGCTTGAACATCTGCTCCCGGATCAGGTAGAGACACGGGATCTGGAGTTGGGTGAGTGGTGGTTTCGTAGCCCAGTCCGTGCATACAAGCTGTGTGATACTGGGCACGTTACTTGACCTCTCTGAGCCTCAGTGTCATCTGTAAAATGGGCATAGTACATCCTGCTTTAGGGGCTTGTGGAGAGATTAAAGGCAGTCAGTTCTGTGGAGCTGGCACGTGACTAGCCATAAGTCAGTGTTCAATAAATGTTCTTTCCTATCCTCTTTTCCCTTTCCAAAGGGCACAGGTGTCTGAAGATGCATGGAGCTGAAATCAGCCAAGAGCTGAAAAGAGAAATGGGTCAGAATAGAAAGGCTCTGGGGTGTGAGGCATTGTCCTGGGTTTCTAATCTAACAGCAGGGCTGTGAGTAACCTATGAAGGGAGTTAGGTGTGGACGTGGTAAGAGCTGTCCACCCTGCTCTGTACAGGTACAGCAGGGAGCCCTTTACATTGGACATTTTCATAGGTGAAGAAACTGAGGTTCCAACAGGCTAAGTCACTTGCCCAAAGACACAGAGGTAGAAAAGGTGATGGGCTGGGATTCAAACCCAGGTGTGTCTGACTTCAGAGCCCATGCTTAGGACCATGCTGATTAGATGCAGGTTAGATGTTCCTTCTAGAAATCAGGGATGTGGTTGGCAAGCTGGCCTGGAATTGGTATCCTGGAGGACCATTCTGCAGGAAGAGAGCCTGGGCTTGGTGAGGAAGAGCCAAAGGCCCCACAGTCAGGGATGGTGGTTGAGATGCTTAACAACCACTATGCACTGGCATGAACCAACCGAAGACATGCTGGCCAGACAGCAGGACAGCGATCCCTATGGGTCCCCACTGAATCTCAGCCCTGCCCACTGCCCTCTGGGAGGGCAGGGCCTGGAGAAAGGGAAGGGATAGGTTGTCCTGGTGCCTCCCATCCCCGGCAGCTCTAGGCTTTCAGGCCTCAGGAAGATCTGGAGAGAAGGGTGAGCAAGCAGGGCATTAGGAGGGCCCTGTCCTGGGCTGTCCTCACCCAGGAGAGGGTACAACAGAGAGAGGAGAGGGAGCACAGGAGAGCACGGCTGTGGGTTTGAATCCTTATTGCTCCACTTTCCAGCTGTTGCAGGCGAAGAGGATACAAATGACTGGAAGCATGCCTTAGCCCAGCACCAGGCTTCCTGCACACCCTGCTGAATTAACACTCTCTGTGTGGAGGGGTTTTACTTAGTCCAAACCATGTGCAACCCTACTGTGTCCCAGGAGCACACAGCCACGATTCTGCTCCTCTGAGATTCACCAGGAATGCTGGCTGATGATGTTATGGTATATATTTTGGTGGGGGCAGTGATGGATGTCAGCAGAGGCCGTGGGATATTATATTAGGAGAAGGCACTGAACTTGGCTCGATGGGGACAGGAGGGGGGAATCAGGGAAGGCTTCCTGGAGGAGGTGATGCCTGTGACGAGTCTTAAAGGATGAATAGGAATTAAGTGGGACTGGCGTAGGTGGAAAGGCAATCCAAACAGAAGGGATCAGCATGAGCAGAGGCACCAAGTAAGCCTCAGGGAGATACCTCTGGGGGACTCTCCTTTGATGCTGGTGATAGGAAAGTCAGGGCAGAAATAACAAGAGGTGGCCATGGGGAGTCTTGGAGGTCCTGTGGTCTGCAGGAGGCAGCTTGGTCTCCTATAGAGGTTGGGTTCCAGCAAGAGAAGGCGGCTGTGGTGACGTGTACTTTGTGGAAAGGTCCTTCTGGCAGCAGGGAAGCAGTGGATTGAAGGGGAGGTAGGGAGGCCAGTCCCAGCCCAGAGGCTGCAGCCATGTCTGGATGAGAGAGAAAGCCAGGAGCACGGCTGAGGCTGGAGATGTTTCAGATTCCCCTGTGATAGAGAGGATGGTGTCATCCGATTTTACCTCCGAAGGCAGATGGCATGTCATGAATTCAAGCCATGCTCACTGAAGTAAAGGCAAATCCCCCACCCTGCCATCACACACACACCATCCTTTGTCCTTCCAAGCTGGACTGCCTGGGTTCCAATCTTGGCTTCACCACTCACTAGCTATGACCTCAGACAAGTCACCTCACCTCTATCTGTCTCAGTTTCCACCTGTGGAAAATAAAAATAAGAATACTAATCTCATGGGTTGTTGTGAGTTAGTAAATGTAAAGTATTAGGACAGAGCCGGCACATAGTAAATGCTCAATAAGTAGTATTATTTGTAGGGGTGGAGACTTGGGTGGATGACCTCAGGAAAACCCTGATTTCCCCTTCCCCCAATGCAATTTAAGAGAAATCCTTGGGGCACTGTTAGAAGGACAAAGGCTTACAGCCTGGAGTCCCTGGGTCAGGTTCACCCCATGATTTTCCCTTGCGTTCCTCACCAGGTAACTTGGTGCCTCAGTTTCCCCCTCCTAGTAAAATAAGGAGGATGTCCCAGGTGGGCTCTGAGTGTCTTCCCTTCCTGGCTTTGATGCTGAGTGGCCCCACTTGTGCCTCCCCTGCTCAGCATTTTTCCAAGTTGCATTAAGGACCAGCAGAGCAACAAGGAGGAGGTGTCCGTTTAGGGAAGAAAGCCCTCCGGCCCCAGGACCAGTGCCAAATCCAAAGCCCATGTGCCTGTCAGACCTTCCTCACGGGCTCCAGGCGCCTTAGCCATGTCTGCCTGGCCAAGCTCAGCTGGTGGACAGACACCTGGCACCTTGGCAAAAACAATGAGAGGAGGGATGCGAGGCACCACCCCTGAGACCAGGAACCTTTCCCGTGTCCACTCCCCACCAGCTGGCTCTGTCTGTGCTCCTCTCTCCATGGATTCAAATGCACTTAAAAACAAACAAACAAACAAACAAACAAACACCTCTAGCTCAGACCAAAACACAGCCTGGGGTGGTGCTGTCATCACCGATTAGGAGAGGGGTGGAGTGGCCAGGCAGGTAAGATGAGAGGCAGGCACCGCTCTGCTCCATCTGTTCCTTATGATATGAGGGTGTTGGTCTGGCTGCTGAGGAGAGTGTTGGATTGTGGTTTAGGGTGGGGAGGGGACAGAGTTGCTGAGGCCCATTATGTGCCATGGGTCTTGTCACTGCTTCCTACAAGCTGTGTGGCCTTGGACAAATCCCTTAACCCTTCTGAGGGCTGGGCTGATGGAAGGTTGTGTCATCAGAGTACATACCTCCTTGGTGGTTGCAAGGATTAACCGAGATAATATGTGCAAAGCGCTAGGCACAGTGTTGGATCCCCAAACGGTGGCTACAATTATTACTGTTTTCCCAAATTCATTTTAAATTGACAAATAATAATTGTATGTGTTTACGGAGTCCAATGTGATATTTTGATACACGTTTTACTATTATTAATATTAATAATAAGCCTCCCAGAAACCCTTTGAGTCAGACTTAGCAACCTTATTTTGTGGAGGAAGAAGATGGAGTCCAGCCATGTCCTGTGGGAGGAAGTAGGAGCTGTAGAAAGTAATCAGATACCATCTCCCCGACATCCATCCACACCCCGACACATACTCCCAGAACCCTTTGCACCGAGTCCTGTCATGGAGGTACAGACACCCCTGCTGGAAGCACCTGCAGTGCCGGCAGCTCAGGACTGGCTTGAGTGCTGGCCCTGCCCCTTACTAGCTGCGGGACATTGGACATGTCGTTTTCATTCTGAGTCTTGGTTTCCCCACCTGTCGCATGGATCTCTAATCCCTGCCCTGAGTCTCTCCTCAGAGCCGTTATGAAGAAAATGTGAAAATAACAAATATGGAATGTAAACATGTCTTGTGCACCTTGAAGTCTGACTCATGGGAGCAGATGCTGTCAGCTTCCCCTGGGGGATGGGGGACGTTTGCATCTCAGTGCAGCCCCGGCTGTGCCTGGCAAGCAGCAGATGCTCAATCAATGCTGGCTGAATGGAATTGTGTTCAGTGACTTTGCTGCCACGGGTATACTTTTAGGTGAAAACAGGAAAGGCTCCCGGGGAGGTGGGATGCTGGAGGTCTCAGAGTAGACGTAGCCAAGGCTCAGGAAGGCTTTGGCCCCAGAAGCAGGTTTTAGACCCCCAGGTAGGCTGCTTTCCTTTTCCCTGCAGCACCCTGTCTCACTGGCACCAAGCAACCTCCCTGGTCTGTTCTGTGGCTGGAGGGTATGTGGGATGGTGGGAAGTTTGTCAGGCCTGGCTTCCGGTCCTGGCTATGGGACCTTGGCAAGTCCCTCCAGGCTCTGGACCTTGGTTTTCTCTTCTGTGAAATGGCCAGCTCACACCTGCAGTAGAGCAACAGCGTGAAGCGGGACTGCTGGGCACTTACCACATGCCCGACGATGTGCTAAGCATGTTACTGTGGGATTTCAGTTCATCTTCACAACACTGCTAGGAGGAAGGTTCTGTTCTTAATCTCCACTTTAAAGTTGGAGAGAGCACGATCCAGAGAGGTGGAGTAATTTGCCCAAGGTCACACAGCAAACGAAAGCTGGAGCCAGGGCTGAAACCCAGGCAGGTTGGCTCCAGCATTCTCATCTCTACGATCGGCCTCCATCTTCTTCCAGCCTTTGCACGGGTGGGGCTGGCTGCGGGGACCCCCCTGGGGAGGGGCTGGGGTTCTTCCTGGGTGGGGTCCCCCATCGGGAGGACTGAGGTGGCCTTGTGTTTTTAGGTGGAGCACCATGGAAGGCGATTGTTTGAGCTGCATGAAGTACCTGATGTTTGTTTTCAATTTCTTCATATTTGTAAGTATCCTGGGTCTTCCCAGGCCTCTGCTGGGTGGGCAGAACTGGCTGCTGCTTTGAAATAGTCAAACTGGGCTGAGTCCCTGGGGTGAGCACAGGGGCCGGTGCTAGAGGCAGGGGTACCTGCCAGCCAGGCTTTCATGGAAGGGGGCCCCCAGCAGTGCCCACCCCACTCTGAAGAGCCTACCTTCTTAGGAGAAACATTTTACACAGGCCCTGGGGTGGGTCAGCCCCTCTCAAAAAGGTGGAGGGGACCTCAGTCCGGCCACTATCTTGGGATCTGACCCCTCGTGGGGAGTGGGAAAGGAGGGGATGGGAGTGATCAGAGGGCAACAAGAGGGAGCCCCACCCAACCTTATCTCCCCGAGCAGTTGATGGACTTCAGAGCTGGAGGGGCCGAGTCCATGTAGCCACCAGGTATAATCAGAAACCTCTCTGGGACTGGAAGACCTGCATTCAAATTCCACTGCTGCATCTTAGCAGCTTGTGATTTGAGACACATTTCACCTCTCTGAACCTCAGTATCTTCATCTCTTAATGACCTTCCTCAACAGGCTTTTTGAAAATTAAGCAAGCTTAGTTTACAAAGTACCCTGGATGTGGTCAGTCCTCAATAGCTTAGCTCCATTTCCATCCAACCTACGGATTCTGTGTATGAAGGGACAGAGGCCCGGACATTCAGGTGACCCACCCACCTGCTGGTGGCCCACCGAAGGCTCTGCTCAGACTCACGGCCCCTCCCAGGAGTAGAGCTGTGGCCCTGGCTTCTTGGACCCCCACAGGCTTTCCTGGTCCAGCCCTCTCAGCCTTTGATCTTAGTACAGCCAAGACCTGGGTGAATAAACCTCCACTCATGTCCTTCAGGGCAGGCTCTTGAAAGAGGGGTCCTCTTTCTGGCCAGGACTGACCATCTGTCTCTCTCTTAGTGTCTATCTTTCCCTCTCTATCTCTATCTCTTTATTTTTGTGTCTTTTAAAAAAATATACATTTCAGCAACTCCCTTAGTTTCTCTTCCCTACCTTATCATCCTAAAAAGCCTCAAGCCTTGCAGACTTGAATTCTAGACCCAAGGTCACCACCTTCCAAGCCGGGTGACCCTGGGCCAGCTCATCCTTCCTCCAGCCCCAGCGTTCCCACCTGAAATGGAGCTGGGCCCTCCTTGAAGTGTTTAGCATACAGTTGCTGAATCCCCAAATCTCCAGCAGCAATAAGGAGACACAGATTTTCCTGGAGGTCGTGTGGGAGACCAACGAGAGAGACACAGGCTGGGCACAGTGGCTCACGTCTGTAATCCCAGCACTTTGGGAGGCAGAGGCAAGTGGATCACCTGAGGTCAAGAGTTCGAGACCAGCCTGGCCAACATGGTGAAACCCCGTCTCTACTAAAAATACAAAAATTAGCCATGCGTGGTGGCGGATACCTGTAATCCCAGCTGCTTGGGAGGCTGAGGCAGAAGAATCGTTTGTACATGGGAGGCGGAGTTTGCGGTTAGCTGAGATCATGCCACTGTACTCCAGCCTAGGTGACAGAGTGAGACTCTGTTTCAGAAAAAAAAAAAAAAAAAAAGGGAGAGAGACACTGCACAGCAGATGGCGAAAATGGAAACCCTGTCGCTGGCCATGCCTGTTAGGTCTTTCCTTCTCTTTCCCTTGCTGAGTCCTTCAGGCGTCTCCACTGGACTGCTGCCCTAAGGGTACCTACAAACGCCCCTTGCCCAAAGCCATCAGCTGTCTTCAGCTTGCAGTCCTGCTCAGCCAAGCCAAAGCCCAGCGGTTTTCCTGTCACCCAGCTGTCAACCCTCACACAGGCCTCTTGGGCCTCCGGTCCTCCCACCACACAAAGGGATTTCAAATACTTTACAGCCTGCAAATCCCACGGTACCAAACTTTGGTTCTTCCCACAACAGGTCTGCTTCTAAGACGTATCTGTGCCCAAGAAAAATGGAATAGGCTGGGCACAGTGGCTCACTCCTATAATCCCAACAGTTCGGGAGGCTGAGGCAGGAGGATCACTTGAGCCCAGGAGTTCGAGACCAGCCTGGCAACATGGCAAAACTCCATCTTTACAGAAAAATACAAAAATTAACCAGGCCTGGTGGCACGTACCTGTAGTCCCAGTGACTTGGGAGGCTGAGGTGGGAGGATGACTCAGGCCCAGGAGGTCAAGGCTGCAGTGAGCTGTGATCTGGCCACTGCACTCCAGCCTAGGTAGCAGAGCAAGACTCTGTCTCAAAACAGAAAAAGTAAAGAAAAATGGAACAGATTATTTATTGAAATCTGCTAAACGCCTTCTATCCTTTCTTCCTTAGTGCTGCCTTAGGTTGTGGGTGTTTCAGTCTTCTTTTGACCACAAGGAAGCTAAAAGGCTCAGATAGGTTATGACACTTGCCTAAGGTCACACAGCTAATAAGTGGCACAGCTCTCTCTCTAGACTATACTACCTCTTTCCAAAGATAAATAAGGCACGGAGAGCCCAGGTTGATGGAGACATAAATAAGAAGGCTTTTGAGCCATGGATTTGAGAGAGGGGAGCCCACTCTCAGGTTGAAACCTCACTGAGAGTCCTGTAGGGCACAATGACCATGACTTGCTTGGTGTTTTCCCAGCCCCTAGCATGGGTGGTGCAAACACAGCCCAGGGCTCACTCAGAGCATGTTCATGGACCTTTGTTTAGGGTGTTGAGGCTGCAGTCAGGGGGTCTGCGACCAGAAGGCATCTCTGACTCTGCCATGAACTTGCTGTGTGACCTTCAGCAAGTTGGTGGCCCCCTCTGTGTGGAATCAGAGGGTCAGACTAGATGACCTCCTAATCCTACAGGTCTGACATTTCAGGAGAAGATAAAATTGGCAAATAGCCTGTATATGATAACATTTCTCAGCAGCCCCAGGTAGGGCCTGGGTCAGAAATTGGGTTTAGAGGATGCGTGTTGCACTTAAGGTCACGGCAGCTAGAAAAATTCCAAGCATTTCAAGGTGCAGCTGGGACTCACTGGCTCTCGCTGCAGATGAATTCCTGCCTGGCTCACCTAGTGCTTGACGCCTCCGACCCTGGGGCTGGCTCAGGGGAGTGGTGGGTCAGAAGTGCCTAACCTCCCTTTCTGCCTATTTCTCCTCCCAACTCCTCCACTGGCCCGAGCAGCTGGGCGGGGCCTGCCTGCTGGCCATCGGCATCTGGGTCATGGTGGACCCCACCGGCTTCCGGGAGATCGTGGCTGCCAATCCTCTGCTCCTCACGGGCGCCTACATCCTCCTGGCCATGGGGGGCCTGCTCTTTCTGCTCGGCTTCCTGGGCTGCTGCGGGGCCGTCCGTGAGAACAAGTGTCTGCTGCTATTTGTGAGTACCCCAGCCCCCACCCCACCCATGGGTGCTCTGAGGGGTGTCGGGGATTGGCTGCAGACATTCAGACCAGTGCTTCCCAAACTGGGGGCGGGCTGTCACGGAGATGAGCACGTCTGACCGCACTCATTCGGTCGTCAATAGTCCTGAAACCCTGAGATGCTCAGCGACTTGCCCAGAGTCCCATGGAGTTGGCGGCAGAGGGGATGACACAGACGCTAGGCCAGGGCCCTTGTAGTGCTTCAGGCTGCCTCTTCCCATGCCTTTGGGACCTGTTTTTTTCCCTGGGGCAGCCCTTCCTCTTTCCCACTTCACTTTGTTGCTTTCCTGCAGACAAGCCAGGGCCCTTGGCTTAACGCACACCTAGTCTGTATCCACATGCCAGGAAACTCAGAATGAGGTTTGTGCCACATAGGCCACCTCCAGGGGTGGGATGGTCCCCAGCCTTTTCCATTTGCCTTGGTGGCGCCAGCTTCCAGAGTCTGCTTTTTTACCGGGCCCACGCCTGCAGTAGGTGAGCTGGCCCAGGTGGAGGGAGCCTTGCGTCCAGGTCTGAACAACCAGGCGTCTCCAAGGTGTGGTCAACTGAGAGCACAGACATTGACCTTGATGTTTTTCCACTTGCTTGCTATTAAAAACTCTAATATATAATTCCTTAGTAACATCGCTAAGATGAGTAGTGGGTGAGGCCTTCCCCTTGTAGATATCCAATTCTGAAGTAGGTGTGATATGGCCTCTGAAGGTTTCTTAGTCATCAAGTAAATAGCCCTTGAACTCCTGTCATGCGCATGTAGTTCATTGAGTGCTGAAGATGCGTCGGGGACCAGGAGCGACGGTCCCTTCCCTCACAGACAGGCACGGGGAGGCAGCCGAGCTATGCGGATGAGCTGGGCAGTGGGCAGGCCTGGTTTGAGTGTACTCCCTGCTCCATCCCCTAAGGGTGCAGCTCCCGTCTAGTTCCCCCACCTCCCAGAGAGCAGCCGAATCTTCTTGTTAAATGATGGGCTGGCCAGCTCAGCTATAGATCACAGCCAAACCAGACAGGCAGTGCATCTCTAGTTCTCTGGTCTCCTGGATTCCCATGGGCGGTGGTGCTTGGGGTCTCCACCTGCTATCCTGTGCTCGGCGGGTGGGTCTTCTCTCCTCTAAGAAGTCCTGGACTTGGAGAACTTCTGGGCTGAGCCCAGTCCTGCTACAGGGTAAGTTAAAAACAGCCCTGTTTAGAGAAGTGTGGATGTGGCTGGGTCAACTTGCGGATGCTCCTCGTGTGAAACTTCGTGGGCAGAGTTTAATGACAGGGAGACCTGGGCTGGTTGGCTGGAGGGCTCCCTTGCAAAATTCTGTGGATAAACCAGCACCAGCAGCGCTGGGAGGAGAGACCTAGCACCATACCTCCTCCCCAGGTGACAGCACACTGCACGGCCCCATTCATGTCCCGGTGAGATGCCCCCCATCCAAAGGAAGTGAAGTCAGCTGCCAAATGAGTGACAGGGAGCCTTGGGCCCATGTGTCCTACAACAGCGCAACCGCCACAGACTTCATTTGAAGCGAAACAAAGAAAAACTGTGAGCGCCCCCTGGTGGACAGTTCTCTACTGCTTGTCACGGTGCTTGCAGAAGTCTTGGCTGGGGAGCCCGAGCAGACTTTAAAAGGAGCTGGGATATGGGTCCCAGGACACACCCAGCCTCCCTTTCCCCCTCCTCACCTCGGCCCCCAGGGGCTCATTCATTGTTAATGGGTTCGGCTCTGAAGCCAAGACAGGAAGCCAGGCTGGTGTTCTTGGCTGGGACCAGGCTGGGGCGGCTCCAGTCTCCTCCAGTAAGTGGCTGCCTGCAAACCTGCCAGCCACCCGAGGCTGTCCTCCCTCCCATGCTATGGGAGGCAGGACTGAGACCCGGGGATGGGAAATGTGTCCACGATCCTCCCGAGACAGCTGATGCTGGCTGCCAGGCTGGGGGCCCTTCGACAAGGCCTGATGGCAGACCCTTCCCCTCCCCTCCTGACCCCGTCTCTCTCCCTTTGTCCCCCTTCCTTCTGCCTATCTCTGTGCAGCTCCCTTTCTTTCCTCTCTGCCTCTGTCCTTCCCACTCTGTCCTTTTTTTTTATTTTTTGATAGGGTCTCAGTCTGTGGCCCAAGCTGGTGTGCAGCGGTGTGATCTCGGCTCACTGCAGCCTCAACCTCCCCCGGCCCAGGTGATTCTCCCACCCCAGCCTCCCGAGCAGCTGGGACCACAGGCACATACCGCCACACCCAGCTAATTTTTGTATTTTTTTTGTAGAGACAAGGTTTTGCCATGTTGCTTAGGCTGGTTTTGAACTCCTGGGCTCAAGAGATCCGCCGCTCGGCCTCCCAAAGTGTTGGGATTCCAGGCGGGCACCAACACACTTGGCCTTGTCCTTCTCTTGGTCTCTGTTTTTATTCCTACGCCCTTTCCTTGTCCCTGTCCTGATCTCTCCCTTCCCCGTTACCCTGTCTCTCTCTCCACTTCCTCTGCTTGCCCTCCCCTCTCTAAGGCCCCACCCATACAAGCCTGAGGTCACAGTGTGGGTCAGAGGCAGAGGACGCTTGGATCAAGGTCTTCCGGCTCCCAGGCCAGGGCCATCCACAGGCTCCTAACCTGGAACGGACTCCAAAATTTACCTAAAATTATGTGCAAAATGTTATGGCAGGGCCTGTTTATGTGTGTTGTATATACGTGGATTGTGTGCATACTCATGTGTATTTGCATGTGTGTTGTATGTGCATGTATGTTGTGTTCTATTGTGTGTGCTTGTGTTTACATGTGTGCATTGCTTTGTGCATGGGTGTTGTATGTGCATGGGTGTTAGGCATGCATGGGTGTTACATGTGCGTGGGTGTCATGCGTGCGTGGGTGTCGTGCGTGCATGGGTGCACATATGTATGCATGTGGACATGTGCCTGTGTGTGCACATGTGTGTTGTGTGTCCATGTGTATTGCCTGCATGGGGGTTAGGGAGTTCTGTGAGTATTTCCAGAGAAAGGCACCAAAATTTCTGGAAGGTTTTCAAAAAGGTTTATGCCCTAAAAAATTAAAAAAAAAAAACCACTTCTCCCTTCCTGGCTGAACCTGGACCTAACTGTGTGGTGGTTCCAACGGAAGAGGGCATGGAGCCTCACCCCTGGCAGCCTCTGGGATCCTTCTAGAAGCCTTTCACTGCCTTCCCAGCCTGTTGGAAAGGAGAAAAGGCTTGTCTTGGGAGGGGCCAAAAGAGTGACTTTAGTCAGTCCAGGAAACCTGGCTCAAAGGTTCGCAAAGCAAGGAAGCCTTGAGATGGGGCTGAGGGTCCCTTCCCTCTGCTCTGAAACTGAAGTCCCACAGGACCTGGGGACAATCAGTCTAATGACCAAACCACCCTGTGATCAATTTATCTATCTAAAGATCCATTTCCCAAATACTTGCATTGATCAGTATGATAGCACTCACATGCAATAAGACAGTTTCAGCCTCCTATTGAAAATGTGTGGCATCCCTTTTTCCCATTGGCTCACCTTTGAGTATTTCAAGGATTTTTTAAGCCAACTTATCTAAAAATTCTAATTTTAAAAGTATTTTACAATGAAGGCAAGCTCAACTGGAAAAAAGAACAGCAAAAAGAGATGAGTCTATTCAGAAAAGATAAATGAGCTGAATTGTACATGCGGTATGTAAATTTGGTAAATATTTATTAGACAGGGGAACTGTGAGCAGACATTGCCTATAAGCAGATGGGTTAGAAAAGCCTGGAAATATTCCCAACTAGGCAACATAGCAGTTTCCTCCCCTTTGCTAATTTTTCCATCCTAGGGAAAGTGATGCAAATTAGAGGATCAGGAATGGCTGACAATTGTGTCCTTAGGCAAATGGGATGCAAACCCTGGGAAAGGCCTTGATGAGGGGAAGCCCCAAGAATGTCTGGGTCCAGGGGAATTCCCCAAAGGACTTTAACACTGGTAAATAGTCTTAAGCAGGAGGACATTTTCATGCTGGAGAAGGGCGAGTTGGCAGAAGTGGCATTGTGACTGCCGTGGGCACCGCGGCCTTGCACTTTGATTCACACTCTCACATACTCAAGTCACGCCCAGGCCCTGTGCCTGGGAAGGCCCACTTCCTCCAGTCCACGACTTCCCAGGTTTATTTTTATATCTCATCTCCTGATGCTTCAGCTCAATGGAAACTCCATGAAGATGGGGACCGAGTCTGCCTTGTATGCATTTATTTGCCAATACCTAGCACAGTGCCTGGCACGGAGCAGGTGCTCAATAAACAGCTCTGGAGCCAAGGAACAGAGAGGAGGTGGTATCAGAGGTTTGGCTAAGTGCATAGACTTTAGAGTCAGAAAAGCCCAGGCTCTAACTCCTGCTCTGCCATTTCCTGGCTGTATGACCTGGGGCTGCTCACTTAACCACTCTGAACCTTAGATTCCTCATATATAAAATGAGGATAATCATACTTCCTTCCCAGTGGTAGTGTTGCGTTCATGAACCAGTGGGAAATGCATGTTTTGCTTGGCTCTCTTTGTGGGATGCCTAAGCATTCTATAAATGGGAAACTAGAAGCATTGGTGCTGAGCCTCAGGAGGCTTTGCAGGCCGTGTGGAAACCGTAAGACCTCGGGGCTCCCGTGGCTTCCAGGGTAACATGGTGATGAGAGGCTGTGTTCCGCAATCAGAGTTCTTGGGGTGAAGTCCCAGAGGTACTACCCACCAGCTATGCCAGCTTGGGCCAAGTACCGCCCCTCTCAGCCACAATCCCTTGTCAGTAAAATGGGGGTGTTGCTGATAACAACATCTGTCTCAATAGATGAGAGGGCTTGATGAGATGATCCATGTAAGATCCACAGTGTCTGGGTAGCAAGGACTCAGCAGGTAGCTGTTGCTGTTTTTCCAGAGCCGCCCACACCAGCACTTGTCTTCGGGAGGGGTGTGCTTCCTCTGGGCTCTAAGTAACCATCTGAGCAGCTCTCATGTCATGCCAGTCTTGTGAGAAGCACTGCACCTGCATTACCTCCTGGAAGCCATGCGCAGTCATCCTGAACGGCACACACAAGTCCCAGAGTGACGGGCACGCAGAGTGCACGAGGCTTGCGATCTGCTTCGTCCATTATTTATCACTGTCCAGGCCGAGGCTGGTGGGCACGCCAGCTCCAGCTCATTGCCGTGGATGGAAACCATTTCCGAGGCTGCTCCTTGCCAGCCTGGGGATCTGCCAGTAGCTCCAGTGAGAGGACAGAGGGCAGGGAGGGGCTCCTCATGAGGCCCCGTGTAATGGAAGCGGATGGCCATCCATCACCAGTCAAATGGAAGTGCCAGGATCCCTGCCAGCGGCCTCCGTCACTGTCACAGGGGAGGTGAGGCTGCAGAGGCAGAAAACACATCACTCAGCGGCCACTGAACCCAGAGCCCCCCATCCTCCTGGAAATGAGAATTGTGGGAGTGGCAGAATGGACCATGGGCATTGTGACCTGGGGCACAGGAGGCTCCCCCCGCCCCGCCCTCATCACACTCTGCTCTGGTTGGGGAACTCTGCTCCCTGACCTCAGCTGGAGGTCAGCCCCCTCTTCGGGGAGTACACAAGCATCTGGCCTGGTGTCCCTCATCCAGATGTGCCAGGCAGGCCACCCAGCAGACCCTGCTGAGCTGTGGAGGCAGACTCCTGGGCTCAGAAGAGACAGCGACAGAGCAATGCCCGAGCCACACCCTGCATCAGGGAGCAGACGCAGCCTGGCGCTCTGAAAAGGCAGCTGGGCCAGGAGGGAAGCATTCTCTCTGCAAAGCTCCGAAGAGCTCTGCACCTGTGGAGTAGTCACTTCCCTTCTCCAGCTTCAGCTTCCTCAACTTCGAAAAGGGGGAAACTACACAGAAAAGAGACCGTGAGAACAGCGTCCGGTGCCCGGCAGTCCCCTGTGACAGCAGAAGCCTATGTCGGAGCAGCTGGAGCCCAGTGAGACCTCAGGGGCTCAGGGGCCCACGGTGCATCTGAGGGCTGAAGCAGACTTGACGTGGTGGCTGGGGACAGAGGCCAGCCAGCGCAATGCAGGAGGGAGGAGTGACACATCCCCACCGCAGGCTGGCTGCTCTGCTGAAGCAAGGGGCTCTCCTTAGGTTTGGACATTTACAAAAACTAAAACCCGCCTGCCAGGCCTCGGAGATGTTTTATGTCCGTGCGCGGAATGGACAGATTCTGCAGCCCTCCCGAGGCTCTCACTAAGGTGGTCCCCGGCCCATGCAGTTTGGAGAAGCCTCAGGTCCTCTAGAAGGCAGCCGCTGTGGGTACTGGAGTCAGGGAGGGAATTGGCCTGGGGTCTCCCTGGGGTGGGGATAAAGTGACAGAAATCTTCCTCTGACCACAAGAGGCACATTCTGGGAGAGAGACGCCTAAAGGTATTGTCAGCAGCCCACAGAGCATCTGCGAGGAGGCCAGTGCCTCACCAGGAGCCGGGCCTAGGAGGTCACAGAGGAGCCTGCTCGTGGCCCACATTCGCTACCCTTCTGCACATGAGAGCCCCGTGCCAAGCTCAGCTTGGGCTCATTTCCAACAGAGGAAACGCTTTCAGATTCCTCCTGATTCCCCACAGGGAAACCCCGGAAGTGGGTCTCCACATCCCCATTTTTCTGGCAAGAAAACTGAGGCTCGAAGGGGTTTGTTTGAGTGATTGTCCCATGACACGCGAGGACAGACAAGGCGGGCCCTGAGGTGTCCTGACTTGAAGCCCAACACCCTTTGCCTCCTTGCAGCCTGGCACGTCAGGGACAGGCAGGCAGTCCTGATGACTGGGACCCCAGAGAGCAGGTCTGGCCGCTGCCTAGGTGCCTGGGAGGGCATGGAAGAACCAGTCTGTGTGTGTGCCAGGGATAAAGTCCTCTGCTGGTGGTTTCCAGGTAGGGTGACAACGGACTTTGTCAAGGGCACCAGCTATGCTGAGTAATGAAGGCAAAGCCAGTTTCTTACTGTTGACAGCTCTCAGCCCGAAGGAACCCACACAATGACCAGGGCGGGTGATGTGGCAGGTCACAGGGCCTTCATTGAAGGCGAGTGCTTCACCCTGGGCTCATTCATCCATCTAAGAGTCCTGCGTCAACACCTGTGCTGACCCAGACATCAGAGCAGGCAGCGCACTGAGTGACAGCCCCTGTGCTAATGCCGTGCAGGCACCTCTACTGGGCACTGTAGTGTGGGGGAGCCCAGGAGAGGGGCTGAGGCTTCACCTGATCTGGAGAAATGCAGAACTGGTAGGCAAGGAAGGGCAGTGCCTTCCTGGCCGAGGTAACACAGCCTGTCGAGGTCCCCGAAATGAGAGGCACTGTGGTTCATTCAGGGAACATCACATTCAGTGAGTGGAGCAGAAGCCTGTGTTAGATAGCCAACTCCTGGCCCCTGGGTTTTGAGATTTGGTAGTCATACCACCTTCCCTCCAATCTTATTCCCTGGATTTTGGCTGAAGGTTAATGTGACCTCCCCACTTCCCATGGGAACCAGAGGCAGTGGGGCAGGGAGAGGTGGCCCTGGGGCTGGCAAGGTGGGGAAATCCAGCTGCGGATCCCCAAGGCACTCAGGATTCTCACAGCCCGTACAACCCACACAGAAGGAAATTTACCCAGAATGGGCTCAAACGGGTTTCATCAGCGATCTCCTTCCAGGGCGGCTAAGTAGGGTTGTTCAGGCTGCACACTGTACAAGGAGCCTCTCTAAGGGTACCATTTGCATGGAATGTATATATTTGTTTATTCTTTTCATATTTTAATCACAATCCTGTTGACTCCAAGGAGGAATCACTGGTGTATTTGTTATGAAAAATGTCTGACTGATAGCAGTGGAGTGTCTTAATCTTATAAAATGAGTATATTGCGTCACCGGTATGACAGGTGGACGACTGCATTGGCCAGTGGCCGCCCCATCCCCTGCCTGCCCTCTGGGCTCACAAGCCTGTTCCTCTCCCTGCAGTTCTTCCTATTCATCCTGATCATCTTCCTGGCGGAGCTCTCAGCAGCCATCCTGGCCTTCATCTTCAGGGAAAATGTACGTACCAGGCCCCAAGCTTTCCTGCCTCCTGCTATCAGCAAGAGATTGGTGGCCATTCAGGTCTGGCTTCTCCCCTCACTGAAGGGTCTCAGAGAGTGGGCAGCCTCTCATCTGGCACTTCCAGCCCAAGTCATGGCCCCACCCACCTGGCAAGGCCCCCCCAGGCCAGAGAGAGACCCCAGTAAGCCTGTTCCTGCAAGAGCTTTTCTCTGCTCCCAAAGCATCTGGTACAACCCCATAAGAATAGTCAGAGAGGCTATCCCAAGCCCTGGAATGTAGGAGCACAGGGCAGACTGCCCTCGGAGGAGGCCCTGGCTGGTATCCTCCTGGGTACCTTGGCCTCACAGGCCACCAAGTTCCAGAGGCTACAGGCAGCTAGCCTGCCAGCTGCCACCCCTGAGTTGACAAGAGCCAGGCAATAGCCAAAGGGAGACGGGGGTGGGGGGAGGGGGAAAGATGAGAGGGGAGGAGGGGCAATGGAACAGGAGACACAAGATGGCCCTGGGGTAGAGGAGGCAGGCCGGGAGGGTGGTCAGCACGGAGCAGAGGAGGCGGCCACCACAGCCTGTGGGCAGACACATGTGCCCAGATGATCTCCTCTGCTAAGCAGCACCCAGGGCCCTCGCCCTTCACTGCTGCCGGAGGGGAGGAGAATGTTTTGGGAGAAACTGAGACGGACTCTTCTCGAAATGGATGTACAAAGACTTCTTGCCTGGTGCTGTAGCTTCTTCAGGGCCTGGGACCCAGGGCGTCTGCTTGGCTCTGTCTGGGGAATAGCTCAGGATGGAAGGGGTGGGATGAGGGGCAAACTCCCCACCCAGATACGCCCTCCCTCTGGGCAGAGCTGCAGGCGGAGCGAGGTCCTCAGCGCGCCCTGACCTCGGCTCCATGAGGTGTGCCTGTGTATAGCCTTCCTTTCTACCTTGGGGGTAAGGAGACTGCCCCAAGTTGGTGGTTTAGGAGAATCCCAGGGGGCCTGGTACCAGGATGCAGAGCCCCTAGCTCTGATTCCCCCAGCTCCCAAGCAGGTGGATGGAGAGACAAGGGAGGGTGGGGGCCGCACCCAACTGCCAGGCCTCAGCCCATCTTCTCCCTCTGCCCCCAGCTCACCCGAGAATTCTTCACCAAGGAGCTCACCAAGCACTACCAGGGCAATAACGACACGGACGTCTTCTCCGCCACCTGGAACTCGGTCATGATCACAGTGAGCGACCCCCCAGAGAGGCTGTGAATGTTCAGAGGCACGATGCCCAGTGTTCACGTGCCCACGCCAGGCATGAGTAATCAGACCTGGCCTGGGAATCAGCATCCACGCAGCATTCCAGGCACACTTGATCACAGCCCATACTTGGGATGAAACCTGTTTGCTATCCCTGTCTTGGCTCCCCAAGCAATGGTCATTATGATGATGATAATAACCAGAGCAACTGTTTATGGAGGGCTAAGTGCCTGGTGAGGTAGGAATTGTTACTACCACCCCTGTTATAGAGATGAGGACATTGAAGGCCCAGAGAAGCTGAGTGGCTTTCTCATGGTCACACAGTGGGGACAGGTGGAGCCAGCCCATGCCCAGTCTTCTGATGCCACTCCTTTGCAGAGGCTGTCTGTCCTTCTCTGTCCCTGCCCCTGTGTCCTGCTCCTGCCCACCAGACCCTTCTCTGGGATCTCCCCCTAGTTCGGTTGCTGCGGGGTCAACGGGCCTGAAGACTTTAAGTTTGCATCTGTGTTTCGACTCCTGACCCTGGACAGTGAAGAGGTGCCGGAGGCCTGCTGCCGGAGGGAACCCCAAAGTCGGGACGGGGTCCTGCTGAGCCGGGAGGAGTGCCTCCTGGGAAGGAGCCTGTTCCTAAACAAGCAGGTACCAGCCCTGCTCTCCAGACAGGGGAGTGGGTCTATCGGGACTCGGGTGACCAGAGCTGGGTGGGAGGTGCTATCACCCCAGAGGGTCTGAAGCTACCCCAGAGGGTCTGAGTCCCAGAGGGAATCCCCGGGGAGTGCTGGCTGTGATATGGGATGCCTGCACCTGAACAGGGGCTGATGGAGGCTCCGTCCAAGCCCCTGAGATCCAACCAAAATGGGGAAGGATGACAGTGGCAGATGGTCTGAGGCTGGAGTGGGCATTTGGGCTGGGGCTAAGGGGTAAGTAGGAGTTTTCCAGTGTTTCCTGAGTTTCTGATAATGCAGGTCCAAAGGGAGGGAGGGGGAGAGAACAAGAATTACACAATGGGGGGCCCTTCTTAGCCATGCACGGTATTTTGGAGGAAGCTCTCACTTGCCATGTGGGGCTGCCCTAAGGGAGCGAGGTCTCCTTGACCTGACTCTCCAAGGTCAGAGAAGCTCCTGGACTTTTCTGGTTCTCTTGCAGCCTGTGGACTTCCTCTCAGCCTTGGAAGAAACCCTTTCCCTTCCTGCACATGCCATTTCTAGGAAAGACGAGGGGCTGGCTTTGTGTGCCTCCTGCCCACACCCCCGCACGAGTTCACAATGCCCTCGCTCTTAATCCCCTTCTTCCTACTGACCAGCCCCCACCCTGCCAGTGTGGGTGTGTGACCAGGCTAGGCAGGAGGAGAGGGAGGGAGAGGATGAGGATGATCTAAGCCTGGGCCCTGGGCCCTTGCTTGAGTAGGACTTTAATGAGGGTCTCATGGAGAGTTCCAGATGCAAGAGACACAGCAGGGGACAGGAGACAAGGCCCCTGTTCCTTCGAGGCTCACAATCTCAGAGGAAGTGCAAGATGAACAAGCAGCAAACAAACGAGAAGTAATCATTTCACATGGTCATGATTGCTGCGAAGAAATAATACCCTACAGATGAGGGGCTAGAATGGGCCTTGGGCGGGGGCTCAAGGCAGAGTTTGCAAAGTCCCAGAGGAGGTGACAGTGAGCAGAGGCCTGGGTCTTGGGGCTCTGGCGGGCCCTTTCCAGCCTCAGCTCTGCCCCAGGAACTCAGCCCCTCTGGCCCTGGCACCTCCACATGGATTCCTGAGGCCCTGAGGGCCACATTCTCTCTGTCCCTCCTCATCCTGCCTTCCTGCACTGGGGGAAAGAGGCTTAGTAGAGAAATGAGGGCCCTGAGTTGAGGCCACTGTGGACGTGGGGCAGAGAGACCCGCTGTGGGGAGCAGCTGCAGGGTGGGGAGGGGAGTTTCAGGCTTCCATGGCAGGTAGGGATGGGCTGTTAACTGCTGCATTGTCTTCGCCAAGACACCCTCTCATTCCATACGTTGGCAGAGGCTGCTGGCTGCCCCCTATGTTCCATTCACCCCCGCTCCCCTGCAAAGAGAATGGTTCTCACACCCCATGACCACCAGCTAGAGGCTGCGCTTCCCAGCCTGCCTTGCAGCTAGACCATGTGACCGAGTTCTGGTCAACCGGAGGCTAGCAGAGGTGATTTGTGCAACTTGAGTCGCATCCTTAAGAGAAAGTGCTGTGCCCACCCCTCCTTTTTTCTCTGTCTGGGACTTGGCCCCTAGGATGGCAGAGCATCCAGAGAGAAGGAGGCTGGGCCGTGGACAGTCCCATGGTGCAGCGTGACCACCAGAGCGCAGGGTTTTATGTGAAAGACCAGTGAATTTCTCACTTGTGGAAGGGGTTTGAGATGCCCGTTGCCAACAGCCAAACTTAGAGCCTTCTAATGCTACTTGTAAGTTTTTAGGAGGCTTCCTATGGGCCCCGTTCTGCGTATAAGATGTGCTTCCCATTTCTGGACTCATCCTCTGTTAGGGTATCTCCTTTCCTCTCCTGGGCATGTCTTCAAAATCGGAGCTCATCAGAGAGGTCCCTGCACAGCCACGTTCCTTCTTTCCAGTGACTCTGTTGTTCCTGAGGATCTGAGATTGGCTCCTGGGGTTTCTTTGCTGAGACATTCACGTCCCTCCTGGGCATTTCTTCCCATTAAAAACCTGCTGCGGTGGGACTGTCTCTATTTGTCTTTTTCTCCAAAGCCCCCTTGCTTAAAGCCCAGGATGCATTTTTTTTTTGGAGGCTGAGTCTCGCTCTGTCGCTCAGGCTGGAGTGCAATGGCACAATCCTGGCTCACTGCAACCTCCACCTCCCAGGCTCAAGTGATTCTCCCACCTCAGCCTCTCAAGTAGCTGGGACTACAGGCACGTGCCGCCACACCCAGCTAATTTTTGTATTTTTTGGTAGAGACCGGGGTTTCACCATGTTGGCCAGGCTGGTCTCGAACTCCTGACCTCAAATGATCACCCCCTCGGCTTCCCAAAGTGCTGGGATTACAGGCATGAACCACCGTGCCCGGCCCCAGGATGCATTTCTGACTTT
This sequence comes from Mandrillus leucophaeus, assembly GCF_000951045.1. NCBI lineage: Eukaryota > Metazoa > Chordata > Mammalia > Primates > Cercopithecidae > Mandrillus > Mandrillus leucophaeus. The sequence goes on from NW_012107141.1 coordinate 2,875,595, forward strand.
GCTGGCAGGTCCATGGCAAGGATGTGGGAAGAGTTGAGTTCGCTGTGGGGGTTGGGGTGGGGGTGAGGTGTGCAGGGATATGTGGCGTGGCCACAGGGGCATCCTATTGCTCTATGGCCCCCTGGTCCACATTGGTGGTGGACCTGGGTAGACAGGGGGCTTTTACACTGTGCCAGTGAGAAAGGACAGCAGGTAAGACCAGGGTGATGGCGGTAAAGACAGACAGGTGTGTGGATCTGAGAAATGTTCAGGAGGCAAAATCTACCAGCCTTCGTGATGGGTCCTCATTGGAGGAGGGGCAGGAGGAGTTGGTGAGTGACTGGCTTCTGGTTTGGGGAAGATCTTGCATTCAGTCTAGGGCATGTTGAGTCTAAGAAACCTTTGGAGGCCAGGCACGGTGGCTCATGCCTGTAATCCCAACACTTTGGGAGGCCAAGGCCGGCGGATCACCTGTGGTCAGGAGTTCAAGACCAGCCCGGCCAACATGGAGAAACCCCATCTCTACTAAAAATACAAAAATTAGCCTGGCATGGTGGCATGCACCTATAATCCCAGCTACTTGGGAGGCTGAGGCAGGAGAATCACTTGAACCCGGGAGGCAGAGGTTGCAGTGAGCTGAGATCGTGCCACTGCACTTCAGCCTGGGCAACAGAGTGAGACTCCATCTCAAAAAAAAAAAAAAAAGCGCCTTTGGAACAGCCGAGCAGAGGTGCCCAGCGGGCAGTTGGGTGTATGGGGTGGAGCTGGAGGGGGTTGGTGCTGGAGATGTACATGTGGGAAGCATTGTGTGTAGGTGACCATTGTGGTGGCAACCGGGCCTGGCTGCCCCTCATCAGATGAGGTGGAGGGTGACTGTGGGTGGCAGCAGGGGGCCGGGGGATGTGCCCATCCAGCGGAGAGGGAGGATGGCACTGGCAACAGCCCACATGGTTAGAGGACTCATAGTCTGTGGTGGCAGGCTGGGGAGCGGCTCCCCGCCATGCGTCTCACTGGGTGGTGACAGGGGAAACAGTCCTGGGGGAGAGATGGTGGGAGGCAGTGAAGCAACCTCCAGGTGTGTAGATGTAAGTTCTGAGCTACAGCAGGGCCTGGCCCACAGGAGGGAGAACCCAGCCGCCCATGCCAACCCCCTTTCCCTTTAGAACAGAGGAAAGACGGGGAATTTGGAATCCCCCTCAGTGTAAATCCTGGCTTCCCTTCCTCGTGTGTGACCTTAAGCAAGTTAGCCACTGCTCCTCCCTCCCTCCCTTTTATTTTGGGTAAAGTGCAGGTAAGACCCCTCCTCCCTGAGGGGCTGTAATGAGATCAAGTGAGAAAGAGCCCACGAGGCCCCAGCAAAGTTATCAAGAGAGCAGACACTCAGCGTGGGTGGTGGTGTACCGTCCACGCCCCAACCCCCCCAAGGGTGTCTCTGTTCCTGGGAAGCTTCCATTGGCCAACCTGGGCTGCTTGGTTAAGTCCAGGGGCCTGAAGGGTCTTTGGTGCCAAAGCCTAATAGTGGAAGATGAGCTGTCAAGGCCCAGGTGCCACACAGCAGGGCTCAGCTTCCCTCTGCTGGACAAGATCCCCAGCTTCTTGCCAGTTTCCCCGGGTAAGGCATCTCAAAATCAATTTCATGCTCCAGAAGAGATGTGCTGCTTCTCCTGTCCCCTTCTGTGTGTGTGTGTGTGTGTGTGTGTGTGTGTGTGTGTGTGTGTGATAGATTGTATTGCAATAACACTCAACTCTATGCTCAGACACTTTCCACCACTCAGGATATGCTGAGAGCACGGCACGGAGAGACAGACAGTAATCCTTGGTAATCCTAACAGGGATTGAGATTGAGAGTTTGCTACTTGCCAACACTCTTCCTAGTGGCTTACCTGCAGTATCTCATTTTATCCTCGCAGCAATCCCATGAGGTAATCTACCTGGCCCCATTGTATAGATGGGGCAACTGAGGCATAGAGAGAGGAAGTAAATAGCCCAAGGTCACACAGCAAGCAAGTGGCAGCGCTGGCTGGGACCCCAGGCAGCCAGGCCCCAGGGCTCACCTGTGTAACCACTGCCAGCTACCACTCTACTGAGCCATTGCTATTCCCTGTTTGGGAAACCCCTCAAAGAACTTTACAAACCCAGGGTGTGTGCTGGGGCTGCAGGATGTGGAATGATGTGCGTGTGGCTGGCGGGCACGCAGAACGCTGAGGGGATGATGGGAGGGCCGAGGCGTCCCCTGCCAGGGCTGATCCCAAAACAATGCAACTCGTCTCTCTTTCCTCCCTTGCAGAGCAGGTTAGTTTTTTGCAGTTATAGTTCTGCGTTTTAGGGTTCTAATGCCTCAAAATCGCTTAACAAAGGATTTGGGGCTCCAGCATGGGTATGCTGGCAGATCCGGGATGGACCCTGGGCCTCACTGAACAGATGGGCCAGCCCTGAAGGGACCCCCAGCCACAATGATGTCCTGACCTGGCCTGGGGTAGGGACCCCTGGGTTGCCCTTAGGACTCCATCCCAGTCATACAGCCCATTACTGGGCTCCCAGTGCGACAGCAGAGACAAGGCCTGAAGGTCCAATTAAGATCTTTTCTCCTTGTTGTCATCTCTGGGCTTGAGGTCTTTCAAAGCCTGGCCACACACAGCCTGGTCACTAGAAATTACCTTGGGCATTGTCCTATAATGCTGATTCCTGGGCTCCACACCCGACCCACTGACCCAGTGTTGTGAGGCGAGGCCTTGGTATCTGCATTGCTAAGCACTTCCCGGATTATTCCCACGCACACTCAGTCCCGAGAGTCTCATGGACCCAGACCGTTGTGCTGGTGGGGTCTGTTTCTATCTGGGTATATCCCGTTTGCTCCATGGGGCTCCAGGGAGGGCTTCTGGGGGCCTTCCCGGCCCAGCTCCTGGTCAGCCTCCAGGCAGGTACTAGGACATCGCCTGGCCACTAGTCCCAGATCAGGCCCTGCTGCCCACCTGCCTGGGTACAGCCTCAGTCCCACTTTTGGCCAAAGGGGCTGGGTTTCTGCGTGATGGACAACAGAAGTGAGTATGTGAACACCCAGGAATCCCCGGTCTCAACAGAGCCCAGAAATAGCAACCGTCGCCAAAAAAGGGCTGGGCATGATCTCTCCACCCCCACCTGGGGACTTGTTCCCTTGCAGGTTCTCAGCCTGGGCCCAGAGAATACGCAGGTTCCTATAAAGGAAGGAAAGTTCTCCCACTTTGAAAATATGTGTCATTCAAAGCAAGTACCATGCATCAGTCTCTGTGGTCAGCATGGGGGAGGGCAGAGTTATGAACATGAAGATGACAGAGGTGTGAGGTGCTCAGGGTCAGAGGGGGCCGCAGCCATGGACTGGCAGCTCCTGGCTTGGCACTGGCTTGCTTTTTCTCTGTCTCCCCACGCCCCATTCCTCTCTATTTATCTCAGTCTCTATCTGGATCTCGATCTCTGTCGCTGCCTCAGTTTATATATATCCAGGATCGCTTAAGAAAGCAGTAAGAGCATGGGAATTAACTCCAGAGCCTGTGGGCTGGGCTGGTTTAGAAAGCTGCCCGAAGGAGGTGGCATGCGAGCAGCGATTTGAACACTGGGCTGTGTTTCCTTGGGGAAGTGGCTGAAAACCAGAACTCCTGCAGCCAGGCGGGTCACGAGGAACAGGAGGGGAGTGGGTGTGGGACAATAGGGAATGGGGTGGGGGGATCCTGCGGACCCCAGGGAGCACCTGTTGCATCTGAAGGCAGCAGCTGCTGACGGTGCTGATGTGAAAAGGAATAGCTCCCCTTGTTGGTTCTTCTGATTTCTCCAGAGGTTCAGATATTTGTGGGAAATTTCCCAATCTTCCAATCACTGTAGTAGCAACATAAGGCATGGCCTGCACACTGTCAGTTCTCTGCCTCACCTTAGGGGCTGTGTGGCAAGGAGGATCTTTGGTGCATTGCTGCCAAGTCGCTGTTTCTGGGTCTCCTGCCCTGCACCCCCTCCCCACTGTCCTGTCTCAGCAGCCGTGTGATAGGGTGAGAGCTCTGGGGACACCTGCCATGAACGCTAGTCCACATGCTGACTCTGACTCCAGGACTCTCACCCCTGGCCATAACTTCACCTCTCATCCCTCCCTCCAAGGGCTGTTACACGGTGATCCTCAACACCTTCGAAACCTACGTCTACCTGGCCGGAGCCCTTGCCATCGGGGTACTGGCCATCGAGGTAAGTAAAGGCCTCCACTTGTTCCGCTCCCCAGGATGAAGCCTCACTTGGAGCCTAGGCAGATGCCCCCAGCCTCCCTCCCTCTTCACTTCCTTCACCTGGGACCCAAGGGGCCCCCACTGTGGGCATATGGGGTGGTAAGCCCGGCTGTGTCTCTGCTGCCTGAGAGTCATTCTTGAACTCTGGAAGTGAAACATGGGAGCCAATGTCCCAGAAGTGGGGATGGGTAGGCCCTGAATGTCACACCCACTCCCTCCCACTCCCCCATCCCCATCCCCACCTCCACCCCAGCTCCATGGTCCAGAGAGATTTCACGCTTGCAGAGGCATCGGCACAGCTGCTTTGAAAGACAGGCTGCAGCCCGTGGTTCGAGATCAGGCCTTTTCTCTGTGGGGTGTCCAGGGCCTACGGGGCCTTACTCATCCATAACAGTGGTCTTAGCCTCCTTTATCTAAGGGCCCCTTGAAAGGTGAGCTCCTGCAGACCGTTTGCAACCACCACTAGGTGGCGCCTCAGCCAAAGGGAGGAGCGGCCGCCTCCCATCTCTGTCCTCTGGGATCTATGTATGCCTGGCTGAACTGAGCGTTGCCCACACCTAACCAAACCCGGGAAGGGGCACTCTGGGGCCTCAGCCAGTCCTCGGCCTGCGGTGGTAGGAAGTCAGGCAGCCGGATCCTCAGCTTCCCCCTCCAGCAGCCTGGGCACCTGGCACCATGAACTTCACCTTGCCTGGTTTCCCACTGTGCCTGCAGCCCACCGAGTGCAGTTTCCTGGAGGCTACTGGAGATGGCAGAGAGGGAGGGGTCATTTATTATTCATTCATGTATTCAACAAGCACACATTGAGCCCTACTCTGCGCCAGCACTGTTACAGGTGAACAAGTCCCCTCATGAGAGGCAACAATGAACACGATAAATCTGCAGCAAGCCCAGGGAAATCTGCAGCAAGTCCAGGGAACTCTCAGGAATGTGTCCCATGCAGGAAGAGCATGGGCCCTAGAGTCCGGCTCCCAGCTCTGCCTCGCTCCAGATGCGGGATTTCTGAGTCACAGTTTCTTCATCTGCAAAATGGGCTGATCACCCTGCTCCCAGGGCACAGAGGGATTACAGATGACGGGGACGGCATGCCGCTGGGACTCAGGAAGCAGCATCTATATACTTGATCTGCTGCCTCACTCCCAGCCCAGCCCATGAGCCTGGCTGGCCAGCCCCATGGGAGGCAGAATCCTGCTCAAGACGGATACTTTTACGTGGCCCTGTCCTGGCAGCCCCTCCCCATGCCAGTGAGCCTCCTGGTGATTTGGCCATGACCTGTGGTCTGGGGACTGTTCCCTCGGCTACTTGCAGTGAGCTCTGGCCATGGGGACATCAGCATATCTGGTCAGTCCGTGAGCTAGGGTCTCCCTGCCCCACCACCCCAGGCCAGGTGTTCAGGGATGGAGCGCCTAAATCCGGGAAGGGCTGCAGCTGCTTGCCTATTCATAGCAGTCCTGGTAACCTTTACTGAGCATCTTCTAGATAACAGACACATTACGTCATTAGGTAGTTGCATTACACTTATATCTCACCACCTTCCTGTAAGCTGGAGGGGAGCCTGCAGGGGTTGTGAGCATGGGCTCTGGGGTCACAATGCCTGGGACTCAAACCCTGGCTCCCCTGCTGGTGGCTATGTGACCTCAGGTAGGTTACATACCTCCCAAGAAAGCACTTAAAACTGTGCCTGGCACATGGCAAGCTCTGGATACATACTGAGGCCCAGTGCAGGGAAGTACTTTGCCTAAGGACACCCCCTGGTATGTCAGGGAGCTGGATTTGAACCCAAGACTCAGTTTCTAAAGTCCTCCTGATCCCTGACTCCACCAAATAAAGCCAGGTATGGGCTGGTGAGAAGGGCTGGCCCCAGGGGAATGTCAGGAATCCCTACGGGAGGAGTGTGTTAAGAGGGACAGGCATTCACTCTGCCCCGGAGGCAGGTGACCCTTCCCCTGGAGTGGACCAGGCAGCCCACAAAGGGCCCAGCCTGATAAGCCAGTTTCTGCTTTTTTCCCTTTTTTGCAGCTTTTCGCCATGATCTTCGCCATGTGCCTCTTCCGGGGCATCCAGTAGAGGGTGTGGCCTGAGGCCCGAAGACTCGCCCCACCCACCACTGCCCAGCACCCGATGCCCTCCCCTGCCCCTCCCCGCTGTCCTCTTGGCCCCAGGGGAGAAGATGAGGCCATCAAAGATGGCCAGGAGAAGGGCCAGGGGCATAGAGCTATTTTTTTAACAAAACAAAATGAAGACAAAAGTATGGACTGATGTATCCTCACCTGGACTCAGGGCAGGTGCCGTGGGCTCTCTGCAGAGACCCCAGCGCCTGGCCCAGGATGTAGGCTGCTCTAGAGACCAAAGGAACACCAGGCCCAGTGCCCTTGTTGGTCCAGCCAGACCCTGGGCCCTCTCTCCTCACTGCACCAGGACCTGATGCCAAGAAAGTGAGGATTTAGGCAACGAGGAGGACAAAGCAAATCTCAGAGAAGTCATCAAAGCCCCACAGAGATTCGCTGGCACATCCTTGAGGACTCGGAACCCACAGCGCAATCCCTGGTCCACTGGAGGATGGACTGTCCCCTGTTCAGGCCGGGGTCAAGAGTGAGCTGCTGAAACGGCATCCAAGAATGGCCCAGCTGGCAGGATCCTTGCATTCCCCATCTGTTGGACCAAATACTCTCAAAGGCCCAGAGAGGGGCAGTGGCCCATCCACAGACACACAGCACAGGCATGACGGAATCTGAGTTGTCTCCAGGCTGCTGTCACTGCATCCAGGGCTCTGTCAGCTCTGCTGCCCACATGGACCCCTGGCCTCAGCATTCCGGTTCCCCCAGATGAGAGAGGGCAAGCCAGCCAGGAACCGCCTCCTCCCTGCTCTACAGCTAAGAAAACACCATTCCATGACTTCCCACCGTGCCCTCCCTCCTACCTCCCTACACCTCTCTCTCTGAGTCCCCAGGAACACACAGGGGCGCACCTCACATTCCCTTGTCCACACTGCCCACCTCTCCCCACAAGCCACCCCCTTCCCTGTCCTTCCCCAACTCCCCAGCTCCCAGAGTGGAAGAAATCCCCAAGATCATCCGGGTCTCCCTCTCCACACCCAGAACTGAGGCTTGGGTACCTTCAAGATCCTTGCCAAGACTTCTCCACCCTCTTCTTGCATACCTCCAGGGACAGAGAGCTTACTACCTCCCAAGGCAGCCTCCTGCCTTTGGACTGCTCTGACTTTAGCATCAGCTTAATATACAGAAGAGGTTTCTGTTTTTCTGTGGCTCCGTCCACGGCATCCCACTTGCCTGCTCTTCTTCCTGGAGTGTTAAGGTCACACATTGACTCCCCTGAGCCCTCTTCTCTCCAGACTAAAGAATCCTGAAGGCATCGAGGCCATTTCTGCTGCAACAAGGTTTCCTGTCTCTTCACTGTTCGCACATTTCTTAGTATACCCTCCAGGCTTGGGCAGGGAGACTCGCAGACGCACACCCACAGGTATTCAGTTCTCAAACTCTAGACGAGTGTTGGCAACTGGATTGCAAGATGCCCCTATCCTGATAGATCAGGGGTGGCTGCTGGAGGCTGTGCTGGGGATCTGAGGTTTGGTCTGGGCTCAGTGAGAGATGCGGTGGAATCCTGATAAGTGATGTCTGCCAGGCACCGTAAGTTTGATTAGTGATGTCTGCCATGGGCAGGGATGGAAGGAGCAGTGTGATGTCTGCTGTCTTTTCTCCCCTCTCTCCCTGTTCAGGAAGAGCTCATTCTGTCTCACAAGCCACCAGCACCCTGTATCAGCCTCCAGCCTCCCCTCAGGCTTTCCAGTCACCAGGGACACTCGGAGTCACAGCCTAAAGCCCAGTGTTCCCTGGCCTGTGCTCCTGCCCCCTTCTGAGATGCAGCCAGAAGCTCTGTGCCTGCTGCAAAGATTCAGGTGGACCCTCCTCCAATCTCCTGCTGTGCCTGCCAGTCCTGGCCCTCCCACCAGGTCTCTGAGCTCAGTCTTTAACAGCTTGCTCTGGCAGCCCCATAAATGACACCTGAGCTCCACAGAAGCTAAGCTCCCGAGACCTAGGGACCTGCCGCTGGTACCGCAGCCCAGCCTGGGGCCTGGGACCTGCCCCTCTTGAACCACCTACGTGCTTAGCCCCAGCTTTTTGGAAGAGGCAAATGTCTGGTCTGAGAATGACAAGGAAAAACAAAAAAACCATGCTGGGCAGGACTGAGGCAAATTGCACAGCTTTATGGCTCTAATCCAGGGGTATCCCAGGCTTCTAGGGCCCATACGAGTCAGAGGGAGAACCCAGGAGAAAGGTCTGGTCACAAAGGGAAATCTGACAAAGGTGGGTTCAAGGGCGGACACAGACTGCTTCTCAATGGCTTTCCACAAATGTGCCAAGGAACCCTCAATCAGCCCAGATTCAGTTCCCCAGCCAGCCGCTGGCCATCCTCTTAGCCTAGAAAGGGAAGACAGGCGGTTTTCTGCTCCTGTTGGCATTCGCCCAGGCTGGTAGCTATTTGCAAGGCTGCCTGAGGCCATTCCTTGGAGGCAAGGCAAAGAAAGCTCAGCCCAAATCAGGCTTGAGCCTCCCTCCACAGCACAGGGAGGAACAGGGTTCAGCTGGCTTGGTCCAGATACAACCCACAGCAGGTTCTGGTGGTGGCTGGCGGTAGGGGTGGGCAGGGATACCTCTTCGTTTCTTTTTACCCCAGAATACAACAGCTCACAACAGAGACTTCCTCGGACCCTGCTAACAGGGCAAGGAACAAGACGACTACACTGTTCATCACAAACCCTGCCTGTATTGAAAGCCACTTTTCTGCTCTGAAGCTACTGCCTCTTAGAGAAAAGGAGTATCTCTTTATGGGCTGGGGGTGAGGGCTCCTCCCCAGGGTCTCTGTTAATTTCTAGCCTTGGTGCTCAGGCCTGTCCGCAGCCTCCCTTGTCCATCTCTCTATCCGTGCTTGAGGGGCCCAGACAGGATTCCCCAAACCAGCTGAGGCCCCAGCACCCCCATCTCCCCAGAAGCCCCTTCCTCCCTCATATGTTGAAAGTCTATTTTAAAAACTGTCTATGTTCCTTGCCGTAGATTGCAGAGCTAATTTATCACGTTTCTCTCCTGTGAGACCCCGTTTTATATAATATATCCAGAGGAAGTTTTGTAATATAAAACAGGACGCCCACACTGATGGTTTTGCACTGGTTTTTGTGACTGTTTCTTACAAAAAGAAAAAGGAACAAAGAATAAATAGTGACCGTGAAGAAAGGCGGTCTTGATTTGGGGGTGGGGATAGACTGGGGTGAGACAGAAGCTTGACAAGAGGCTGCTGATGGCTGGAGGGAGCTGGGAAAAGAGGTGTTCCAGGTCACCCCGAACGGAGCGCAGTGCGGGGCCCACATGAAGCTTTCCTCGCTGGACTTAAGGGCCCCCCTGTCCCTCGCCCCTCTGCCACTGCCTCCTTCCCAACTGTAAGTCCTCCTTGCCTTAGAGTCCCCCTGCCCGCCGGCTGTACGTCTGTCTTCCAGGTCTTATCTGACCCGCAGTCCCCTCCCTCACCCTCTCCCCCAGGCTCCACTACAATTAGGTCTAACCAAGCCACCCGGTATTTCGTGAGCACAGCTCTGTACCAGAGCCTGGCCAGCCCCGTGGGTAAGGCCACGCCACCCTCCCATCCCACGGTTGAGTGTGGAAGACTGGATGTCTCAGGGCCAGCAGACGCCCAGCGCGCAGCCTCATTCCCCAGGTGGAATAATGCACCTGCAGTGATGGGAGGACAAAGCCACCATCCCTATTAGAGGACTAGGCCTGGCTCAGATGGGGGACTGAGGCTTCGGCCCGAGGGCACTGCCCGCTGGCGGCACCACCGGTGGGAGGCAGTAGTGGCTCGTGGCCAGACCAGGGCTTGGCAGCAGGGAGGAGCTCTTTAGGGAGAGGCACAGGCTTAGGTAGCGAGAGACAGATGCCAGGAGAGGGGCCCTTCCTCAGGGTCCAGCCTCCCATTCTGCTCGGCCACGTTTACCAAGCAGAGCCTTGGGGCATCCACTGGAACCACGGTGGTGCCACTGCTCTGCTGGGTACAGGCCGTGGTGCTGTATCTGGGTGTAGCCAGGCACAGAGTGGACAGGGGTGAGGACCCCCGGCAGGGGCCCACCTGGCAGCAGCCAGAGCTGGCTGTACATATAGACACCCTCCAGCCATTCCCGGCTCTATGCCAGGATGGGAAGCCAGTCTGGGGCCTGGGGCTGCTTCTCTCCCTACGCCTGTCCCCAGGGCTGGGGCTTGCCCCTTCCCATGTGTGCCGGTGTGCTGGCAGGAGGGAGGGTTGGGATCAGGGACTAATGGGGGGTGTACAGCACAGGCTGGTGGGCCCTCACGGAGAGACGGGGGGGGGGCACTTCAGCCCCAAGACAGCCAGTTGTCAGCCTTTGCCAGGGTGCCAGGGTGGGGGAGATAAAGGGAGGCGGCTTGCTGAAATGTTTCTACTTATTTCCTGTGCTGAGTTTGAGGGCCACCCAGTCCCACTCAGCCAGGCCCTGGAGGCAGCCAGAGTTGCAGGTGTTGGGGACGGCTCACCAGGAAACAGGGAGGAGTGGGGGACAGGCTGAGCCCAGTGGCCATCAGGCCTTGGGGGACATTCCAGGGCGAGGGAGCGCTATGGCTTTCCTTCTGTTCCTCCTCTCCCAGCCCCACCTCTTACAATGGTCTCCACTGGGGGCTGTGTGTCCCTTTGTCCGTGCGGCCTGTGGGTGCAGCTGCTGGCTGCCTCTGAACTCAGGCTGGTTGCAGGGAGGGGGCTCCCAGGGGACTCCGGGGTCCTGGGGTAGAGACAGAGTGCCCTAGAGCAAGGTCCCAGGAGAGCTCATCGCGCCAGGCCAGGAGAGTGGGGACAGGGCGTCTAGCAGTGTGTGGCCCATCCTCGAAGAACGGCTGAAAGGGAGGTGCCATCTCAGACCGCACACCCTGCCTGCGTGCCCTCAGCTGGGCTGTGAAGGTGCACGTGTGTGTGTGTGAGAGACGGTGTGTGTGTGATGTGTATGTGCTTGCTCACATCATGGGCGGGGTGTGTGTGTGTGGTGTCTGTATGTGTGTTCAGGGTGTGCATGTGGAGAGGGCCAGATTGGGGAGGAGGGGTACAGGCTTTTCCAGGATTAGAGGGAAGCCAAGTTTAGCTGGTTGGGCACTAGGTTGGCTGGGGGTGTGGGGAGAAGGATGGGGGTGGTCACAGCATCTCTCAAAAGCAAGAAGGGCTTCCTGGCAGAAGAGGCTGGACCCTCGACTTAGCCCACTACCCTCATGACTCCAGCTTGACTTTCGTCAGTGTCTGTTGAGGGGGTCTGGAGGCCGAGAGACCCAAGGAAAGCAGGTATCACTGTGAGGGTGAGGAATCGGGCAGCAGAGGCCCTGTCTCTCCCCAAACCAGCATGTCAAGCCTGAAAGCCCAGGAGGTCACAGCACACGGGGTGCCCAGGAGGAAAGGAAGGCCCCCCACCCCCTGCCTCCCTGGGGCAGGGCTGGGGCAGGGCAGGGGACCCTCCTGTCTTCCAGGAGCCAGAGGGAAGCCGAGGCCCCAGCGCCACTCTGCCCTGGGCATGGGCAGGGCCCCAGGCCCAGCGGGCAGCTAGGCCTTCTTGGGTCTTCGGCCGACTTGGTAATAGTAGTAAATGCTGATGGCGACAAAAAGGAGGCGGCTGACCAGGAGCAGCAGGATCCCCAGGGACATGAGGCCCGTCTCAGCTAGCGTGGCAGTGACCACTGTGGGAGAGAGGCCGGCAAGGCCACAGGGTCAGAGGAGGGGATGTGTCCTGGGGCCGCCCCCCAGCCCGGAGCGCTGGTGTGGCCATCTCCCTAACTTCACTCTGAGCCCAGGATCCTCCCAGGTGGGAAGCACAGGACCTGCCCCCTGCCCCTGCCAATCCCACAGATGTTTCTGCTCCGATGTCTCCCATGTGACAGGAACCGGGGCACAGCAGGTGGGCAAAACTGAGCGCACATTATTACACAGGTGCTGGGTCCAGTGGGCAGCGGGCGCAGGGGCTGCAGACGCATGTGTGTGCAAGGCCAGAGATAGAAGTGTGTGGATGTGGGAAGCTACAGGCATGTGTGTTAGGCATGTGTGCACAGGTGTGCAGGCACACAGGTAAACACAGCCAGGTGAGTCCTTATCCCTCTCTCCCCTCACTAGCCCCCCACAGACAGGCTTTCATCACTTCCCACACATCCAAGTGGCTAGAGCAGGCAGGTCAGGGGCGAAGCTGCCCATCAGCCTCCCTCACTGCCCACCCCAGGACTCACCCAAGAACTGGACCCCGAAGTAGCAGGCTTCAGTGAGCAGGGTCCATCGAATGATGACCTTCTCAGCCGTGTAGAGAGCGTTCCACATGATCAGGGAGATGCCTGGGGCAGGGGACGAAGAGGGGGCTGGGGGTGGGACCGCTGGCTCCCTCCCAGCAGGGCAGGAGGCTCCTCCTTCCTCTGGCCACCGCTGCAAGACAGCCGGGGTCCTGGACTCCACGCCTCCGCCCCATTCACACTCCTCCAATCAAGGCTGTCTGTCCCTGCTCCTGTCCCCTCCAGACTCAATGCTGCTGCTTCAGTCTGTTCCTGTCATTCTAAGGCCCTATGCGACACTGGGCGAGTCACTTCCCCATGCTGAGACTCGATCTCTTTATAAAGGGGGAGGGCTGAGCTCCTGGCCCCTGTCCACGTCCGGTTCTGTCAGGTGGATGCTGTGTTGATGGAATCCATGAGTTAATGGGTTACCTGGTCCTATAATCGGGTTTTCTTTCACACGGACTCCCAGACAGAAAACCTGAGCCCATTGAGAACTCACTCTAAGGAACTCCCCAGGGGGAGGGGGATGAACCACTGACTTGGCCTCTAGCAGGCCCCGCCCACCCAGTGTCTGCTGGTACCAGACATGCCACTGGGTGTGTATTTATTTTATTCCAACAACCCTAACTCCAGAGGAGCTGAGCCTTTATTCTGTAGGCAATAGGGAGCCATGGAATATTTTGTAGAAAGGGAGGCATATTACCTATGCTGAGCTTTAAAAACTAGTTCCAAATCCGAATGTGTGTATCTCAGGTTAGAGAGGAAACACAAGTGGCTCTGGGGATAAAACAGGCTGGGTGCGAGGGGTTTTGCAGACACTGAATTGATCTGCCTCTCCTCTAGGCTGTGAAGTCCTAGAGGGCTGGGCCTGGGCCGCCTCCATCTCTGCACCACAACGCCCAGGGCAGTGCACACACTTAGGAGCGCTCCCTGCAGAAGGTGGCAACGGCAAGTTCCAACCCACTGGGTATATTCCACCAATGGCCACAAGATGGCAGCACATCCCCAGCAGAGAGATTCATCAGAGGCCGGGGCGTGGGCTGCAGCATCTGCCCCAAGAAAGGAAGGGGTGCCCGGGCACGGACCCCCGTGCTCTCCTCAGCCCCGCTGGGTCTCCCAGCTGCCCGTCGCCTCCCCCAGGCCCCGCCCCAGCAGTACTCACTGAGGAGGGCACCGCCGTAGAGGCGGATGGGGGTCTTGCTGGTCACCTGGGCTCCATCAAAGACCGCATCATAGAGCTGGTCAGGGAAGGCAAGCGCCTGCGGGCAGCGAGAGGGGCTTAGAGGTCCCGCTTGGGAGACGGGGTGGGGGTGACAGCTGACGCCTCCCACGGACGCCTTCCTTCCCCCCAGGAGCAGGATCAGCATCCTTGGGGGCAGTCCAGGGTCTGGACCTGATTGTCCCCACCCGCTCCCATGCCAGGACAGCAAACTCCAGGGTTCCTGGGACAAGGAGTCAGGCCACACATGGCATCTAGTGTGCTCCTGGACAGGGCACAGGTGTGGCAGTGCAGGAGTCAGGCTCTCGGAGGCAGCCTGAGAACCGGCAGTCTGAGAGCCTGACAGATGGGCCCTGCATGAGGGGCCAGGATGGAGGAGGTACCCCCAGGGAGCCTGAGAAGGGCTGGGGCAGCCACACGGGGCCAGATCTCAGGGGCCAGGGGTGGGGGCTCACCATGATGGCAATGCCAGAGAAGAGCACAGCAGAGACGAACTGCCAGAGCCTGGGAGGCGTGGAGAGAAGGTCACAGCCCTGCCCCCGGGGACCCTCCCTCTCCAGCCCAGATCCCCAGGGATGGCAGGTTTGGGGGAGGTAATGAGACAAAATCCAGGGACCAGGCCAAATGAGGTGGGCTCTTGTGCATTCTGCTCCCATCAACCCCTCCCCTCCCCACAAAAGTCAGGTAAATGCTCACCTGAGCCCCAAAGGCTCCCGAACAGTAAACTTGATTTCATTGCCCAAGACCTGGCTGATCTGTGGACAGAGGGGGTCAGAGGCAACCAGGGTGAGGGCAGTTCTCAGCGCCCCCACTCACTCATCCTCCCGAGTCCTGCACACCCAGGGACCCACCTGGGCACCTCGGCTTGGCCAAAGGGTCCCCCAGGTGGGGAGGGTCACATGAGGCCACCCCCTCTCCTGCTTCCCCTTGACACTAGGGTTTAAAAGAAGCTGAAAATATGATGGTGACATATGAAAGCTCAGGGCTCTGCCAAACGCAGACTTGAAGCCTGGTACTGCCACTTACCAATGTGGCCGTGGGCAGGTTGCCTAAACTCTCTGAGCCTTCCTTTCCTCATCTATAAAATGGGTTAATAATTTTACAGTATCTACATCTTCTAGTGCCAACAAGAAGATTTTAAAAATGCTTATAAAGCAATTGCTGGAAAACCAGGCATGTAATAGGCACTTAATTCTAACCATCTCGTTACTCCCCTGGCATTGCCGTTACATTTCTAGGAACATGAGCTAAGTCCCAGAACTCCTGCGGCTCCCTGGGCCTCAGCTAACCTTGTCCCCTATGGTGGGTCAGCCTGGCCTCCCCAGTTGGTGCCGGAGGCCCCTGCTCTGCACCCCACCTTGGAGCGATGCACCTCCCCGTCGTCGTCCTCCCCGCCCACGCCGAGGATCTTGCGGGTCTTCAGGCGGCTCACGAGGTCCGTCTGGCTGTGCTTCTTCATCAGAGGCGGGGGCTGCTTGGCCGCCATCTTCTCCTCCAGCCCGGCCTCTGCAGAAGGGCTGAGGGGAGACACCGGTCTCTTGCCGCAGTTCCTCCCCAGCTCCCAGACTCTAGGGGAAGGGGCCTGAGGTAGGGGAAGGCCACACCCCACGCCAGGCCTGCTGAGGCCTCCCCACGAGCCCAGGGCAGCAAGGGGAGCACAGCCGGCTTCCTTGTCAAATGGCTGAGGCGACGCTCTCCAGGCCCCTGAGGCTCTGGGAGCGGGTCTGCTCAGGTGGACACAGCCCACGCCATCTGACAGGCTGCATGGTGCCTCAGAGCCAGCCCTGGAGGCGTAGGGCCCAGGAGACGGCTTTTGGGCCTGGATGGCGGCCACATCCAAGCTTCCTGGGGGGATGGGGAGGAAAGGAGCCTGGATTCATGGGGGCAAACGAGGCTTAGAAGACGGCAGGGTCTGTCCAAGCCTGGGGCAGGGGCTTCTGGGGCCTGGGGTCTGCGTCCCCACCAAACTTCTGCCCAATCCTGTAGGCCAATGAGCCCCTCTGCCGTCTCCCTGCCACCCCCCTTCAAACCTGCCAGGACTGAAGAAGGGCATGGGGTGCCCTCATACCCAGGAGAGCCAGAGAAGGCTGCCAGGGGTGTTGGCAGGGACGCTGAGGTGGTCTAGGTTCCCTGCTCAGGCCTTGCCCTCCCGGCCATCAGCCCCACACCAGCCCCTCCTGGCACCCCAGGTCTGCCCATGGTCCTCCCCAGCCCTCCACTCCCCAGCCCTAGCAACATCTTGAGTCAGGCTAGGAGCACCTACTATGTGCCAGCCCCTCCGCTGGACGACAGAGATGCCGAGAAGCTGAGTGCCCGTCGCGTCCTCAGTCAGTCAAATCTAAGCAGAGGAGACAGAAGTGTAAACGGGGTAAGGTGAAGCCTCAGAGCCTGGCTCCGGGGTGGCCCTGGCTTCTTTAATCACAGCTGCCCTGCAAGATGGGTGCTACTGACGGACACACTGAGAATGAGGAAACCAAGCTCCCGGGGTTTCAATGCCAACCAGGGTGAATAACAGTGTGCCACTCCCCACCTCGGGCTGCTTCCAGCATCTCATTCCCACTTGTACCCACCCTCCGGTAAAGGCAGAAAAGCCATCCCCATCTACAGACAGGCTCAGAGGCCACTGGGCTCACCACCAGGGGACCCTGCTGTCTCAGTGTCCTGTGGCCCCAGGCAAATCTCACCCTCCAGCCCCAGCCAGGGCTGCCAGAGGCAGAGTGCGGGAATGTCCCCAGGTCACCTCCCATTTTCAAGGCTCCTGGTGTCTTAAAATAAAGCACCCGAACAAACATCAGAACACAGTATCAAACTGTGGGGTATGTGGCTGCAGACCCGATCAACTAGGGAGGCAGTGTACTGTGTCGCATTGGGGAAAAAACCTGCAAAAGTTGATAGTGGCGGTCTTTAGTGAGTGCGATGTCATTTCTAGGCCAAACTACCCTCCTACGCCCCCTGGCTTTAGTTCCTCATCCACAAAAGGGAGTGGATACGCCTTTCCCCTCCCCACACACAGGCCCCATGGTGATAGGAGACAGCGGCGGGTGGTAAGTGTGACGCCAGTCCCACGCCTGGCACACAGAGACTCTGGGTTAATGCTTCAGTGTGCGCCAGCCATCAGGACAGGAGGCCAACCCCACCCTGCCAGGGAAGCCAGAGCCTAACCTTTCATCACCCGGCTCCTGGAGGGCCCAGGATGCTGTCCCAACACCTCAGCTGCTAGCCACCACCTTCTGGTGAACCCAGATAGAAGCTACAATTAGCCACATCCCTCCCGCGGCCAGGCGAGGCTGCCCTGAAAGCCACTAAGCCGCTGGTGAGAACCAGGTCCCTCACCTGTTCCTCAGCCAAGGATGTTGCCTGGCTCACGCCCTTCCTCTTCCAGCCTCCCCGTGGCCTTTTATCTTTTAATACATACAGCAAAATAGACAGGCTTTAGTTGTGCAGTTATCTGAATTTTAGCACACACATCGATTTTTGGAGCCACCAGCTCCAGATCAAGATAACGGGCAGTGCCATCACCCCAAAAACTCCCTGGCACTGTCCTGGCCACACCCTCCCCTCACTCCTCCATCCTGGCAACCACTGATCTAGTCTCTGCCACTACAGCTTTTGTGTTTTCAAATATGCTAGGTAAGTGGAATGATAAAGCATAGAACCTTTTGAGGCTGGCGCCTGGCATTGAGCAGAATGCCTGAGATTCCTTCAAGTCACTGTGTGTATCAGGAGTCCACTCCTCTTTATTGGAGTGCAGTATTCCCTGGGGTCCATGTAGCAGCTTGTTTATCCATTTGGTCACTGAAGGCCATGTGGCTTGTTTCCAGTTGTTGACGATTATGAATAGAGCTGCTAAAAACCTGCGTTTCTGTGGGACCGTAAGTTTTCATTTCTCTATGGTAAATACCAGGAGTGGGATTGCTGAGCAGTGTGGTACATCCCTGTTGGACTTTCAGAGAAAGCATCAAACTGTCTCCCAGAGCAGCCATGCCACTGCGTGTCCCTGGCAATGCAGGAGTGTTCCAGTTCCTCCACATCCTCGCCAACACTCGGTAAGGTCGGTCTTTATTTCAGCCCTTCTACGAGCTCCTCCTGGCTGGTTAACCCCTCTCCCAGGCCAGATGTGCTGCCTCCCTCAGTCCTGCCTTACCCCTTCCTGCTGTGTGGCCTTGTGCTCTGAGTCTCAGTTTCCCCATCTGTGAAATGGAGCCGTCATTCCCACCTCCCCAGAGCACTCAGCAAAACACCTGCACATTTGCACGAGGAAACCGCATTTAGTGAGGTCTGCTGTGAGCAAGGTACATGGCTGGTGGGACAGGCCCCCATCCTGAAAGAGCTCCCAGCCTGGCTGGGGTGGGGAGGGGGCACTGATCTGCTAGCCACTGATTAAAGTGAGTTACTTTTCCTCTCTGAGCTCTGGGGTCCTCATCTGTAAAATGAAAGCAGCCTCACTTTTCCCCTGGAGCTGGCCTCAGGAGAAACAAAATAATGGACAGACAGTGCTTTAGAAAGAGCCAGCTCACTGCTCAAGCCAGAAGGCCTAATGGGTTAGTGCTTAACTGCTGAGGTCGCTCCCTGGATTTGAATCCCAGATCCATCACTGCCTGGCTGTGTGCCTGTGGGCAGGTCAGTCACTTACCCTCTACGTGCCTCAGTCTTCCCATGTGTAGTTGGGAAAATAAGGTGTCCTATCTTATAGAGACATTGTGAGAATAAAAGATGTAATCTCCATGAAGCCATGGGGAAGTGCCCGGCCCACAGCAAGTCCTCAATGAAGACGGGCAATTGTTAGACACAGACACTCCCACCCTCCCCAGGCCTCCCATGTGGCAGTGGCACTGGGATGGAGGCCATGGAGGAGCGGGAAATGGGCCTAACTAGCACTTCTTAACTTCTCCGCCCCACTGGGTAAAGTCCCAGATCTCAGTCCCAGGGCACAAGGCTGGCACTCAGCCACTGCCTACCAGGCCCAGGCTGTGTCCACAACCCACCTCCAAGGGGCAGAAGCTTCCAGGCATTGGATGAACTGCTTTCCTCT
>NW_012107141.1:2895853-2904012 GCF_000951045.1 Mandrillus leucophaeus
ATACACACTACACACAACCACACACACCACACACAGACCACACACCACATGTAGCACACACGCGACACACACACACCACACACACACAGAGCATTACCCTCTGCACCCCAGGCTGGAGCCAATAACAGCTGCTGCAAATCAAAGGCTGTGGGTCATGTCAGTGTCACCTGCTGGGGCTGGGTACAGCGCACACTACAGTGTCCTGGACGGAATTACTCATGGGTAGGACAATCTTCATCCACAGGCACTGCCATCAGACCTCTGGGCTGGTGAGAAACGCTGTGCCCACCTCCCAACCCCACCCTAGCAGGGAGGTCACCACTCACAAAGGACCCCTGTGACCCCCCAGAGAAAATGGAATCTTGACCTCCAGGGAGGAGGGCCCCGCACCCACCTTCCAGCACAAATAACTGCTCTGAGAACTGCACTCCGCCCCTGCTTCACCCCCAGGACTGGGCCCTGCGATGATCAGATCCACCCAGCAGCCCCACACCTGCCCCACCCGCGAAGCACGCCACGCACACCCTTCAGGTCTTCCCTTGACCTTTCCTCCCCTTCAGGGCCACTCCAGGTGTTTATTTCAGGCCTGGCACCATTTTAACCTAAGTAAGGACAGAGGACTCCACGGGGCACTATGGCCAAACCCTGGCTTTGGGGGCGGGGGACCTGGGTTTGAGTGTTGGTTCTGCCCTCTTGCCAGCTGCACGGCTTTGGGCAAGTCGCCGCGGCTCTCCTAGCCTCAGTTTCCTCTCTTGTGAAATGGGGGTAGTGAGAACGCTCAGCTCGCAGAAGTGCTGGTGGAGAGAGAAAGAAGGAGTGCACGTGGGCACCTATGGGGAAAGTGCCCTGCCCAGGGAGGAGTCTGGCCCTCCTTCCACTTCCCTTTCTCCACTCAGCTACGCACAGTGGAAAAAGCCTGCCATCAGCGCTGTGAAGCTTCCTGCTCTGCCCACTGCCTTCTGAAGGGCCCCGGGGGGTTTCCCCAGGAGCCGGGCTGCAGACGGCTGGGGGCAGGGGAAGCAAGGACAGCCACCCCTCCACCCACATCACCTGTCTGGCAAGAAGGGAGGACGTGGCTCCCAGGGCCCAGGCCTAGGATCCCAAACCATTCCCTTCTGCCCTGCCAGCTGCTCTCGCCCACATTCCCGGTCAGCCAGCAAACCTTTCAACAGTGGTTCTCGCTGCTGACCCTTTACCCAAGTGGGAAGGTCCCTGGGACACTCTGTCCCTCCACCATGCTCCTTGTTCCTTGAGGCTATCTTTGCACACAGTCGCTCTTCCCAGGGACCCTCCCAGAACACGGGGTCCTCATCTTCCTCTGGACTCTCACAGGTCTCAGTGTCTGCAGCCACTGGCCACTTAGAGCCTCCACTCCTGGTCATTTCACAGCAGTTTGGCTTCCCAAGACCAACCAGTCTGAAGGTATGGCTTGTACTGTGGTCCTCCATGTGTCTCTCCGTGAGGCTGGGGTGCACAGTAGGCACTTTGTCAACACAGGTGGAATAAGCAGCTGTCAGGCCAAACCCAACCGGCACACTCAGAAGCCCACAGGTTAGATGTGGCAGGCTGAGGGGAGGCTGTGCTCCAGGCCACACAGAAGCTGACGGCACAGGGCAGGAAAGGGCTTTCCAATTAGGCAGAACTGGGTTCAAAAGTGGCCACTCTCTGTTGGTCAGGTGGCCTTAAGCGAGCAGGCTCAGTCCTCAGTACAATGGGAATCACCCCACAGCGCCTTACTTGCTTACTCATGGGGTGCTGAAGACTCCAGGAGAGGGGGTGCACATGCTCTTGGCAGAGGGCCTGGCAGAGGGAGGTCTGCGCAGCAGTGAAGGTTAGAGGACTGGATGAGAACACTAGGCCTCTGACATTGCCCCCCACCTCCTCAGAAAGCTGTGGCATCACCAGCAGGGGAGTGCCCCAGGGCAGGGATTTCTTTGGGTCTTGTTCTCTGAGCCTGGGACAACTCTGGACACATGAGGAGCTCAACAGGCATTTGTGATTGAATGAATGAGTTGGGAGGAGCTAAGAGGACCTCTTCAGCCAAGATCTGACTCCCTGCAGTCCCTCCCACCTCCCCATCTGCTGCGAAATCTGAGGCCAGGGAAGAGCCCAGGGACCAGGTGGGAACAAGCAAAGCCTGCAAGACTAAACCAGCCAGGAAGAGAGGGGCTTGTTGGGGGCACAAGAGTCAGGAGAGGATGACAGACAGGAAGGTGGTAGGCATATTTGTAACGACTGGGAAAACTTGGGCTCAAATCCCTACTCCTCTTAATTGCTCTGTGACCTCAGGAAAGTTACTTAACCTCTCTGAGCCTCTATGTCCTCATCTGTGAAACCACACTATTACTTCTACGAAGCCCACAGGTTTGTGATGTGTGATGATGAGAAAGTGCAGCTGAGAAGCCTGGCCTCTGGTGTGTGCTCTGTAAAGGACAGCAACTAATAATATGAATAAGGTGGCTGCCCAGGCTCTGCCCTGGGCAGATCAGATGGGACTGAGGCATCATTCCCCTGCAGTTCCTAGAGGACTTCCCCAACCCCCTGCCTCTTTCCCAGGAAGCCTGGTTTCCATAGAAACAGATGGACGGCTGAGCTGTCCCCAGCATGGAGACTATGCCCGTGAGGGCTGGCTTAGGAAACCTGACTGGCCGGGGGAGTGGGGAAGATGAGGGAGGATAGGGGAAGGGGCCCGGAACGTCCATCAGTGGCCAAGCCTCCCCGTGAGTCAAGGGGGAGTCAATGCTGCTGCACACCTCAGCCAAGGAGCCACTGCCTTTCCAAACAAGAGCTTCTGTGATAGGGGCAGGCGGCACACCTGTTCCTCCACCCCGCATAAGGAAGACCGTCCCCAGGGCCACCTACCCCGGGGCTGCAGGGAGCGGGGCAGGTACTTCAAGACCATGAATCCCCTGCAATCCCCACCACAACCCTATGAGAATGGCCATATTATCACCCCCATCTTACAGATGAGAAAATGAAGGCTCAGGTGACTTATTCAAGTGTCCCTTGAGGTAAGTGGCAGAGCTGGAATTCAAGCCAAGGTGACTGTTCTTTAACTGGACATCCTGAGAGGAGCTGGTGTGTGTGTGAATGTGTGCGGTGGTGGGCGTGGGCGGTGTTTGGTGGACTTGGCCCATATAAAGAACGGAGCTCTAAGCCATCTTCCCCATGGCAGCTCCCCCGGAAAGTCCCTGGCAGTTGCCAGCGTCTGGACTCCGCTCTGGGGTCCAGCCTCCCTTAGGTTAAGGCCCTGCAACTCCAGCAGGACTTGGGGAGGGATGCAGGGAGACCCATTGTTCTGTTATCGCCTTGGTACAAAATAGCTGGAAATGGGGTCTGGGACAGGGCAACACAGAGTTGGGGGGCGGGGTGCTGGCAGTGAGAGCCAGAGCCTCAGGCCACCGGCCAGAGAGAAGGGGAGGCAGGAGAAAGAATCTTTGCTCCCTAGAGGGTGGGACGGAATAGAAGGTCCAGAGCTTGCGTCATCTGCTCCAGCTGTGGTCCCTCCCAGGGCTGCCATCGGCCCCGTGGGCAGGATAGGGGTCTAGAGATCCCCTAGCCCAGAATCTATCGCCAGGACCCTCAAGCAGTGAATCCACTTGTCAAGGGCTGTACTGGAGAGGCCTGGGGACTCAGGGACTTGTGTTCAGATCTTGGCTTTGCACTACCAGCCTCGTGCCTTTGGGCAAACTCCTCTTTGAAGGAGCCTCCCTTCCTTCCACCGTAAACGGGGCAGTGGTCCCTGAGTCACAGGGCTGTCGGGGGCTAGAGAGCTAATCTAGAAGTCACGGGACACAAAGGAGGCTTTATGAAATTGGCTGCACTACTGACATCCTCGCAGCGGCCTCTGGGCTGCAGGTTTCATCGGAGGCCCACAGCTAAGGAGGAAGCCGAGGCAAGGCTACCGGGTGGCTGGGCCTCGGCTGGCTCCAGCTGGCTTGCTATCAGGCCATCCCTCGAGAGCATCATTATTCCAAAGGCCGGGGCTGCCTTAGTCAGTCTTGTCTCTCAAGCAGATCCTGAGCCAGCGGAGGGCGGAGTTGCAGCATCCGTCTCCCTCATCACCTCAGCATCACCACTGGGCTCAGTGTCCAGGCTGCTGCAAAGAGTGAGGACAGAGCGGAACTGGCCAGGAGAGGCGGGTGCAGGATGCGAGTCCCGTGGCAGTGGCAATCCCCGTCTCCATGCCACGGCTCTGCAGTTGAGAAAGGTTCCACGCCCCATTTCCAAGAACCTCCAGGAACATGTGCCCTGGGATCTGGTAGTAGAGGGTTTGTCCTGGAGCTGGAAGGTGGCAGTGTGTCCTGAGTCACTGGGCCCAGAGGACAACTGAGGTCACAGGCAGATTCTGCCATCACTGGTAAGCCACACCCTGTCTTTGGGGCTCAGTTTCTTTGTCTAAGAAAATGAGACTGTGGTCTCTAGGGTCCCTCCCAGCCCTGCCTCACAGCAGCCACACTCCAGGCCCCTGCTGGGCCCCAGCTCAAGCTGCCCCACCCCCAAGTCCCGCCACCCCTCAGCCTGGACCGGCACACAGGTCCTGTCTTCCTACTCTTTCTGTCTGAAGGGGCCCAGTTTCCAGAAAGGCAGAGGAAAGCCCAACCTTTCATCAGAAACATTTCCAAAGCTTTAGGGACAAATAGGAACATTCCCTACTGTGCCGAAGAGGGCGAGAGGTCAGGGCAGAGCAGGTGGCAAGAAGGAGGCATCCCTGGGGTCCTCCCCTGAAGGGTCTGAAGCTACTGCTGTGGGCAAGGGGATCAGGCCCTCTGATGGCCTCCATCACCGCTCAGAAATCACTGGGAGGTTCTTCCTGTCTCAACGGTCATTCACATGGGCAGAACACAAAGAATTCCTGTCCTTTTCACTCAGAGAATAGGCCCGCCTGTCCCTTGGCCCAGTGACCATGTCAGGGCCCTTAGGGCAGCTAGTGTCGTCATCAGGACAGCCTGACTTCCAGATCCTATGGGGCTAGGGGTCTGGTGAGAATGCAGCAGGCACCTACCTCTCCTCCTGGCCCCAACTCTCCCCATGCCCCTCCCCCGCCCCATGGCTGTTCAGGAACTTAGAGGGGAGGAGAAGAGGGTGGGAGAGGAAAGGAGAGGAGCTTCCTCAAAGGGATCCTCCACTAGGTTGAGCCCATTTCTTCAAAAGCAAGTGGTGATCTGTCTTCTCTGTAGGCTGGGGGAGGCAGGTGGAAGGGTCCCTGCCCTTTTCCCAGGATAAGATGGGCCACAACCACAGTCCAGGACTGAGTGTCTCCCCAATCCTGGGGTGCTGACTTAGTGGTTAAAGGACTAGCTCATGACTTAAAAGACTTGTGCTTCATCCTGGCTCTACCACTTATGAGCTGTATGCCCTTGGGCCAGTGACTCTGCCTCCCTGTGCCTCAGTTTCTTCATCTGTTAAATGGGTGTAATAATGACACCAACCTCTCACCAGTGAGAAGATGCACAAAAATATCCAGAACAGCGCCTGTTTTGTAGTTAATGTTCAATAATAATGCTGCTCATTATTTTTAGATTAGAAGATTCTATTCCTTGCCTCAGTTGCCCCCTTGACCAAATCTGCCTCACAGCAGGTCCCCTTCTAGGGATCATGTGCCGGGTCAGAGTGGGGTGCTCAGAAGGGAGTGGTCATAAGAAGGAAGTGGGATGAGAGAGAGCAAGGGTCACTTTGGGGCAGGAGGATGATGCTGCGCTGGCCCTGGGAGGGGTCCCACCAGTGTAGCAGGATAAACAGTGAGACACAGGGTGCCGGGGAGGTATCATGGGCCAGGAGTCAGAACATCAGGCACCCCGCCCTGCAGCTGCCACTCCTGGCCTGTGTGTGTCCTGGGGTGACTGATATACTGTCTCTGAGCCTCACTTCCCTCACCTGTGAAATGGGAGGAATTCATCCCTTCTCAGTCAGCCTTGCCTCCTATCTCTTCCTCAGCCCCTCACTCCCCTGCAGCTGCAGGGCACACACATTCCAGCCTCAGGGCCTTTGCACGGGCTGTCCTCTAGCTGTCTACACAGCTCACTCCCTCATCTCCCTCAAGGCTTTAGCTCAAAAGTTACCTCCTCAGGGAGGCCTCCCTGACACCCTGTTTAAAATGACAACCCAGTCCCTGGCCTCAGTACCCCCAACACAACTTTTCCCCTTCACCTCTCAGTACACTATATAATTTGCTTATTGTTTTTTGTTAGCTAATTGCCTCTTCCTGCCCCCTGCTTTTAAGCATTAGCTCCATGAGGACAAAAATTTTTATTTTGTCCACAGCTATCTCCCCAGTGCCTGAAACTGTCCCTGGCACTTTTCTCCATATGCCATTTTTGGTGTAATGCTCACAAACATTTTGTTCGATAAGCAAAAGTAAAGGACAGCCCCAAACTGTGTCACTATGGGACATTCCTGTTAACTCCAGCCCACTCCTCCGCCATACCCCTAGAGGGGCAGGCCCTTCTTCCCACAGAGGTGGGGCTATCTGAAGAACTTGGGAGGCTGGGTGTGAGCTGGAGAAGGCACAGGGGGCCTGGAGGCAGAGCTGTGCAGAAAACAGGTCGCAGTCCTAGAACCGGCAGGTCATGACAGCTGGACATGGGTGAAGGGGCTTTGGGCCTTAGTCCTCCACTCCAAATTTGGAAGCACGGAGGAAGTTGACGACGTGTAACTGGGAAAGAAGCGGCCAGGGCAGAGGCCTCCTGGGATCGTGGAACAGAGGGGGCCTCAGGAACAAGACGACCCATTTTACAGATGGGACAACAGAAGCCTAGAGAATAGTCTTATTTCCTAACAACCCAACAAGAAAAATCTTTTCTCTCCTTTCTTGAAGTCTGGGATTGAGGCTAAAGGGCGGACAGTGCCCCCTCCTGGCTCTGCAACAAAACGACCCCCGCGTCCCTGGGATCTGCCGGCCGCAGGTCCTGGTCCCCTCTCCACAGGCCATCGGGGATGGAGGTTCAAGGGACCACATAGTTGGGGTGGGCAGCCCCGGTGACTTCTCCTCGCAGGCCTGCCCCGTCAAGAAGTTTGTTTGAAAGAAACCAACCAGGAAGTGAGGGATAGTAGGGTGGTGAGGGGGCCTTGGCCAGCCGCTCTGGGCTTTGGAGGAGCCTCGGGGTTCTTGGCCTCTGCGCTACTCCTGCCCCAGCCTCCATCGCTCCGGAGGAGAAACCCACTGCCCCCGAGCTCCAGGAGGAGGCGGAAGCCCGCGACTGGGTCAGGGCGAAGGAGCTCAGAGCGAGGGGACCCAAGGCGAGCGCCCCGCCCCGCCCCGCCCAGTAGGGCGCGCCGGGGTGGGCGCGGCGTTCTGGCCTTTCCTCCACACCGCCTCCACCGGGTAGGTGCGAGTGCTCTGCCCACGGCAGGGGCCCTAGCCCACCCAGCGTCCGGCCAGTAGCCCCACACTGCCCCCTTCCTGCAGATCGCGCGACTTGGGGGAGGGTGGGGGGCGTCTCCACCTGTGCGTCCCCTACCCACCCCCTAACTGGGCTCAGGCGCGGCCTGGGTTTCTGCCCGCCCCTTTCCAGCCTGGGGACTGGGGACTCTCCCAGCCTCGCCCCTCCCCCTCCAATCTGTCCCTCATGTCCCCGCTCCAGACACTCACCCACTTTCTGAGACCCGGGCCGAGCGCCGGTGTCCCCCGGCGGGGAGCTCCGAGTCGTTAGGCGGCCCCAGGTCCTCCGGCCCAGGGCCCCTGCCCCCAGGCCCCCGCCCCAGAAGGTCAGGCCAGACCTGTGGGCAGCGGGAACTCCGCCACCACCTCCGTCCGCGGCCCTGCGGGGGCAAAAACGGGGGGAACTCGCAAGTTTGCGCCGCGCACTCCTCCGGCCGGGAACAATGGCGGGAGGGGGAGGGGACAGAGAACCGAGCGCGGGGACCGAGTCAGACCGTAGGGAGACAGAAACTGCTTTCGCTCGGTTTCTCTCCTGCACCGAAGCAGAAAGCTCGAGCCCGAGAGGCAGAGGCCGAGGACGAAATAAGCAGTCCAGGAGGAGGGCGACCGCGGAGCCGGGGGAGAGGGGAAACCGAGTCAGAGGGAGGGGCGGCAAGGGGAGAGCGCGCAGGAGAGACGGAAAGGGCTGCGAGACGGCGCCTTGGGGAGTCGGGGAGGCGACCCCCTGGGGTCCCAGCGGACTCATCGGGTGCCGAGATGTCCCGGGGCGCCTGGCTAG
>NW_012107141.1:2904617-2920948 GCF_000951045.1 Mandrillus leucophaeus
CCCCCAAGAGAAGGCGCCGGGGGAGGAAGTAGCGCGGGGAGACCCTGGCGTTGCCCGCGCCGCCCAGGAAGACTTTCCTGGCAAGTTCTGCAGACGGTGCCCCTTTCTTGGGACGATCAACGTAGATGGGCAAACCACACCATCTTAAATAGCCTTGCGATGTCTCCCGGGCCCAGGCCGGTGTCTGAAATGGAAGGTACTGCTTTGGCTGGTGGTGATACCCGAGTGTGTAATAACACAGTCACGACAATAGTCACCGTTTGCTGCGCACTCTCTGATGCCAGGCACCATATGCTAAAGGAGTTACAAGTATTAACTCATTTGATTTTCACAGCAACCCATAAGGGCGCTGTGCTTAGTCCCATTTTACTGGCGGTGGTCGTTGAAGTTTGAGTTCACTCAGCCTTCAGGCTTCCAGCTTAGGCCCACCCTTCTCTCTCCCTGCTTGGTGTGACTTGGCCAAATAACATGACCCCTCCGTCACTACCGCCACCGTCTTCATACTCCACCCTAAAATCCAGCTTGACGATGCTGCTGTCAATTGCACTGTCAGGGGACTAGGATCTTATCTGGGGCTCTAGGACGCTTGTTGGGGCCACAATTGTGAAACCTTTTGTCTCTATACATCCTATGGGGGCCTGGGATGAGGATGAGGGTTGGGGGTCATGGAGGCTGTCTGGTGGCCTGTCAGCCTAAAAGAACCAGGTTCCTACAGACAAGGCCCCACCCTCAAATTCTGGGCTCCTTCCACCCCTTATGGTGGGAAAATAATGTGCTGTCTTCCACCCTAACCCCCACCACCCTATGCTCTCCTTAGAGAAATGCCTGGATCTCTTTCATCTGGTCTGATGGTCACAGTGGGCCAGGAACCGGGGTGGGGGGCTGCAGGAAAAGGAAGGCAAGGCTGATGACGTGCTGCATTCCACAAGTAATTAAGAGAGAAAGAGGTGAGTGGCTGCCCCAGGCATCTAGCTAGGTGGGCATTCTGACTCCAGGTCTCAATTCTGTCTGCACCAGTTCCTTAAGGGTTACCAGATCACCTAGGTTCAAATCTTGGCTCTGCCTTTTAGTCCCTCTGCGGCCCTGGACAAAATAAGTCACTTAGAGCAACCAATAGTAGGAACCGGCTATGGTTGCTGTAGAGATTTAGAGTTAATAGCAGCTGCTCATGTTTATTGAGCATGGACTCTGTGCCATGCAGGCTCCCACTGTCCTCACCAGAGCTGGGATTGGGCAGGAGAGTCTGTGCCCTTGGCAAGGAAGTAAACAGAACAGTCCTTTGTTCATAGTAAGTGCTCAGTGACTATAAGCTGTTCTGATTACTAAAGTAGATAAACTCGGATGCCGCAGTGCCACTGACACTGCCCCCAGCCAAACACCTGGACAATGATAGCCAATAATGAATGAATCAATCAATCAATCAAAGTATGTGACTCTAGATGAGTATTATTTTTAAGGTGTGTTGGATGGAGCCATCTGACTCAATGCTCTATAGTAATTTCTGCAACAACTCAGTCTCACCTCACTGCTTTTACAGAGCTGGGCCAAGCTGGGTTGATAAAATCATTTGTCACACCCTCTTCTGCCTTTCCGGCACTCAGGGCTCTGGGTTGCTGAAGGGAGGGCCCCCAGCATCATTCATGTGTGGTGTCCTCCCAGACTTGGGGACACCTGCCTGTGCTCTGCTTGGTGTAACCCTAGAGACTAGCAGCAGAGTCTGTGCTTGTAATCCCAGCCAGCCTGATCGTACATCAGTAGGGGGGCCTTTGTCACAATCACTCCAAGTTCTCCGACATGGAAGAGGCTGCCTTAGTTGTCATGAATGAGTGCCCTGTCACCAGCAGCATGCAAGGAGAATCCAGGGAAGGGTTGATGAGGACACCAGAGGAAGAATTCTCACCTTAAGTGGTATTTGGAGTGGATAACCTTTGCCCTCTGGGTGTCTGTATGCTCTCAGTCTCCCAAGCTTATCAACGGGGAAGCTGGGGAGGCTGGGAGCTCAGGCTGGGTCGAGGCTGCCCTACCATCCTTTGTGAAGGAGGCCATCCTGACTGTGCCTGACCCATATACCAGGCAAGGTGTTATGTCCTGGGGCCCCAGGGGTGAACAGGACAGTGTCCCTGTCCTTGGAGAGTTCACAGCCCCCTTGTAGATGACTGCACAGATAGTCAACAGCAGCAACAGTAAACGCTCAAGATAACAGGCAAAGTGCTTGGAGGGGGGCCAGGGGAGAAGCAGCTGGCTCTATCCATAACCCCCTGCATCCGCTCTCCCGAAAGCACCCATTAGAGGCTCTTATTGTCTTCCTCCCTATATACTTTTCATTTATTTTATTTATTTATTTATTTTTTTTGAGATGGAGTCTCGCTCTGTCGCCCAGGCTGCAGTGGAGTGGCGCAATCTCGGCTCACTGCAAGCTCCGCCTCCCAGGTTCACACCATTCTCCTGCCTCACTCAGCCTGCCGAGTAGCTGGGACTAGAGGCGCCTGCCACCGTGCCCGGCTAATTTTTTGTAATTTTAGTAGAGATGGAGTTTCATCGTGTTAGCCAGGATGGTCTCGATCTCCTGACCTCATGATCCGCCAGCCTCGGCCTCCCAAAGTGCTGGGATTACAGGCATGAGCCACCGCGCCCAGCCTCTATATACTTTTCTAAAGTGATGTGTCCAGTTCAGAAACATCCCTTAGGCAGCCATTCTGCCCTCAACTCTTCTGAGTTACCTGATCTTTACACTGGGCATAAAAAAAAAAAAAAAATTCGCCTCGCTGGGCTGCTGTGAGAAGTAACATTGACATTCATTAAGTGTGCCCCTAATGCCAGGCAAGAATAGATGCTTGGTGCATGGTAACAATGAGGAGTCATCATTATTCACTGTGAGGGTGAGATAAGTCGGCGAGGACCTTGGCTGTGCTCCTAGGTAGCTATGCGACCCTCTCCTGCACAGATATAAAAATATCTGCCTCATACAACTTGTGAGAGTCAAGTGAGGTGATTCGATGGAAAAGGTTTGCAAACTGGAAATGCTGATTCCTATTGCTAACATTATTATTGTGATTCTTACCTTGGTGAAGTGTTCCTCTCAAGGCCCCAGGGGGGTGGGGACGGCAGTGGGGATGGGGATGGAGCCAGGAGGCAGCCAGCAGCTGTTGCAGGGGTGGGAGGGTCCCTCCCTCCAGACTTCCACAGGAACCTGGGAGCAGCAGGGGCTCCATCTGCCCTGGTCGCCCTCCACAAGCGGGGCAGCAACACCTCCTTGGTGACCAGGTGTGAGTGAGCCCTTAAGAGTGTGCCTGTGTGTCTGTGTTTGTGCCCCTGCAGGAACGTGGGGTGAGCACAGGGATTGCCAGTGTCTGCAGCCAGAAATCACTATGGACGAGGAAGAATGGGGATGTAATTGGATTCCAAAGATGCTTGGAGTGAGACTACTGTTAGCACCTGGGACTGCAGGAGAAAGGCCTGCGGAGCGGGGGTTGGGCCTAGGCTTTGGGGCTGGGGCGGGGAAAGAGGTTTCAGCACTGATGGGCCCTTGCGGAGGAACATGATGTTGTCAGAGACCTGTTGTGGTTGAGCCCAGGGATTTTGGAGCTGACAGAGCTGGGTTCAAGTCCTGGTTGTGGGACCATGGGCCAGTGATTTCACTTCTCTAGGCCTCAGTTTGCTCATCTGTAAAATGGAGATAATAACAGGGCCCACCTGGTGGGAGTTATTGGAGGTTTAGCAGAGAGGCTGCATGTGAAGCCCTCAACATGGGGCAGGCACATCGACAGCTATCAATTAGTGCCACTGGTGTTATTATGAGGCAGCCTGGAGGAGGGGAGGGAGAGGGCCTCAGGACTGCTGGTGCGTTCTCAACTGGAAAGGGGAGCTCTGGGGTGAGAGTTGTCTAGCCAGGGTTCATTGAAGCTGGCACAAAACCCAGAGAGAAGGAGCCTCTGTCCCATGACACAAGGACTGAGGCAGAGAGCTGGGCTTTCACAACTGCTTCTGGTTCCCCTTCCTGGTTTCCACTCATTTCCTCCAGAGCTTCCTTCTCTGTGAACCTGCCTGGTGAGGAGAACTCTGTTACACGTAGTTTTGGGGACTGGAAGGAGCAGCTGGGAGCTCAGGAACTCCCGGGCAGGCCTCCCCAATGCTTCCTGCCCCCACCCCTCCAGAGTGAGCACTGACCAGCCCTCCTTCCCCCACCCCACTGTCCTGCCAGCTGCTTCCCTCCAGTGACTCATCCCCACCACCTCTGTTGCTGCACCAGGACCAGGAAATGTCAAGCAGTTGCTTATCTGTGGGAGAGAGAACTGATCAGGATGGGGGTGGAAGCAACGAGGCTCAGATCTCCCCAAAGAAAGAGTATGACAGCTAGGGGACCAAAGACCATGGCCAGCCCTTTCCTGCTTCCTGTGGGGGAAGGCTCAAGGAGGCAGTGTGAGAGTGGGATTTAGCCACTAGACCCATCCTGGATTTAGGCGCAAGGTCCTAGTCCTCTTCCAACCAGCTCTGTGGCCTTAGGCAAGTAACTCAGCATCTCTGAGCCTCAGTGTGTTCATCTGTCAAATGGAAAGAAGAAAATCATCATGATGTGTAGGGTACTTGGGGGGTTTCGTGAGACAGTACATGTAAGTCCGAAGCTCACAGTCAGTGCTCAATGAATGTTCATTGACTCAGTGAATGAACTGACATATGGAAATGGCAGTAAACTGGGCACATGTGGCTATCTGCAAGAAATCCACCCTCCACCAGCTGGGAGAGTTGGGGAGATGTCTGTGGACCTTGTATCCTAGGCCTGGGACACCTGTTGCTCTGTGCTGGTACTGAAGGGACAGCTTCCAAAACTCAGGGCAGATGGAGTATGGACTACCCCTTGTGGGCATAGCTGACATTAGAACCTCAGGCTGGGTCCAGATTCTCTAAGTGGTGAGCCCTGGCCAAGGAAAGAATTGCTATGCAGGGAAGTGAGTAGCAGATTTTGGACCCTCATCTTGGGTGACCCCCAGGACCTCTTCACAAAGAGTGCCCAGAGCTCTTCACAGTGAGTGCCCAGAGCAGCCTCTGGGCTGTGGGATCATAGTCTTGGACCCTGGGCAGCCTGCTAGGCCAATGGCCACCACTTCACTTGCCTCCTGCCCAATGGTAAAACCCCAGGGGGCTTTATCATTATTTCAAAAAATAGCACTCTGAGTCCCTACTACGTACCAGACGCTGGTCTAGGTTCTTACATGTAATTAATCCTAACAAATCTCACGAGGTTGGTACCATTACTAGTCCCATTTTATAGATGGCAAAACGGAGGCCCACTGAGTTAGATAACTTACCCAAGATCACACCCTGGAAAGCAGGGAGGCAGGACTAGAACCTTGACAGTCTGGCCCGGAGCTCAGGTGGTTCTGGTACTGCTGCTGGCCAGGGCAGGCATTGCTGATCCCTTGTAAGACCTGCCACTCCTGGCCTACCCTCACCCCAATGAAGCCATACAGTTGGGGGACGGTAAGTCACCCGCAGACCCACAGGAACATCTGCCAAATAGATTCTAGTTTATAAATCGCTTTAGAGTGTGAGAGTCTCAAAGCCTACTTGGGGTCAGGAAAATGTTAGAAACACAAATTCTCAGTTCCACCTCAGACAACTGAAACTCTGGGGAAGGAAGTGGCAGGGGCAACCATCTGTGGTCCAAAAAACCCCCCCACGTGATTCTGATACAAGCCAAAGATTGAGAACCTTTGCTTTAGAATTTGCAAAGCAGATTCCTAGATTATCTGATTTAAATGGGCACTTTGCTATGATTCGGCTCATTTTACAGGTAAGGCTAATGAGTTTCCATTTGCCAGCTATCACTCATCAGGGAAGTGAAGATGGGCCTGGAACCCACACTTTTTGATTCTGAAATACTCTTGTTTGCACTCCTGGGACCGGGCTGCAGAGCAAGGTGGGTGCGGGAGGACTCTGAGCTGAAGGGGAGGGTGAAAGACCAGAGGGGAGGGGAGGGAAGGGATTCCATCTCCTTCCCTCCTGGGGGAGGGGCGGGCCCCGTGGATAATTCCCTCGGAGGCGCCCCAACCCAAATCTACATACATAAAGCCCAGGCTGGCGTTTTGAGTGATCAGTTTATTAATACAGCGGGGCCGCTGCCGAGGCGGATCGCAATAACAAAGGCGGCCTCTCCGCCACGCACCGGAGGCATCGTTATGTAATTGCTCCGAGGAGGAGCAGAGAGGGCTGGGGCGCGCCGCGGGTGCTGGGGGCTCGGCCGGCAGGGAGGCTGCAATCCGGGGCTCTGGGGCTCTGAGCCGGCGGCGGATGGAGGGAACACTTGCTGGAGAGTCAACAGCCCTTCGCCTGGCGGTCTCCTCCTCCCACGCACCGGCCAGCGGTCAAGGGGCGGGTTAACACCGGTATGGCAGGGTGCAGACCTCCGCCCGGGAGAACTGGCCCCAGAGGCAGATCTGCAGTCCCAGAGGACCCCAAAGCTGACCCAGGGCCTCCCCTCCCCCACTCACCACCGCCCATCCTTGCCCCACTCTCACCCTGGGATGGGGGAGAGAGAGAAATGACCAACTTTTTGCGCGATTTCTGTGTGCACAGCAAACTCATGGCAACCTCTGTGAGGTGGTCCATTTTTAAAATGGAGAACTGAAGCCCAGAAAGGTCTGGCTTCATGTACCAGGGTTTTGAATCCCCAAATTTGTCGGCTTTGAAGCCCACATTTTTTTCCCTTGGATGCCACAAGGGGTCTTTATAACCACCATGGATCGGTTTTTGCCTCAGTTTCTCCAAATGCTCTGGTGCTTCAACCCTCCTGGCCTTTGCAAAGGCTGGGCCCTCTACCAGGCATCTCTGAGAAGTCCTTCCCAGCCCTCCCCGACCCCCACTCACACCCCCTACACATCCTAGGAAGCCTCGGAGGCTACCTCTTCCAGCTCTGGGAGCAGCTGGTGACAGCGCCTGCCACACTGCTTCACGGAAACTACTGTCATCTGTCTGTTCCCATCAGGCCACATGCTCTGGGATGGTGGCTTCAAGTCTAACACATCTTCTTCACTCAGCCACTCCATCCCACCCCTCAGTGCAAGGCCGGGCACACAGCACTGGGTGAATTTAAAGTGAAGGTTTGAATCCTCAGGTGGATTTAATGCTTAGTGACAGTCTTCAGACCCTGCCTTCAAAACCACACACTCACCTCTGGCTGTGCCAACTCCTCGGTGTCTGGCCTCCGGCAACTTCTGTAGCCTCCTTGGGCCTCTGTTTCTCCATTGTACAGCAGGGCTTACAGCAACCCTGATCTCATATTGCTAGTTAGTGTTTATTGAACACTTAATATATGCTGAGTACTATGCCATGCCTGCAGTGAGTGGCTTCATGGACTCTGCACACCAGCCCTGTGGAAGTAGTTACTGTTAGTAGCTCCATTTTGTAGATAAGTGACTTTCCCCAGTCTCCAGCTGATACAAGACAGAGCCTGGATTCAAACCGTGCTCCTGTCCCCTGGGTTTCTGATTCCCTATCACAGGACTATTTTGATAATTAGATGAAAAACAGTTAAGGGCCAGCATGCTGCAGGTACTTAATAATGTTTCTGCCCTCCACTGTAAAGGTCCCAGGGCAGCTCTCCTTTTCCCCTTCTGTTCTCAACCCCATTGCTACAGGTCCCAGGGCGTTCTGGGAGCCCCTCTGTTCAGGGTGGGGCTGAGCAGGGGGAGGCAGGAGGACTCAAGTGTTCTGGTTTCTGAATATAAATAAATGATTGTTTTATATCCTTATAGTAAGGGAAGGGCATGGCATGCATTTGCCAGTCAAACAAGTCGAGCTGCAACTTCCCTGTGTTTCACCAATTGCTGGTACGTGTTTTTAGCCCAAGGCAGTAAACAGAAGCCCACTCTGCCTGGCAGCTCCATGGTCCTAGAGTGAGGAAGGGCATCTGACCTGGCAGCTCTCAGATCAACTACCTAGGCCTACTGAGAAAGTAGGTGTCAGTGGGGATACTGAGATAGGGAGAGTTCCTGCGGGTCTCCCTCAGGCCATGAGAACTCTAGCAGGACTCCTCCCTTCTCTCAGTGTACACAACTGAAAATGGGGATTATATATGCAGAGAGGGAGAGAATAATTCCTACTTATCAATGACAATGTAGAGCAAGGCTGCAGGGTGCTACACCTATGGCAGATGGAGTGGTGCAGTGCACAGCCTATGCAGCAGGACATGGCAGCCCAAGGGGACAGGCCATCAGAGATCTACAACTTCATCCTGCAAGATTCGTAGTGAGCTTTAAATTATTCTAGCTAAAACAAATGAAGAAATGAATGCATGCATACAGACATAGATACATCCACAAAATGAGTGATTAATGCAATCCCAGTTATGAATCAGAGAAGCTCATAATCTAGTGCACGAGACAGACATCTGAGCAGTCGCTACTCCCAGCTCCCCTCTTGTGCTGGGCTCTGTCCTGGGTTGGGACCTTGTTTTTGTCCCTGCTGTTCCTTCGGCTTGACCTTTCTTACCCATCACACCCCAGTCTTCATCTGCCAGCTCTTCACCATGCTTCTCTTTTCTCAACTTAAATGTTTCTGGGCCAGGTGCAGTGGCTCATGCCTGTAATCCCAGCACTTTGGGAGGCCAAGGCGAGTGGATCACTTGAGGTCAGGAGTTTGACCAGCCTGGCCAACATGGTGAAACCCCATCTCTACTAAAAATACAAAAATCAGCCAGGCAAGGTGGCACATGCCTGTAGTCCCAGCTACTGGGGAGGCTGAGATGAGAGAATTACTTCAACCTGGGAGGCGGAGCTTGCAGTGAGCTGAGATCTTGCCATTGCACTCCAGTCTGGGCCACAGAGCGAGACTCTGTCTCGAAAAACAAAACAAACTAAGTTTCCTCTGGCAACTTTTCCTTACCCACCCTCCCCCATCTCCCCTCCCCCAAGCTTCATACCCAAGTTGGACCCAGGCCACATCCCTCGTTCCCCATAGACCCCCCCAAACTGACCCCAGTAGCTCCCTCCAGGCCCTGTAGTCAATTTGACAGCTGGGTTCCAGGTGCCCAGGGCTGATTGTGAGCTACTCAAGGGCAGGACTGTATCTTGTTTCCCGCTATGCCTTTGTGCCTAGCACAGTGCCAAGCACATGGCAGGTGTCTGAACAGTGTGGGAAGAGAAAAGGTGGAGGGGAGATGGTGGGGGATAGACTGTGAGAGTGGAGGTGGCTCAACTGCCCCCACCCCCAACCTCACATACAGCACCCTCAGCCCAGGCACTGATCCCAGCAGTCTAAGAAACTGATTGGAACTGCCGGTGGCTGCAGCTAACCTTGGAATTACGCCCCACCACTTGCTGTCGCCTCCCTGCCCCCACTCCTACTTGCCACTTCCCTCTCTCCCGCCTCCCCAGTGGTCCAGAGCAGCCTCCCCCTTCCCCCACCCCATGGTGAGAAATCCCAAAGACTCCTGGGCCTCTCTCTGCTGCCCGGCTTTCCCGCCTCCCCTTTTTCTTTCTCTTTTGCTTTGCCTCACATTCAATTTCTCCCTCCTCCAGCCTGGTGAATCCAAACTAAAAAAAAAAAAAAAAAAAAAAAAAAAAAAAAAAAAAAAAAGGCCCACACAGCAGCTTCAACAGTGAAAAATAACCAATTTAAGGAGTAATCGCTGCTGTAATGATTGTCTAAGCCCTGAGTCACTGCAGAAAATCGGACTGAAGCTCTGGGACTCCCAGCTCCCTAAGTGTGTCATATGGGTTTGTTTTTTTTAAATATCCAGGACCTCAGTGTCTCCATCTGTAAAATGGAAGGAATATTATCAGCCCAAAGGAACTGATTGTTAATCTCCTGATTTTCCCTAGGGCTGAGAATCAGAAGTTAAGGTGGCCCACACAGTCAGCTTGGGAATCACCGCAGGACACATTCTTCCTACCGCAGGACCCGTGGGAGAAATGTGGTACCCGGCAGGTGCAGAGAGACTCACAGCTTCGAGGGTCTCTGGGGAAGGTTTCTAGAGATCGTGGCGTTTAACTGAGCTGGGAAGGATGAATGGGTGAATGAGAGCTATGGGAAGTGATGGAGTGATGCAAAGTCAGCTCTGGAAGAGACTAGAGACCTCATCTCTCCCTACACTCTCATTTTACAGATGGAGAAACTGAGGCCTGAAGGGCTTCGGGAACTGCTCAAAGTCATTAGTGGCAGAGCCCAAATTAGTGGCAGAGCCCAAATTAGAAAGCAGGTGCCTTGACTCCTGCTCCAGTGCTCTTTCTTTTTTTTTTTCTTTTTTGTTTTGAGACAGAGTCTTGCTCTGTTGCCCAGGCTGGAATGCAGTGGCATGATCTCGGCTCACTGCAACCTCTGCCTCCCGGATTCAAGTGATTCTCCTGCCTCAGCCTCTTGAGTAGCTGGGATTACAGGTGCCCACCACCACACCTGGCTGATTTTTGTATTTTTAGTAGAGACGGGGTTTCACCATGTTGGCCAGGCTGGTCTCAAACTCCTGACCTCGTGATCCACCCGCCTCAGCCTCCCAAAGTGCTGGGATTACAGGCATGAGCTACTGCTCCCAGCCTCCAGTGCTCTTTTTTTTTTATGCCAGCCTAGCCCATAGGAACAATAAGTACAGTGTGTGGAATGCTCAGTGAGCCCAGCGCTGTGCTAATGCCTTACGTGCATGTGCACCATTGTCCTTCATTCTTGGAACAATCCTGTAAAGTAGGATTAGAATACAGGTCCTGTTATATCTTAGTAAAGTTCAGAGAGATTCAATGGCTTATTCAGGGACACACAGCAGGGCTTTCTTGGCCCTGCATCCCCTCCCGGCTTCTCTATTCTCCAGCACGATCTAACATGGAGGGACTTCTGGCCTGCATCTGTGGGTGGGCTGCCCTTCCCTCTAGTCTCTGTCCTCTCTAAGGAGGGTTAGAGAGGGGCCCCTTCCCTAGACGGGAGAGAGACTGGGCTTTCCCTGGAAGAAGCTCCCACAGGACGGGAAGCCAGATCATCAAGGAGACAGGAGGCATACATTTAAAATCCCCACCAATAAGAGCCTGCCTTGCCGGGGCACGTCTTCGAAATGTCAGGCTCTCCTGGTGAGTGCATTCCAGTTCCAGGGGGAGGAAACCAGGTGGGATTAAAGGAGGTGGAGAGGGGACAATGTCCAGGAGTGGGAGGGACCGATCTGCCTCTCACCCAGACTCCACACTGGAATAGGCATTGCAGACAAGGAGCTATCTCCTAGGAAGCCAGGATATTGCTCTGGGCACCACAGAAGCAGGGCCACCCATAAAATAAGGAAAAATGTTTTTAAACAATTTTATTTACAAAAATGCATTAAGGTACTGTTGTCATCATGGGATTTCCTTACAGTTACAGTTTAGTATTATTTTTGTTTAGAATTCATTGGGGATGAGGGGAGACACCAGTCTTTTCAAGACTTAGGGCCTTTAAATATTTAGCTGTGCAAGGGCGGAATGGAGGGGCATGTTTAAGGCCATCCCTGATCTCCCCTGGGGACTGGTGTCCAAAAGCCATTAACTAAGGAGCCTGAAGTATTGGATACCGTGCCTAGCTCTGGTATGAATTTACAGCATCAAATTTACTTTAGGAAACTGTATGCATTTTGGAGCCTTGATTTCTTCACATATTAAATGGGTAGAGTTACTATTGCTCCACCTATGTCACTGACCTTTAATTGTCATTCAGGCTAGAAATGGACAGAGACTGCCAGATGGCAGCACCCAGGAGAACTTCAGAGACTCAGCTGCAAAGTTTATTACAAATGCAGATTCACAGGCCCCTCCCCAGACCTCCTGGGTCCAAATACATGGGGTTCTAGCCAAGAGATCTGCATTTGTAACCCCTCCCCTCTCCCCTCCTCGAGTGATCTGACGCTCATCACAGTGAGAACTCACCAGGAGCCAGATATTTGGGTTCCTCCGAGGACCTGCCACCTCTGGCAGGTGGCTGATGCCTCCTGTGTGAAATCAGAGGACTGACCTGGGTGGCATCTGCGGGTGCAGCCTTCGTGGTACCTCTCTGAATGGCCTGGGCTGGGGCTGGCTGGCCAGTGGGAGGTGGAGAGGGCAACCCAGGACAGAGGCCCTGTGAGGTGGGGCCAGGACCTGAAGTCTGGTGCTGACAACTTTTCTACGAGGAGGGTGGACCCCACTGCCCCAGCTTCCGGCTGGGGCCCAAGGCTCCGGAGACTCCACGGACAGTGGCAGGTGGGCCATCTGCTCAGGCCTGGGCTGGGGAAGGGGGGCAGACACAGACCACCCAGTACTGAATGGCCTCTCTGTTGGGTCCCAGCCTGAAGAACAGATGGCCTGAGGGCCGCTGGCGCTGGTTGGTGAGGGGGCGACAGAGGCCAGGCCTTCCCCCTCCCCCTGGCTAAGTCACAGAGTCCTCTCTTCCTGAGTGAGAAAGCCCTCACAAGGCACCCTTGGTGACAGCAGCCAGGAAGAAGTGGGTTTAAGGGGGATTAGCAGGTCCTCACAGCAGGCTGCTGCGGGAAGGCTGGGAAGCCGCCTGGCACCTGCAGCCTCCATTGGGGCCAGAAGGGAAGTGGGGATACCTGGTATGGGAGGGCAGGGACGGCAGAGCTTTAGGCCCAAGGGGAGCCTAGGCATCACTCACTCCCAACGTCTATCCCCAGGTTTTATTTTTTCCTTTCTTTTCTTTTTTCTTTCTTTTTTTGAGACAGAGTCTCATTCTGTCGCCCAGGCTGGAGTGCGGTGGTGGCGTGATCTCGGCTCACTTCAGCCTCCGCCTCCTGGGTTCAAGCAATTCTCCTGCTTCAGCCTCCTGAGTAGCTGGGATTACAGATGCCTGCCACCACTCCTGGCTAATTTTTATATATTTAGTAGAGACGGGTTTTCACCATGTTGGCTAAACTGGTCTGAAACTCCTGTCTCATATGATCCACCTACCTCGGCCTCCCCAAATCCTGGGATTGCAGGCATGAGCCACAGCGCCTGGCCTCCCACCAGTTTTTCTGATGGGAAAACTGAGGCCTGGGAAGGCGCAGATCCCTCGCTCCACATCACGCACGCAGGTCAGTGGCAGAGCTGGGACTGGAACCCAGACATCCTGATGTCCTATTTGAGGCTCCTCCTGTCCCTCCTCTAGCTTCCTCCTGACAGTCCTCCTTTCCTCCCTCCCTCCCCTCCACTCTGCCTCCCTCTCCTGAGACCTGGCCAGGCCTCCCCACCTCTGTGTCTGTGCCACCCTCTTCCTCTGGCCTGAAATGCTCTCCTGCTTTAGCTGCTGCTGAGTCTTCAAAACTCCATGCAAGTCCCCACCTCCTCCAGGAAGTCTTCCAACCCATCTTCCGAACCTAAGCATCCAGAATGCAAGGCCCCTGCACCATCCCCTTGGGACTGTCGAGGCCAATCCCTTCATGATAAACAATCAGTACCTGAGACTCCAACAGGGAAAGACTTTTAGGAATGTTCCCCACCGCTGCCTCCCCCAGCCATTCTCCTCAGCGTCGTTTTTCTTTAAAAATATATTAAAAAGAGCTTCACTTCAGAGAGGCTGTCAAGGAATCTGGTGAAACAAGGGTCCCTTTGGGTTCTTCTCTTGAAAGGAGATATTTTTTCTGCTTTCTCTCCAAGGTTTCCCATAGGGTCGGATTTCCTTTTCTTTCAGAGGCAAGAGCTGAGCCACGCCTGCAGACACCTGCTCCTCAGCGTTGGAGATAATCACGGGGTGATGAGCTCTGCAAAGGGCCTCACAGCTGCTGGGCCTGAACCAAAGGGGCCTCAAGGGAGAAGCTTTGAGGGACACGTGGGAGGGGGAGAGCAAGGGCATCCCCTTTTGGGGAGGGACCCAGGTGTGAATCCCTGATCCAGCATTTACTAGGCCTCTTGCTTGGGAAAAGACTGGGCTGCCTCTGCGCCTCCCTGGCCGGGCTATGGGGAGGTCTTGCACAAGGTTTGGTAGCCAAAGGGGAGAAGTTGGGCCTCAGCCCCTGCCCTCTCAGAGGCCTAGCCCAGGGGCAGAATCCACCAATCACCACAAGCACTCATGTCTCAAGATTCCTCACTCCGCTTAGACAAGGGCGCCGCTGACACAGCCCTTCACCTGTGTTCTGGGCAGTGCTCGTGCCCTGACTTGCTGGGTGTTTTTAGGAATGACCCTGGCCCTCCTGACACTCCAAGTTCTCAGCCCTCCAAGGCAGAAAGTAGACATCTCTTTCTCAATAGCCTCTCCCGCCTGGAAAACTACTTCAGACTTTCTCTGAGTTCCTTGGAGCTGGGCTTCCAGCTCCCTGGTGTGAGGAGGGAGGCTGCGGAGGGCTGAGGCCAAGGAGATGGGCATTTCCCCATAGCTGGCAGCTTCCAGCTGTGACAAGCCCAGTCCAAGGAAGCATTGGAGATCCTCTCAGACCTGATTCATTCCTTTCATTCTTCATGCATTTATTGAGCACCTACAATATCCCGGGACCATGCTAGTCTCTGGGCATACAACAATGAAAACAGCAGACATGGATCCTCTCTGCTGAACCCCAAGCACATTGCCCAGTTGGGGAGACAGTAGTCAGAGTCCATGAGCAGATTTACATAGTGACAACATGTGATGAGCACTTCAAAAGTTATAAAGGAAGCCCTGAGACAGTCATTGGGGGGAGTGTAATATTCTTCAGGTGAGGGGCCAATCCAGGCTTCTCTGAAGGGTGACCTTGGCACTGGGACCTGAAGGATGAGAGAGGGAACCTGCCACGTGTCATATGGGGGGCCGTGAGTGATGCTGAAGGAGCGATGGGGGCCAGAGCTGGTAAGAAGTTTTACTTTCCCCCAAGACCTATGATGAGCCATGGGGAGCAAGTGAAGGGCTGTGATTTGGTCAGGTTCACAATTTCCTAAGTTCATGCTGGTTTCTGTTTGCAGTTGGATTGGCTTGGAAGGGAGAGGGACAGTGAGGAGCTCTGGAGACACAAAGATCTCCAAAGTGGGGGGCATGCAGGCACCCCAGGAGGTGTTTAAGGGACTTCTTTAAGGAGAAAGGAATATTAATTTTTTTATTTCTATTTCTATTTCATCCAAAAAAGAGAAAAGAATTCAGCATTACTAGTATTTATAGATTGATGCTGATGTCCATATTAGGTCTTTATATGAAATGTCACTGGAGGGAAGAATGGGAGTTGGACCACACAGAAAGGCCAGCCACTCTGCCCTCACTCTCGCTGTTGGCATTTGGAAGAATTTTTCTACTCATTTGAGGCCAGTTACGCAGATTCATAGATTTATCAAAGGGATACATGACTTAGAAAGAAGCCAGACAAAGGAGGAACAAAGAAAAAAGT
This sequence comes from Mandrillus leucophaeus, assembly GCF_000951045.1. Classification (NCBI taxonomy): domain Eukaryota; kingdom Metazoa; phylum Chordata; class Mammalia; order Primates; family Cercopithecidae; genus Mandrillus; species Mandrillus leucophaeus. The sequence continues at coordinate 2,919,883 of NW_012107141.1, forward strand.
GAAAAATGCTGAACCTAACTCAAACGTTGATGATCAAAAGCGTGGTGTGGCATGCACACTTCACTCCTGATGGTGCCACTCTGACCAACAGAGGAGGGAAAAACAGTGACAGTCCAGTTGGGTCCCACAAGAAGGTGGCCCCCAGATTTATACTATGAATGAGAAGACAATTTGAAATAAGAATTTATATCCACTATTATTACTAATAGCCTAGCTATACTGTATATTTTTGCTTTGTTAGTAAAGGTGATGGTGGTAAAAAAAAAAAAAAAAAAAAAAAAAAAAAAAAAAAATCATCCACAGTAATTAAGGCATTTTAAAACATGATTTTATCTTGGTTTTATTTTTTAAATTTGTATTTTTGTGCATGTTTGACAATGTTCATGTTAGTATAGTCATGCATGATTATTATTTATAAATGAATTACTAGATTGAGTATGTGTGATTGACATTTTTTGCTGCTTTAAGGGCATAAGCAAACTAAGTAGAGAGGACCGAGTTAAAATGTGAGGAGCCCATGACCGGGGCTACTGTGGGTGGCACTGACCGTTCAGGGGGATGCCAGGGCCCCTGGGCCCAGCCTGCTGGCTGTAAGGGCTTCCTGCTGGCGTCCATGCCGTCTGCCTAGCTCACTCTTCCCTCAGCCCAGACTTTCATCTGGGAAGGCTTTTTTCTTCCCCCCTTTCCAAATGAACAGAAGTTCATTCCCTTAAAGGGTAAACGGCAGATCCTGGCGAGGCTTTCAGATTATTTATTCGCTGGCCAGTAATAGAATAGAACACACATCCTGGCTGGAGGAGGAGGCCGTTCTGGTGCCCGCACAGGGGGCTGGAGCCCTGGAAAACCGGGGCTTGCCCCCTGCAAGGTTTGCCTGCTGGCTTCTTCTACACAAAGGCCCGCTCGTCCGACCTCTCCTTATGGGGCACATCACTCCTGGGTATTTCTCTGTACAGCATCCCGGAAAGGTGCCAATAATGCCAGCTTTGTGTGTACAGCCCCCAGACCCAGCACCACACATGTGGTGGCCAACTCCCTCCATGGAGCTTGGCGTTGAACTGGCAGCCCC
>NW_012107141.1:2926638-2927292 GCF_000951045.1 Mandrillus leucophaeus
AGAATCTTATGATACTGTGTATTGATGAGTTCAGCACAAAGCCAGGCACTTAGTCACATCTCAAAAGCAGCTTTACTACGGGCAGCACGGTCTGTCTCTTATACACATCTAGATGTGTATAAGAGACAGACTCAGGAGGCTATGGCAGGAGGATCGCTTGAACCCAGGAGTTGGAGGTTCCAGTGAGCCGAGATCGCACCACTGCACTCCAGCCTGGGCGACACAGCGAGACTGTCTCAAACAAAAAAATGTGGTTTGTTTAAAAAAGATGGAGGGAAGGAGGCTCAAGTCTGGCTCAGTCTTCAGAAGTTGTCTGTGCCCTGCATCCCAGCACATTCGGCTCTACCTCTGGTCAACCCAGCCAAAAGCATCTCCCTGTGGAATCTGCCCCGCCCGGATTGACAACCAGGTCTGGCTGCCTTTGTCCGGTTAGCTAATGGGCCCCCTGGAGAATCCACCTCCAGGCCCCGTGGAGAATCCTGGAACTGAGAGGAGCAGGATCCTTCCAGCATCAAGAACACCCACTCAGCACTCGACCATTTTACCCTACAACCCGTGGAGGCTCTCTCACCAGGTGGGAGAGGGAAGTTGCTTTATGCTTCCTCAGCTCACGCCTATAAGCGTTTGAGTTCACAAGTGGTGCTTTTCTTAGAC
>NW_012107141.1:2933172-2933579 GCF_000951045.1 Mandrillus leucophaeus
TTATTGGGGCCCATGCCAGGCTCACTCATGGAATCATCCTCTGCAGGGACCCTGGTTTCTCACATGCTCTCCATGTGCATTTGTATGGGGTCAGGTCAGCACCTAGGAACCACTGATTTAACCTCTCTAAATTTTTATTTTTTTATTTAAAGAAGTGGAGATTGTTGTGAAGCTTAAATGGATGAATGTCTGTATATAATACCAAAATTTAGTTGGTATTTAGTATGACTGCTAATGCATTAGCTCATTTAATTTTCGTAACAGCCCTGTGAGGCAGACACCATCCTGAAGCCCATTTCACAGGTGAGGAGGCTGAGGCTCAGAGACATCAAGCATTTGCCTAAGGCTGGCTGCCCAGATGGCAGTGGCTGGAATCCATGGAAACTGCTTGGCATGGTGCCTGGAAC
>NW_012107141.1:2938434-2942949 GCF_000951045.1 Mandrillus leucophaeus
TACATTGATTGAGCGTTTACTCGCTGCAGTGGTAAAATGCATTGACTGACTCCTCCAATCCCAAGAATACTCTGAAGCACTGTCATTGTCCTTACAGAGAAGATAAATCGCTTGCCCAAGTTCACCTAGGAAATGACAAAGGCAGAATTCAAAACCCAGGCCTCTGTGGCTCCGAGGCATTTCCTTCTATCTGTAAAAAGTGTCTTAAGATTGTATGGCTTATTTTAGAACCTAGAAACCTATCTCCAGGTATGATGCAAACCCCCTCCTCTTGGGATTCCTGAACTCCCAGTGAGGAATACTGAGCCAGAGACTCCTCTTGCTGTGTGACCTTGGGCAACTTGCTTCAAACCAAATTGCTTGGGCAATTTGGTTTCTTCATCCGGAAATGAGGAAGAGTGACCCTTGTCGACATTACTGGCTTGTAAAGGTCTACCCAGAGAGAAACACATGTACAGACACACATGCAAGGCCTCTGGGAGGACTTGGTCTTCTTAAATTGCAACAGAAAGCACTTTCCTCCCACTCTGGTCACCTTTACTTGCTATTCCAAGTCAATTCAATTCAACGGATGCTGGGGGTAGCCATATTGCTCTATGCTCTAGATGCTGGGTTCCGGGGGTGTGGCAGGAAGTGGGGTGCACTGGAACATGGTGCCTGCCCTCTTACCCACCTGAAGGTTGGCTACAGTGTGAGAGCCCAGCATCTGTTGAATTGAGTTAACTTGAAATAGCAAGTAAAGGTGCCCAGAGTGGAAGGAAAGTGCTTTAGTCCATGCTTTAGTCTCCCCAGACCTGGCCCTTCCTGCCACAGACACCCCTGGGGAGGCCTCATAAATAAGTCCTCCTTTTTTGGCTGAACCCAGCTTGAGTGAATTCCTCTGATTCAAAATTCCGGAGCCCAATCAGTACAGCTCTACCTCCCTCCAGGCCAAAAACAAAAAAAAAACAAAATACCCTGATGAGAAACCCCCACCCTACAGACTCATTTGTCAGAAAGGCTGGAAGAGAGAAAGAGCTGAGCACAGGAGCGTTGGTCTCTCAGGATTCTGGGGACAGACGTGGGCTCTGTGACCTGGGGAGCCACCTCTAACTAAGTATTATGCAGTGGCTGGAGCTTGTGCTTGCTTTGATTGGAACCATTTCTAAAAACTTGATCCCAAGATAGAGCCCTCACTATAGGTGCTTAATCATAACCCACTGTGGTTCACATTTATTCAGCTTTTGAAATACACAAATTGCCTTATCACCCCCTCTGGGAAGCCTTGCTGGACCGTCCCACCAGGCCAAATCAATCTTTCTCTCCCCTGCATCTTGGACACCATTCTGCTGAGGCTGTCACGCTGTCTCAAGATAAGCAGGCTGTGTGCAGAGGGAAGAGCGAGATAAGGCTGGGTTCAAATCCCAGCCCTATTGACCATTCTCATTGGTAAAATGGGGGTGAAAATCTCTCCCTTGTAGGGTCATTTTAAGAATCTTATGATACTGTGTATTGATGAGTTCAGCACAAAGCCAGGCACTTAGTCACATCTCAAAAGCAGCTTTACTACGGGCAGCACGGTCTGTTTAGATGCTCTTATCTTCCCTACTTCACGTGAGTGCTTTGAAAACAGACAAGAGCCGATTTACAGCTGTTGTCTCATATCAAACAGTGCCTGGTGTACAGTAAAAACCTGTTCAGTCACTGATACTGCATTTTGGATCCATGAGCTTCCTTAAGCATCCCAACAAGCCGTGAAATCGACAGGGTGGCGTTCTGCCTGGGCCCTGAATGGGAGGAGTCCCCAGGTCTAGCTGAACCTGAGCCAAGGTCTACTCTCCAGCTGCTCAAGTTGTATTTCTGCTCAAGACTGAATTAATCTCAATCTCACTGGACGTGAATTAAGCTGCAGGACCTCGTATTCTGCTTGGACAATACCCATTACTGATTGGGGTTTCTCAGCGGGCGACGGAGTCAAGCAGGAGATGGGGTGGGGATGAGGGGACATGGTAGCTTTCCCCTAGAGGAAGCCCAGCCTTGGCCTGGCCCAACTGGCCAAGGAGTGCTTTGCTGAGTTATGGGAGTTCAGTGCTCGAAGTTCCGGAGGAGTCTGGGCCCCCAAGATTCTCAGAATCATCCGCCCAATTATCCCCACCTGAGGTCTCAGCATCCCACTCTCTGCCCAGCAGGGTTCTTGACTTTGGCCGAGATCCGGCCAAGCTATGCCCTCCTTCTCCTTCACAACCCTGTGACCCTCCTGCCCCCAATTCCATGCCGAGCCTGATTTTCAGTACAGGATACCGTTTGGCTGCAGAAGGCGGGAGTCTCTTACAACAGCACCATGGGGATTTTGCTCTCCACTGCATGACCTGAGTTGACAGTGGATCAACCCGAGCCTGCTGTTTTCTTCCTTTAAGGCTTCCAGAGCAGTTAGCCGCCAGCCAGCCTCACCATCCCTGTAGGGACCATTGCCCCTGGATTGTTTAGATGCCAGTGCTTTCATCTGATCCCCTACCCCGCCATTACCTGTACCTCTTCCCAGCCCACCACAGGGATGGTCTTCATCACCGTAATACCAGGGTGGTCACCATCACACATCCCACGACAACAGCGTCCTCATTGCACCTCACCAAGTGACCCAGCTCCAAAATGGCCCCCTGTAGTGGCGTTCTCAGGGCTGCAACTCTCTTAAGATCCCCCCCAAAGTAGAATCCGAGGCAAAGACTTGTGTATAGGGAGTTTATTTTGGAAGTCATTCTAGGGACCAGAAATGAGGGACGAATACCAATGGGAAAAAAGAGAAAGCAGAAGAGCCAAGATAACGGTACATTATTAGGTCATGCCATGGGTGTCTGGGACTCAGCGCTGCCAGGACCTTCCAAGCAGTGCACAGAGGGACCTTGTGGGCCAGATGACCGCCTGACAGAAGCATTCACCTGGTGGCGCCTGTGCACCCCAGGTTGAGGCTGGCTCAGTGGAAGCAACTTCCCTCCACAAGTCCTCCTGCTGAGCCCGCTCCTGCCAGCCTTGTGTTGGGGTGCTGCGGAAGCCCCTGGGCAGAAAATGAAAACTGCCTCATGCTGACAGGAGGCGAGGTGCTGGTGGTGCAAAGGGAGCTGAAGCCCGCCCGGAACTGCTTGCCACAGCATGGCTGGAAATAGAGTTGTAGCCGCGCACGTGGCAGGCGGCGTTCAGAAGGAATCTGGTGCATTCTCTCGTAGTTATGAAAACAGGCTCTGGAGCCAGGCTGTCTTGATTCCAATCCTTCTGCTGTGCTTCCTTTCCCTCCACTTACAGAAGGGGGAATACTAAGAAGAAAGTACTTTATAGGGTTGTTATGAAGTAAATGAGAAAATCCATGCAAGATGCTTATAATAGTGCCTGGCATGTAATAAACACTCAAGAGCGGCTTCTAATGTCCCCATTTTACAGTTGAGGAAAATGAGATACATATTTTTTGAGGGATGAGGAGAACGGGGACAAAGAGAGGAAGGGAAGGATTTCGAGTAGACACCGCTCAAACCTCCAGAGAGGCGGAGGCCCTGGCTCTCTCAGCGTTTCTATGTCCTCTTCCCCTATCACAGGAGAGGCCGAAGGAGGGGGAGCAAAGGCTTTCTTCCCCAAACAGACATTCAAGCTTCCTCTGTTCCAGCTCCAGGGTCCGTGGGTTCCTTGTGATGTCACAGCTGGTTGCTATGGAGACCAGGTTGCTGCGAATGTCAATCCGAGGCCCATTGGGAGCACGGTGATCAGCAGCCCAGGCGAGCCCAGGGAGACAAGAAAATGAGGCTGCCCATGAGGTCTAATAAACACCTCTCGCCGTACCCCAAACACACAGACACACAATACAGCCCGCAGGTCCCGAGTGAGTCCCCTGGCCCACCCCACTCAGCTGAGATCTGACAACATATGTTTGGGGACAAACAGCCCCAGCAGCCAGGAGCAGGCCACATCATACCTAGTCAGCATCAGCCACGGTCCCCACCCACTCTCCCGGGGAAAAAGGTGCTGCTTGCAGGCAGCGTGGCATCTGAACATCCCCATGGCGATGCTGAGGTCAGACCTCACTACGGTGATCTCACGCTGGGGCCACCAGACCCAGGCCAGGTTGGGAGTAGGCTGTCGGCCCATCGCTGGCTGTCATTGTCACCAGGGGAAGAGGAGAAGCCGTGAAGAGTCGCCCTGGAAAAAACAAATCTGCTCGTAGGGCAATGGGTCTGGGTGAACCTATCCCGGCCCTCTTGGCTGCTGGGCCAGGGCCTGGTTTTTCACAGGGCACCATTAAGGCCACAGGAAGTGGCTTCCTGCCTCTGAAGATAGCATACAACTGCCCTAGAAAGCGCTCTTGTCACCCCTGCTGTGACTCTCCCAATCGGTTGCTTTGAGAGCCTTTCCTTTTACTGTGTATGGGGAAAATCTTCTGGGGGGATTGGCAGAGGTGGGGGAAGCACCCTATGCCCTTCTCTAGATCGCAGGGGATCCTCCCTCCATGCCCCGGCGAGGCATTGCCCACCCCCTTCCCCAGGGCTGAGCCAG
>NW_012107141.1:2944499-2947168 GCF_000951045.1 Mandrillus leucophaeus
GAGACTCAGTCTGAAAAAAAAAAAAGTAAAATGACCTGCCGAGGTCACATGACAACTATAGCTACCATTGACCAAGCATTTTCTCTTTGTTGAGTTTTATGCTAAAATCCTTCACACTTATCATTTCACTATAGAGTAGAAAGTTAAGCACCTGAACTCTGGAGCCAGACTGCCTGGGTTTGAATCCTGCCTCTGCCTCTTACTAGCTGTGTGACCTTGAGCAAGTTATTTAATCTCTCTGTGCCTTGGAGTCCTTATCTGTAAAATAACATAGCAACAGTGGCTCCCTTATAAGATTGTCATGAGGATGAAATTAGGGATAAAATGCTTAAAGTCATGTCTGGCACAAAGTAAATGCTATATAGTCTTGTCTTTTTCTTTCTTTCTTTCTTTCTTTCTTTCTTTCTTTCTTTCTTTCTTAAGGTGAAGAACGCCTCACAACAGCTCTTAGGGTAGAGTACTACTGTTAGTTGCATCTTAGGGAGTACACAGGCACAGAGAGATGAGTTCACATACTTGAGGTTACACAGCTCATACATGGCAGGGCTGGGATTAGAGCCCAGGGTTCATTGTATCAGGAGCTGTGCTGGTCCCATCTTGCCATCCACCCTGAAGGAGAGGACAGCAGGGGTCCTGCCAGAGGGTAAGGTCCATGGCAACTAAGAACCAGAAGAGAGTGCTGCCCCACCCACAGAGCCTGGCTGGGGCCAGGTAGGGGCAGGAGGACTCAGTGGCTGGTGGAGGAGGGAGAGAAAGGAATAGCCGGCTGAGGTTCGCCAGGATCCTAGCATCCAAAATTCCTGCTCTAGCTGAGAAGGAAGCATGGCCGGGCTGAGCTGCTGCAGAGAGAGCTAGGCTTTGGGTCACCACCAAAGCCCCATGCTTCTTGCCTAGATTGAGCTTGAGCCCTTGTAAATCCTTGCATTTATCAGTAGTACATTCCATAAATGGGGTTATTTCCAACTCTGTGACCTTAGGTAAGCAGTTTGGCCTTACTGGACCATGTGTTATGAGGTTGTTACGGGGCAAGAGTGAGTTAGCGGATGGGAATATAAAGTTCCTGTCACAGTCCAGCACAGGGCAGGAGGTGGAGGTTCCTTTTCCCATGCCCAGGCACCGCAGTTGACCCTTGGTCAGTAGAGCGTCCCCAGATGAATGCCCAGGTGGATACTTGTGTCTTTGTGGTTGTCTTAAGGTAGAGACTCAGAGGCCTACAGATGTCTTTGCCACTTTCACAGGATCTCTGGGAACTGGAAACTGAACTTTAAGAAATAACTATAGTGCAAAGGTGAGTACAAATATAATCAGGTTTTCATCATGTTCTTCCTGCAAAACTCTCTTGGAAATGACAGCCAACCTCCATTCTATTGCAGGGAACTACGGGAAAAGGGTTCAACCCAAAGCAGAAGGGACTGTGATGATCACAGTGACCTCCTGAGGCCAGCATGGTGGTAGCAGCCAGAGACAGCAGCTGAGTGAGACCCCAAGGGAGGGATGAGCCAGGCAGTGTGTGGTTGGAGTTCTCCCAACACATCTCGTTTTCCTCACCTCCAGATCACACACATGCACACACACACACATGTGCGCACACCCACCCTTACACACTCCTGCCCGAAGGTTTCTGCAGGACTCCTTCCTGGCGCCCCGTCCTTTGCTGCCAGCGTCACACCATACTGCAAGGCTTTGCAAACTTTCCCTCCAAAGTGAAGGAGACCCTCTGGCCGTCTGAGGCTTGGCCTGAAGCAACGGCCTCAGAGCGCAATCTCAGGCGTGCAGGAAGTGCGCCACGTGCCACATACATTATCTCACTTAATCTCATTAGCAGGAAATGTCTTTAAAGTCTTATGTTGGCGCTTAAAAATTCATGAGCAGTTTAGCCCTTTAAAAAGCCAGGTTTTTAAAAATTTGCAATGAGATTGAGAAAATTATGGTCATCGGAATTCCCTTCAGAGACAACACTTAGCTGAGTCCCTTGGTTGCAGGGAGGAGGCTGATGGTGGAGGAGGGGGCAGTGGGGATGGCAGAGAGTGGGGGGCATGCCAAGGGGACAGTCAAGTGAGAAAAGGTGATACTAAATCGCTCCATATTATATGGAGTGAGGAGGAAAGAGGGTATGTTTGGGGGTGGGGAGACTGTGATTGGGTATGCGAGAGAGAATGTGTGTGTGTGTGAGAGTGTTGTGAGAGAGTGTGTGTGTGTATGTGAGAGTATGTGAGAGTGTGTGTGAGTGTGTGTGAGTGTGTGTGTGAGAGAGTGTGTGTGAGTTTGTGTGTGAATGTTGTGAGAGAGACTGTGTGTGTGTGAGAGTGTGTGTGTGAGAGTGTGTGGTGTGTGTGTGTGAGACAGAGTGTGCGTGTTTGAGTGTGTGAGAGAGTGTGTGTGTGTGAGAGTACGTGAGAGTGTGTGTGAGTGTGTGAGAGTGTGTGTGTGAGTTTGTGTGTGAATGTTGTGAGACTGTGTGTGTGTGTGTGTGAGTGTGTGGTGTGTGTGTGTGAGACAGAGTGTGCGTGTTTGAGAGTGTGTGTGTGTATGTGAGAGTGTGTGTGTGAGTGTGTGAGAGTTTGTGTGTGAGAGAATGTGAGAGAGACTGTGTGTGTGAGAGAGAGTGTGTGAGAGTGTGTGGTGTGTGAGTGTGTGAGACAGAGTGTGCGTGTTTGAGAGAGTGTGTG
>NW_012107141.1:2948803-2949839 GCF_000951045.1 Mandrillus leucophaeus
GGCCCCACCGTACTACCTGCTTAGTTGGGACACTTTTGCAGGAGGGACTGTCGCCTTTCTTTTGCTGGACTTTTTTGTTTTTTGAGACAGAGTCTTGCTCTGTTGCCCAGGCTGGAATGCAATTGCACAGTCTCAGCTCACTGCAAGCTCCGCCTCCCAGGTTCAAGCAATTCTCCTGCCTCAGCCTCCCGAGTAGCTAGGACTACAGGTGCGTGGCCACCATATCTGGCTAATTTTTTTGTTTGTTTTTTGTTTTTTGAGACGGAGTTTCACTCTTGTCACCCAGGCTGGAGTGCAATGGCACAATCTCAGCTCCCTGCAATCTCCGTCTCCCAGGTTCAAGCGATTCTCCTGCCTCAGCCTCCCGAGTGGCTGGGATTACAGGTTAGGCTAATTTTGTATTTTTAGTAGAGATGGAGTTTCACCATGTTGGCCAGGCCAACTAGTCTCAAACTCCTGACCTCAAGTGATCTGCCCGCCTCGGCCTCCAAAAGTGCTGGGATTACAGGCGTCAGCCACCGCGTCCGGCCTGGACTTTCTTAAGAAATAGTTACTCCTAACCTACAGCTTGACCTCGTAGCTGGGCCCTTCATTCTGCCGACGGGCAGTGTGGGGAGAGAGGAACCGCAGAGGCGTCTGGGAGGCAAACCTCATTGCCACCCCTTTCTAGAGACGTGGCCTTGGGCAAGTCACATCCCCTCTGAGACTCTTGTTTTCTCAGGGTCATTGTGAGGATTAGATGACCACAGAAGTGTTCACCCCTTTCTTCCCAATGCTGCATCTGAACCCCCAGATGCCACCTCCCACATCAGAGGCCCTGCATCCGTGCTCTGCATTTCCGGCTGCCCACACATCTGTTGCTCTGCCCGGGCCCCTCAAGGCTGATGGTGTTCTTATACCTTGCTTTTGCTGACTCAGTGGATGTGTCTAGCTACCACCAGTGCCGACCCCATTCTGTAGGTCCCTTCTAGAAAGGAGAACCACCGAGAGCCTATGCCCTGCTCTGTGTTAGGATCTGTGACAGACATTTCACACC
>NW_012107141.1:2954481-2964909 GCF_000951045.1 Mandrillus leucophaeus
AGAGAATGTGTGTGTGTGAGTGTGTGTATGTGAGAGTATGTTAGAATGTGTGTGAGAGAAAGAATGTGTGTGTATGAGTGTGTGAGACAGAATGTGTGTGAGAGAGTGTGTCAGTGTGTATGAGTGTGAGAAAGAGTGTGTGTATGTGAGAGAGAATGTGTGTGTGAGTGTGTATATGAAAGAGAATGTGTGTGAGAGTATGTGAGAGTGAGAGAGAATGTGTGTATGAGAGTGTGTGTGCATATGAGAGTATGTGTATGTAAGAGAATGTGTGTGTGTGTGAGTGTGTGTGAGAGAGTATGTGACAGTGTGTGAGAGAGTGTGTGTGAGAGAGTATGTGACAGTGTGTGAGTGTGTGTATGTGAGAGAGAGAATGTGAGTATGTGAGAGAGTGTGAGAGAGTGTGTGTGAGTGTGTGAGAGAGAAAGTGTGTGAGTGCATGTGTGTGTGTAGGGTGGGCAAGATCGAGCAGAGAGATTGAAGCAAGTGAGGCTGGGAGCTGCTTCAAGGAGGAGGAGAGGGAAAGAAAGAGAAAGGCTTGCCTGTCAGAGGAGGAGCTAGAGAAGCAAATGTCAGCTAGAGTTCATGCAGGGGAAGGGAGATGGGCTGTGTGGTGTGCTCCTCTTGGCAGAGGCCTTGAAAGTCTTCAGCAGGACTCAGCCTGTGTCCCCTGGACTTTGGTATCCTTGGCAGTGCCTTGGACCTCACTGGGTACTGGAACCTATTGGTCTCTCTTTCCCACTAGACTGTGATTGTCTCAGGGGTAGGCAACGTGTGGCTTCCTCCCCGAGCCCCAGGCCTAGCCCAGTGCCAGGACTCGTCAATATTGTTTGAACTGGCTGAGCTCCAAGCAGGTGGGTTTGGAGGTTTTCACTCTTTGTTTGTTTTCTAGGTTGGTCTTATTTAACAAGGCAGACAGCCTGGGGTCAGACTCAAATTCTTGCCTGCCTAGTTTCAGCACTGCCTGGAGAATGAGAGGGGCCTGACTCCCTCAGGCTGGAGCCCAGATGAGTTCCTGGGTGCAATGGAGGAGGCAGTTGGAGCAGTGGGGACTGCCCAGTGGGAGGGAGGCAGAGCCAGTCTTACTGTTGAGAAGGCAGAGGGCAGAAGGGACTCCTCCTGGCAGTTGGTCCAGCTCTGGGCTACCTTGTCCATCCTGAGCCCTAGGAAAGAAAACAACAGGAGCCTTGCAGTGCAGACCTGTGTGGTCCAGAAAAAGAAACGTACAACCTCCCATGGCTGCTGCTTTCAGTCTGAGAGGCGTCAGGCTGAGATACTCGGGCTGCTTTTCCCCTCTGGGTGAGGATGCACCAACACGAACACACAGAGCGGCTGCTTCTACACAAAGGGACCCCGGGAGAGCAGGAGAGGCATTTGTGGGAAGTCACGGGGAACTGGTTGTCCACCTGAAAGTCGACTCTTCTTTGGGGACAGGAGACAGGCAGCACCCCTGTGGGGTACCAGGGGTTGGCCATCGCTCAACAATGGCAGGGCCAGTGCCTTAAGGAGCTCTGGGAAGGAGAACACACCTGCGCAGCATCAGCCCAGCTCTGGTGTGAGTCACCACCAAGTAGCTGATGGCAGCTGCAGAGCAAGTGCAGGTACAGGATGGGCCCTGGTTGGGAGAGAAGAGTGGAAGAGGCATGTTTGGGGTGAGAGCTGGAGGCATGAAAAGGTGGAGGGACGTGGAGGGCACGTGCTTCTCACAACACCAACTCCAGCCAGCGAGCCTGAGCACAGGGCCCTGGGAGTTTGGGAATGGAAACCACACGGCTGTGTGGGAAGGTGTAGGTGACCTTCCTCATTACAGGGGCCAGGAAATGCTGACGAATAAACAGCCATTGTTTACTGAGCCCTTGCTGCATGCTGGGCGCATAGCCAGGCCTTCACACACGACAACAATGGCATTTACTGTGTGCTGGGCACGTTCTGAGCACATCACTGCCTTCACTCACGTGACTCTCACAAACCAGAGGGCGGAACAGACCACGGAGAGGGTAAGTGGCTAGTCCGAGGTCACCCAGGATCAGGACTCTGAACCCCCGACCCCCGCCAGCTACAGCTTCTCCAGATATGACTGCGCAGTAGATATTCTCCCCACTTTACAGACAAAGAAACTGAGGCTTAGAGGGATTAACTGAGCAGGGAAGGAGCACTCTCATTGTGCCAGGCTCTGTGCTAATCACGTTCCCATCTGTTATTCCCTCCATTCTGGCCACAGCTGTGTGAGGTGGAGATTATGATCTCCAGGTGACAGAGGAGAAAACAGGGGGCTGGGAAAGGAGGGATAAGTCATTTGCCAGGATTTGATTGAAGAATCAGCACGAAGCCTGCAGAGTTTTCAGCGATTCTTGTGCCCTCAAGGAGCCACAGCTACAGCACCCACATTTCAGGTCTTAGTAGTCCCCCTGGGTCTGGGGGTGAGATGGGCGGGGTCCCAAAAAGACCCTTCTCGTCCAGAGCCCAGCTCACTGCACCCAGCCACTTCCTGCTGCAGGAAATGCAGACCAGGACGATTCCCGTTCCCCAGGGCTGCAGGAGGAGTCGGGGAAGGGGCTGTCTGGAAGGCTGCAAAATTCAAGTGAAGAAGGAAAAGCATCCTCTCCAGCGTCTGGGTTCCGATTCTGGCTTAACCTGTGCAGCCTGTGAGCTGATCAGAGCCTCAGTTTCCTGTCAGATAAGAATCATCACCCTCCCCGCCTCGGGGCGGAACTGTGAGGACCAGATAGAAAGGGCCCCCGGTACAGTGCTGCTCTGGCTGGACCCCAGGAGTGAAGTCTGAGATGAGGATTCCTGTACAAGGGATGCATCAAGGGTGTGCTCCCAGGGGAGCTGGTGAGGGCGAGGGAGGCACCCAGCCAGGATACATGCAGGAGGGTGGGGAGGGGTGCCCGCAGTGTAGATCATGGCTCTGTGTTGGTCAGACTCAAAGCAAGGCCCTCTGCCACTGGCCGAGCATCACCCTGGCTTCCAGTTCTCTGCACTCAGGGTCAAAGCGGTTCCAGCGGCCTGATGGCCATCAGATACTAAAGCACACAGAAGCCAGGGGTGGGACGGGGCCCTCAGAGTTGGTAAGCAGCATCCAGCAGGATTTGGGTGCAGCACAGACACTGTCGCCTGTGCCTGACACACAGCAGGTGCTTATTAAACAGGGTCAGTAACTGCTGGCACCCACAGAGCTGGGACAAGGACCCTTGGGCCTGGGGCAAATCGTGTGGCCACCCAGCCTTGGCAGGTGTATCAGTTTTCTGTTGCTGCTGAAACAAATGACCACTCCCTCAGTGGATTAAGCCCGTATTCATGGATTGTATTCTCTTACTGTTCTGGAGGTCAGAAGTCGAAAAATCAGGATGGCAGCAGGGCTGAGCTCCTTCTGAAAGCCTCGGGAAAATCTGTTTCCTTGCCTTTTTCAGCTTCTAGGAGCCGCCTGCATTCCTTGGCTTGGGGCCCCTTCCTCACATCCCTCCAGCCTTCACTTGCAGTGTTACCTCTCCTGCTGGAGCGTCTGGCCTTCCGCTTGTGATAACACTGGGCCTGTTCTGGCAGCACAGGATACCCTCCCCATCTCAAGACCCTTAGCTGAGTCGTAGCTGCAAAGGACCATTCTACCATGTTAGGTAACACATTCACAGGTTCCGGGGATGAGGATGTGGATGCCTTTGTGGGCCACTACGCAGTCAACCATAACAGGGGAAGAACAGGGACCTCAGCCTCCCCCAAGATGGATACACAGCCCTGCCTTTGTCTCAAGGGGACATCTCTACTCCAGAGCTCCCTGGGGGATGGGGCTGAGACTAGACTTCAGCTGGACCCACATCTTTGCCTGGCTTCTTCCCTTACTTTCTCGTTTCTTTTACCCCTCTAGGTTTCACCCCAGAGCACCCCCTGCAACCAATAAATTACTTGCTTAAGATTCCTTGCTTCTGGAGAACCTGTCCTATGTCACTTTGTAACATTATCCCCATTTCATAGATGGGGAAGCCGAGGTGCAGAGAGAATGACTATATCTTACCCAAGGTTACACAGAGTCAATGGCAGAGCTGGGACTGAACCCTAGTCTCTCAATTCTCAGTTCTGGGCTCCCCATTCCTCCTGTTTGTCTAAGGGCCAGCAAGGGAGTCTGGGGAAGATCAGAGAGCCAGTCCCCACATAGCTCGCCCTTCTCAGCATTGTCATGGTGCTGCTTAGCTGGCTACCTGCTGGCCAGAGCCCTTTTCTTCCTACCTCTGCTAAGTCCTTTGTTAAGGAAGTGCACTTTGAAGAGCCTTCTGGCTGTTTTGCTTTGAATTTCCGCAGCAGCTCTTTTGCCCCAAATCCTGGCAGCTTGGCTTGAGAATAGACTGTCCATCCAGTGCCCTGGGATGACGTGAGAGGGAACTGCTAGTCCTGGAGCAGGAGGCCGAGACAGAGGCATGCCACCCCATGCCCTGAACCCCCTTCAGAAGACCCAGGCCACAACACAGCAATGGTCCGAACTAAGACAACTCAAGTCTTGTGCTGCTGATTTTCAGTCTCTCCCCACTCCATCCCTTCCTTTCTCTGTTCTAGGTCCCAGTTGTATCTGTGGACCATGGGCTCTCTGCCTTCTGGCCTCTGATGGCTCCAGTCAATGGAAGGGCCCAGCAGAAGGAGAGACCAGCGTCTGTTCCTCCCCGATCCTTGCCCTTTCAAGCCTACGGATGGTCAGTTTCCCAGTGAGGCTAAACCCCCACTGCCTCTCCATTTCTTCTCGTGTGTGATAGGCAGTCATGGCCCTCAAGTTGTCCATGTCCTAATCCCTGGTATCTGTGAACCTGCCGCCTTATATAGCAAAGGAGACTTTGCAGATGTGATTAAATTGGCCAGGTGCAGTGGCTCACACCTGTAATCCCAGAACTTTGGCAGGCCGAGGCAGGCGGATCGTTTGAGGTCAGGAGTTTGAGACCAGCCTGCCCAACATGACAAAACCTCGTCTCTACTAAAAAATACAAAAATTAACTGGGCGTGGTGGTGGGTGCCTGTAATCCCAGCTACTCGGGAGGCTGAGGAGAATCGTTTGAACCTGGGAGGCGGAGGTTGCCGTGAGCTGAGATCATGTCACTGCACTCCAGCCTGGGTGACAGAGCAAGACTCCATCTAAAAAAAAAAAAAAAGATTTAAAAAGATGTGATTGACTGATCTTTAGATAGAGAGATTATACTAAATTATCCAAGGCGGGGCGGATGATGTAATTAGGGTCCTCATAAGAGGGCGGCAGGAGGGTCAAGGTGATCTGACGATGGAAGCAGAGGTGGCAGTGATGTGACCAGGAACCAAGGCAAGTCAGGAGAGGCAGGCGATGGATTCTCCCCTGGGGCCTCCAGAAGGAACCAGCCCTGCTGACACCTTGACGTTAGCATTCTGGACTTGTGACTTCCAGAACCGTAAGGAAATAAGTTTGTGTTGTTTTAAGCTATTAAATGTGTGGTGATTTTTTTACAGCAGGACTAGGATATTAATACGCTACACTTCTGTAAATACCCTCTTAATTACATTATCTTCAGTTAAAGCCTCAAGTGTGTTTTCTGTTTCCTGTCAGGACCTGAGTCATACAACTACTGATATGTGTCAGCAACGGTGTCGATTATTTTATTTATCTCTTATCACCCATGTTGCTGGTGGGGAAGGTGGGACTTAGGTCACACAGTCCATAGTAAGAGGTGGCATCCAACGCTCTGGCTCCAGGACCTGAGTCACAACCTGGCAGGCTGCTGCTTGCCACTGTTAAAGGAGGAGCCTGTAGCAAGGGAAGGAGCCTTCGTGAAAGTGAGAACTACCCCCACCTCCACCCCGAAGGACACAGGCCCAGGCTCAAGTTGGGTGGGGCGAGTGCAGCCCAGCTGTTCAGGGGCATGAACACTTCACTTCTTGCTTCTGAGGACTCAAAAACACACCCAGGTGCTTTTCGAGGTTTAGCTGAGCCCAAGGAACTGCATTTGAATTGATAACTCTCAGCCCTCAGTTTCCTCTTCCACAAAATGGGAATTTAAATGCCCATTTTGTAGGGCAGCATTGTGAAAATTAAAGTACACATAAGGAATGATGACCACATGGTAATTACCCAATAAATGGTGATCACTCTTATTTAAACATCTATCATAGATGCTAAAACTCTAGCACAGTTCTAGGTACTGGGGATAAATCAGAGAATAAAACAGACAAAACTCCAACTCTCTTGAGATGTTCATTTTGGTGACCTGAAACAGACAATAAACAAATAACTACATTTTTGTGTTTTGAGACTATGTTGCCCAGCTGGAGTATAGTGGCCTGATCACAGCTCACTGTAGCCTCAATCTCCCAGGCTCAAGTGATTCTCCTTCCTTGGCCTCCAAAGTCGCTGGGACTACAGGCATGTGCCACCACGTCTAGCTAATTTTTGAAAAGTTATTTATATTGACAAGGTTTCACTATGTTGCTCAGGCTAGTCTGGAACTTGTGGGCTCAAGTGATCCTCACACCTCAGCCTCCCAAAATGCTGGGATTAAAGGCATAAGCCACCATGTCTGACCAACTAAATTATTGAGTTCGTCAGAGGATGGTAAGAGGCGGAGGGTAGGGCACCGGAGGAGGGGGATGCTGTGATTTTACATAGATTGGTCAGGGGCAACTTTGCAGAGAAGAAGATGGTTTTTGAGCATCTCCTTGTTGCTTCATCTATTGATGTGTTGATGTCCTTGTATTTGCTTCAGTATAATTGGTGCTAATGGGTGGCTGTCTCTTGAACCCTGGGTGAGGTAAGGATGAAGGCTCAGTGTGCCTCGTGCATGTGTGAGGAGGGGTGTGCTTCCCGGCTTTCCCTTCCCCCACCAGCCATTTACTGACTCTGAGCCTTTGTCCAGGCTTTGCCATCCACCTGACATGCATCCCTCCCCTTGCCAAATGCCCTCCCATCCATCAAGTCCGCAGCACGCCCTCTCTCATTTCCTTGGTGCCTTCCCCATTCCTTGGGAAGAACTGAGGGCCCCTTCCATGCATTCAAGCAATTCTCCTTCATCAGCTTCCAGAGTAGCTGGGGTTACAGGAGTGTGCCACCATGCCCGGATAATTTTTGTATTTTTGGTAGAGATGGGGTTTGGCCATGTTGGTCAGGCTGGTCTGGAACTCCTGACCTTGGGTGACCCGCCCGCCTCAGTCTCCCACAGTGCTGGGATTACAGGCGTGAGCTGCCATACCCAGCCTCATGCATTCTCCTAACACAACTTTATTTTTTTTATAGATGAGGAAACTGAGGCACAGAGAGGCTAAGGCCATTCATGTGAACCCACAGAGCCTGACTGTAGAGTAGAGCTCTAAAAATTATCTAATTTTGAAGTTAATTTGTGCATATGGTACAGAATTCAAAAGATACACAAAGTAATGGAATGAAAATTTAGTCTCTCTCCCAGGAAGTATCCACCACAGGTAATTTTTGTTGGAACGCCCTTCCAGAGATAATCTGTGTATAAACATACATGTATTTGAAATTTACGTTTAACGCAAATGGGAGGATGGGAGGACGGCAGCTCGTGCACGGCCCCTTGCCTTTTCCTGCAGGTAGCGGCGTCTGTCTTGAGATGGCTCTATATCCATGCACACAGGCTGCCGCTTCACTGCTGCTCCATGCAGTGCAGGGAGAACTTGGGGCTGGAGGGCTGAGCCCGTGGTTCAAAGCATGTACACAGCATTGAGCAGCCATGCCTATCCTGTGGTCCTGGCCTCCCTGAATGCATAGTGGAGCAGAAGCACCCTGGAAGGTCACCACGACCCCAACAGAACCCAAGCATGGCACTTCCTTTCCTGCCCTCTGTCCCCCGTCAGAAGGCACTGGCTGTTCCAGGATGTGTTTGTCAGAACAGTAGAGGATAGAAAAGACATACATCTACAAGTCTCTCACTCAAAAGAGAGGCTCTAGAGAGACCATCCCAGGCCCCAGATAACTCCAAAGTAAAAGCTGGTGTCCAACAAGGAAAACAGGAGAGGCACTTTGGTCGTTATCAGGTTATCTGTCTGGGACAGGCAGGTGAACTCGATGTCCAGTAAACATTCCTACACCCATACCTCTGGGTCCTAATTTCTGATCTCTGGGCTTCTGAGGCACAGACATTTCTCAGCTTCCTGGGCCAGCTGCTGGCCGTATTGCAGAATCATCACACTGTGAACCCCGAGAGGTCCTCTCACCTAGCTGTTTTTTAAGACGTGGGTCTTGTGCAGGTCAGTCCACTGCTCTGCTAGCTTTTTTTCCTTGAATGCCTTCAGTGACAGGAATCTCACACTCTTTCAAAGACATTTAGGGGAATACCTCACCACCAAATATCAGAACTAGAGGCATCTTAGGAATCTCTTAGCCAACCCCTTTATTTTTTCTAATTATGCTTTTTCCTGCCTTGTACCGTATCCAATACAGACGTAGCTCTTCCTCTGGCGGGCTTCTTTATTTTCCTTTCGTTTGAAAATTTTTAAATTGCTACACAATATTTGTACATATTTATGGGGTGCATGTGATATTTCGTTACAGGCATAGAGTGTGTAATGATCAAGCCAGGGAATTTGGGGTATCCATCATCTCGAGTGTTTATCACTTCTATGTATTGAGAATATTTCAAGTCCTCTCTTCTAGCCATTTTGAAATATCCAATACATTGCCATTAGCTATCGTCACCCTACTTTGCTATCAAAATAGAAGGCTTTGTAATTGCTGCGGTATGGGGCAGGTCCTCTTTCCTGAAGGAAAACACCACCAAAGTAAAGACCAATTCTAGCTTAGTTCAGGCTTCCATAACACAATGCTACCAACTGGGTGGCTTAAATAAAAGATTTTTGTTTCTCCCAGTTCAGGAGGCTTGGAAGGCCGAGATCAAGATGCCCGTGATTTGGCTTCTGGGTGAGGGCCTTCTTCCTGGTTTGCAAATGGTTGCTTCCTGCATCTCCTTACAGGGTGGGTGATCTCTCTCTCTCTCTCTCTCTCTCTCTCTCTCTTCCTTTCTTTTCTGTCTTTCTTATAATAGCACTAGTCCCATTCCTCAGGGCTCTACCCTCATGATCTAGTCACCTCCCAAAGGTTCTACCTCCAAATATCATCGCATTAGGGATGAGGGCTTCAACATAGGAGTTTTGGGGGACACAAACATATTTAGCCAATAGCAAATCCCTACTCCCTACCCTAGCTGTCCTCTCCAACTCCACCCAGCCAGGATGGGAAGTACCTGGCAATTGTGCTACTCCCTGGGCCTCCAAACGCTTGGCTCCCGTTGCTAATCACGCTCAGACGCAGCCTGAGTCCCTCTCAACACAGCACCCCAGGAGCTGCTCCAATCACTGGGAATCGGCATGGAAGATGACACCCCTGCCATCCTGCTCCTTCCACCGAGGCAGCCCTGCCGATGAGAGTTTCCAAACCCACCCACCTGTAGGGTTGTTTCCAGTCCAACCAGACCAAAGGCCTCTCATGGCCCTCAAGCCGCCTGAGCCCCTGCTCCCGGCTCCCTGTGTCCAAGCCACCTGCTGTGGAATCCACCTTCCCACACAGTTCAGTCTTCATCATGCCTCGCTTCCCAAATGCCATGCTCTACCCCAATCTCCAGAAATGGGTTCAGCCTCTTCCTCAAGTCTGGAGTGCCCTTCTTGGTCTTTTCTGTGTATCCAGATCTCCATCCTTGGAGGGCCTCTGTACATGTAGCCAAGGTTGAGCCACTGCTGGGTGATCTAAGAGAACTTTCCACACACACCCTCAGTTTGTACCACAGCCAGACCTTCCTGCGAAGTGCTTTTATGGGTTTGTTTATTCATCATCCACGCTTACTAAGAGGCCACGTGTTGATCAGAGTATTTACCTGGGGCCAGGCACCGTGCTGAGACTTACTCATTTCATCCCATTAAATCTTCATGATGTTCCTATAAAGTAGGTCTTCTTATAAGACTGGCTTTTGGGAAATGGAGGCTAAAAGCTTGATGGACTTATCAAATTTGCATAACTGGCCAGCGGCGACCCCAAGATTTGAAACCCAGCCTGACTCCAGGGCTGACATGGGTGGCCCCGTCTCCGCACAGCCACAGCCTCGTGGGTGTAGCTCCCCATTCTCTTCACCTTTTGTGTCCCACGCACACTTCAGACCTCAGCTTGGCAGGGAAGGGGACCCTCTCTGACCTCCACCGAGTCCCAGACACACTCTCAGTGAGAGAGCACTTGTCACTGTGGCCATTTTTATTTATTCGGGTCATTGTTTGAGTCTTGGCTATCTCTTTCTGCCCCCTCCACAGACGATAAGCTCCATGGAGGTCGGATTATGTCTGCTTTTACTGCCTTTCTCAGGGTTCTTTAGCAGAACACCTAGCACATGTTTGTTGGATGGATGGATGGACAATGGATGAGAAAAGAAGGAAGGAAGGAAGGAAGGAAGGAAGGAAGGAAAGAAGGAAGGAAGGAAGGAA
>NW_012107141.1:2965129-2978802 GCF_000951045.1 Mandrillus leucophaeus
AGGGAAGGAGGGAAGGAGGGAAGGAGGGAAGGAGGGAAGGAGGGAAGGAGGGAAGGGGAAGGGGAAGGGGAAGGGAAGGGAAAGGAAAGGAAGGGAGGAAGGAACTAGATTCTAGATAGAAATTCCAGCTTCCCGTCCAGTCAGCCACAACTGTAAAGACAGAGACCCGTTTCTACTTCTCCAAGCAGCAGGGATCTCAAGCAAAGGACAGAAGCTACAGAGGCAACTTTGCTTCCTGGCTGTGTGACCTTAGGCAAATGCTCCACCTCTCTGAGCCTCACCTGCAAAATGGAGATGGTAGTACTCACTTATAGGAAGGTAGTGAGGATTAAATGGGAGCAGGAGAAGGAGCTCCCTATAAACAGCAAGAACTTGCCCACAATGAATTACAATTATGCGTCCAGATTTCCCTGAGCCTGGTGCCTCTCACAGGGGCTCCATCAACAGTAGCCTGCTCTCCCCACCCCCCGCACTGTGTGCCATGAGCCTTGATCGTGAGGGCAGTCTGTGCAAATCCAGGGGGGAAGCAATCTAGGAGTGGGCTTGTGAGTGGGCTCTCCCCCTGGGTTCGTTTTTCCCAAATGGACCTTCCCGAAGGCTGCTAAGATTCTGATGGGAAGATGGTAAAGGAGGGGAGTGGAGCATGGGTTCTGAGCACTGTGGTCAGACTGGGAGGTGCAGAGACGAGATCGTCAGAGGCAATGTGTCCTGTAAAGCCCTCGCTCCTGCCACCCTCCTGTTAGTACCTGGCTCACCTTCTGCCTCACTGGGCATGGCACTGATTCTTATCAGCAATCAGTTGTCAGGACCCCAGGTCAGAGGTCCAGTGCTAAGTTACCAGGCAGCTTTGGCACCCTGAGTTTGTTTAGCCTCAGGAGATCAATGCATGAAGGATGATGACCTCTAGGGCAGGGGTCCTGAACTTCCTTTCCAGGTCAGGACCAGTCCTCCTCACATCTCCCATCATCCAAGGACAGGTAGCTTTGTTGATAGATCCTTCCAGGAGCTCTCCTGAGCCTTGGTTTTCTCATCTGTAAAATGGGGATAATAAGGCCCAGCTCACAGGCTCACCTGTGCACCAGTGAGTTCATCTGGGAAACAGCATGATACACAGGAAGGGGAAGTGCCTGTACCCGGGTTCTTGCCCTCCTTTGGTTCCCAGGCAACCCTCAAGCCCGCAACCCTGGAGCAGCAGACCCAGGCGAGACGTCATCGCCGGCAACCCCGGGTATCTCCTTTCCTGCGAGGCCCAGCCTTCAGCAGTCTGTGAAGCCAACTGCGGTTGCCTTGGAAGCAGCCTGGCACTGAGGTCAACACTGTCATCTTGCTGGACTGTGGGAGTTGGTGCAAACAAGACTCCTCATCAGCCAGGAAGATGCCCAGCCTGGCACAACTTTCAGTTCTGACTCCCATCACCTCCTGTTGACAGTGTCTGGCTGACATCCTAATCGCTCATTGGACAAATTGCCAGGGCAGCGGTAGACAGCTGGCATGTGTTAACTCGCTCGGTCCTCGCAGCGGTCCCTTGGGGAAGGCGGTTATCACCCCCATTATTGTACGGCCAGAGAAACAGCGGCACAGAGGAGTGAAGTGGTCTCAGGATAGGCACTGAGGCAGCCCTGGCTCCGGGGGTTGAAACCCTCAGCACTGCTCTAGATCAGAGGTTTCATAGGATTTGCCTGTTAAAACCCCAGCTGTGGGGCCCACCCGCTGTGCTTTGGCTCCAGTAGGGCTGAGACTCACGGTGCTTGGGCCTCACTGCTCAGAGAGTGGGGAGCTGCAGCACCCAGTGCTGGTCGGAAATGCAGACTCCCAGGCCCCATCCTGGTCCTACTCAATTGGGATTCAATCAGAATCCACATTTTAGCAAAATCCCAGGCGATCTGTGAGCCCACTACAGCTTACAAAGCTGACTCTAAACCACCACAGGGACAAGGACCCGTTACTCCTGGGGCTTACATACCTGTGTGGGAGGCAGAAACAAATATATGAGATCATCTCAGAGGGCAACATGTTCTATGAAGGGATAAAACAGAGCCACGAGGAGTCAGGCACTGGGGGTGGTCTGTGCTGTTTTAGGAAGAGTGGTCGGGGAAGCCTCTCTGAGCTGGTGAAACTGGAACTGAGGCCTGAGTGAAGAGGAGAGGCCAGCATTTCACAATCAGAGGAAAAGCACGGACAGCCTGGGAGGGGTACTGAGCGGCCGCAACAAACAAATGAGGGACTCAAACACAGACATGGTGCAAGCTGGCAAGATGGGTGCGCTGAAGACAGAAGTAGAGGAAATGCTGAGGGCCGGAGGGATGGCAGGACCTCAGGCTCAGGCACCGGAGATTCAGATGCAGGTGAGACCCAGGCCCCACACCACAGGAGTGCACAGTCCGGTAGGGAGATTAAGTTAGGAACACAAAATTGATAAAACAATGCAGAAGGTGCCAAGTCAGAGAGGGACAGAGATAAGATTTATGGAAACTTGATGTCCCCTGAGTGATTGGACCACCTTGGTGCCTGGCACGGTGCTGTGAGCTTTCTCTCTCTCACACAGGCACACAATGCCCACACACACACACACGCGGCTGTCACACAACACACATACACACACACACGCTTATCACACAATGATTAAGAGCAGGGGCACGGGCACGGTGGCTCACATCTGTAAGCCTCCCAACACTTTGGGAATTCGAGGTGGGCGGATCACTTGAGGTCGGGAGTTTGAGACCAGCCTAGCCAACAAGGCAAAACCCTGTCTCTACTAAAAATACAAAAAGTAGCCGGGCATGGTGGTGGGCACCTGCAATCCCAGCTACTCGGGAGACTGAGGCGGAAGAATCCCTTGAACCCGGGAGGTGGAGATTGCAGTGAGCGAGATCGGAGATTATGCCACTACACTCCAGCCTGGGTAACAGAGTGAGACTCTGTCTCAAATGGAAAAAAAAAAAAAAAAAGAAAAAAAAAAAAAAAAAAAGAAAAGAAAAGAAAAGAAAGAAAGAAAGAAAGAAAAAAGAAAGAAAAGAAATAAAAGCAGAGACCTGGAACCAGGCTGCCCTCCACACAGTCCCAGTCCCATCTTGGCTGCTGATTAGGTCCTTGCGCCTGTTCCTTCACTTCCCTGTGCCTTGGTTCCCTCTTCACAGATGGGAAGTAAGAACACCAGCCTAATGGGGTTGATGTGAGGATTAGGTGTTTGTAAAGCCCTTCAAACAGTACTTGGCATCTAGCAAGTACTATGTGAATATCAGCCACTGTGATTCTTTTATCCTCTGACCCTACGATTCACTGAGACAGGTGGATTAGCATCCTCATTTTGCAAACAGAGAAAATGAGGCTCAGAGAAGTCCAGCAGCTTCCCCAGCCGGAATATCTGTCTGCCTGACACCAAGCTTGGAGGGAGCCCGATCTCTTCCAGCTGGGGTGAGTGGGTGGTGATTGCTGGAGGAGACATCTGAGCTGGGTCGTGTGGGGTGGGAAGAATTTGATCCTGTAGACAAAGGATTCAGGTGCAGGTTGGAGTGAGTGGGGAACAGCATTCCTGATGGAGGGAACAGAATAATCAAACACAGAGAGGGAGTAAGTTTGGGAAGCAAATGGAGAGTAGGGAATACCACCATTTGGCCTTGAACACAAAGGCTGCTAACAGGGAAAATATGGCTGGACCAGGTCAAAGAGGACTCAAGGCTGGGAGCTTTAGGATTGGTTTTGTGAGAGCCATAGAAAGTGAGAGCCATAGAAAGCTCTAGCCTCAACCACCATATTCCAAGCCACCATTGGAGCCACTGGGCATCTGCAGACAAACATGACCTCATTTCCAAAGGCCATACTCATTCCCACTTTAGAAGGCCTGGCATTGGCTTTGGTTCTCAGCTGGGCCTTAAGCCACATGACCCAGAATTAGGTCACATCCTATGGCCAGAGCTTATTTCTCAGGGCAGAACCTGCCAGGTAGGAAAGTAGGACCCAGCAACACAGCAAACCCAAAGGCAAGCGGTGCCTACTGAGTGGCAACAGCTGTGGAGTTCAAGGTCTTCAGCCTGTGCTGCCGACCTCCACGGAGGCCCTGCCAACAGTAATGTTCTCTTCCCTGGCTGACTGTCAAGGAAAGCCAGAGAGCTCTATCCTCGGCCCTCAGCCAGCTGGAATGGGCGCTGCCAAGGAAACTGGCACTGTTTCGGGAGACAGCTGGCCCTCTGGGGCCAGGAAGAAGCATGTTCACAGGTGGGGGCAAGCCAGGAGGCTGTCCCCAGCCTCAAGATGCAAAGAAGGGTTTGCACCTCAATTTTGGCACCTACTTGTTACACGACTTTGTTGATGTCACTTGACCATCTGGGGCCTTGATTTCTCATCTGTAAAATAGAGATGGCGGTAATTTACACTTTTACTGGTCTGTGTGTTGTTTGCTTGTGACTGTCAAATTAATTGTGCACTTGTTTACTTCCTGTGTTCACACTGGTCTGCACACTCCCTGAGGACTAGAAACACACTTGTCATGCCATTCAGCACACAGTTTTTGATTAAGTGACTATTGCAAAGATCAAATGAGATGAGGAATGAGAAAGCGCTTAGCAAAATATGAAATGCAAAAGATACCTACAATAGTATCAGGCTCTTATCTCACCATGACATGGCCCAGCCTCAGCACATGAGAGCAGCACTCCAGGTGGTGACAAGGATGAGAAAACACAGATAGGAATGATCAACATTGAAAAGGCAGGCAAAAATAATAACAATTTGCTGATGGTACAATTTTCTACCTTGAAAAATTCAAACTCTGCTGGGGAACCATGACCGGCTCTAATAAGAAAGTTTGGTACAAGAACTGGATAGAAAAACTAGGTAAAAACTAATTGTTTTCCCATTTAGTTACTATTTTTAATTTCAAGATGTTAATAAAGAAAGATCTTGCTCATAATAGCAGCAAAAAGCTGAAAAACTCCTAGGAAATATACTTAACAAGAAGTGTTGCAAATGCTATATGGAGAAATCTTTAACACTTCATTCCAGGACGGGGGACAGAATATGTGAATAAATAGAGACACATTTGGTTTCTAGAAAGGAAATCCCAATTGTAAGGCTGTCAATTCTCCCTAACAGAATTAACACACATAATGTAATTCCAGGGAAAATAGCAGTGGGAGCATGAAGTTTATTTGGAAGAGTCCCTGCTTAAGAATAGCCAAGAAAATTTGGGACAAGAATAATAATGAAATAGTGATGAGGAGATCTTACCTAACTTGCTAACTAAAACATAGGATAAAATGACAGTCATTAAAACGGTGTGGGTTTTGCATGAGAATTCCTGATCTTAGGACTCAATGGATTATTCATAGATGTTCAGTGATGCGACCTTCCTGTGGGGCATGGTGTAGCCTCAGCTCAGCAGAATGTAAACTCTGTTTTGCAGGGGTCTGGTTCAATTCTCACCTCCCCGGTTCCTAGCAGTGGGACCTCAAGTAATCTATGTAACTTATCTAGGCTCTGTTCAGCAAAATGGATATTATAACAGCTCTGGAGTTGATGAGGGAATTAAATGAGCCGGAGTATAAGTGGCACTTAGCATGGCGCCTGTGGTAAACTCTCAATAGGTGATTATTTTATTCACTAAAAACAATAATAAATAAGTAAATTGTTATTTGGCTTATGGGCCAAGGAAAAACCAGTTGCATTTTTTCAGTTATTGGTTGATAAAATCTTGGTATAATTTCCCAATTTGAGTCCTTGCTGGGCAAGCTCTGAGCAGATGGGAGGTGGAACATCTGCGTATTAAACTTGGATTCATTTTCTCTGCCCTCAGCTCACCTTCCAGGTGGTTCTGTGGGTTCATTGTGGTTGTTCTTTCTGATCGCAGCTCAGAAGACCAGCCTCCTGGCCATCCTCACAGGCCAGACTTGCTGAAGCCAGGATTAGACAACCAACAGCTGCCCAAACTTCATCCTGTAGGGGAAGGGCCCCTGTCCCGCAACGTATTTTTCCATGGGTGCTTCCATGCCTACGATGCACTCCCCACCCCACAGGGCTGAGTTCAGTACAGAGTGGGGAGTTCCCTTCCACTCCCCTCCCCACCTACCCTAAGCCTTCTGGCATGCACTGGGCTCCCAGCTGGGAGAGAACAATATTTTCCTAAACACAATCTGTATGTGATCAGGGCTAAAGCTCCCTGGGGTGACCTTGGGACAGTTTGCAAGGAAATAATCAGAGAGCACAGCGAAATGCTCAGTGTCCTGTGAGCACAGTGGGCACCACATGCAGGTTGCTGTTGTGGCTATCATCACAACTGTCCCCTCCGATGGGAGAGACGGCAGCCCCTGGAGAATGGGCCGTGCTGGGAAGAGAGGGATTGTTCTGAAGGGGAGGCGGATGGAGTAGGAAGAGCACTGGATGAGGAGTCATGAAACCCAGGTTTGAGCCACTTAGCCTCTTAGGAGAGGAGGTAACTGCAGGATGGGTGAGCTTCTCCTACCAGGCTGTCTTTTCCTGAAGGGAAAGAGCAGTGTCCTATTTGTGTCCCCAGGCCCACTACGGTGCAGTGTAAGTCCCGGAGGTGCCCCTAGCGTTGAGAAGGTGGAGTGCAGGGGTCCACGTGGGCCTGGGCAGGGTGGAGCCCATGTCTGAAAGGTTGACCTTTCAGAGGGCACTGATGGTGCTCCCATGGCCCCACCCTCTAGCTGACATTCATCCCTGGTAGCTTAGACACTGTAGGCACGAGTTCCTGGATATCACGGAGACAGGGCTTCGATGCTGACCAGGGCTAAGCATCCATCTGATTGGAGTCAATGCCCATCTGGGGCCTATCAAAGAAGTGGTGGGCTATCACTCTGTGATTTTTTTCCCTTACCAGTAACCAGTTCAAACTCCCATTTTTTCCTTCTCTGTAAATGACACTATCATCTCCCAAATTTCTTAGGCTGCAAACATTGAAGGTTTCCTAGAGTTTCCTCCCTTTCCCTCAGCACTCACATCAAATTCATCAACAAACCTTGCCAGTGCCATCACCAATTACTGTCTCAGAGTCATCCATATCTCTATCTCAGTTGCTGAGAACTTAGCCCAAGTCATCCCAGGGCAGGATAGTGCCCAGAGTTCCCAGCTGGAGATCTCTACCTCATTCCAGAGCCCAGCATAAAGAAGCCTGAAAATTCCGAAGTGACTTGTTCAAGGTCACACAGAGTCAAGCCTAGAATCCAGATTTCACAAAAATTTGCTACCATGGCTTCTTCCTTTTGGCTTATGGCTTGGACTCCTATTAAAATACAGTTTTATAATTATATAACTACATTAATCAAGACATCATGGTACTGATGGAGGGAGAGGCACTTAGATCAATGGAAGACTCATTTATCGGGGGAAGAGGAGGGTAGCATAAGGAAGTTTCTTTGCTTATGCCCATCCTTTCACTTCACAGAAATATATATTCCCTCTCCAAATGAGCATGTAAAAAATGGTGAAATCTGGCCGGGCACGGTGGCTTATGCCTGTAATTCCAGGACTTTGGGAGGCCGAGGTGGGTGGATCATGAGGTCAGGAGTTCGAGACCAACCTGGCCAATATAGTGAAACCCCGTTTCTACTAAAATTACAAAAATTAGCCAGGCATGATGGCAGGCCCCTGTGGTCCCAGCTATTCGGGAGGCTGAGGCAGAAGAATCACTTGAACCCAGGAGGCAGAGGTTGCAGTGAGCTGAGATCGTGCCACTGCACTCCAGCCTGGGCAACAGAGAGACTCCATCTCAAAAAAAAAGGAACCTTAAAATGGAAACCTAAATGTAAAATGGCAGTGATGATTATGTAATTACCTCCCTCATAGAGTTATGAAGACAAATTAATAAACATTTTTTTAAATGGTGAAATCCAAATAAGGTTTGTAGTTTAGTTGACAGTATTGTACCGATGTCATTTTCCTGATTCTGAGAATACACTATGGCTGTGCAAGATATAGCTGGATGCAGGGTACATGGGAGCTCTCTGTGCTAATGTTGCAACTTCTTGCAAGTCTTTATTTCCAAATAAAAATGTTTTTAAATGCAGCTCCCACGAGGCAATAGATATGTACTTTAACTCTGAGATGGCAAATGAATTTCAACTCCCACCCCAATTGTAGTCAACTGACAGGGGTTCTCTGGTCCACAATTCATAGTGTTAAGAAGTCTGAAGCCACATATGGGCCCAGTGGTAACGAGCACCTTCACTGATGAGTGATGTCTGCTGTAGACTCTGGGAATGGGATGGGGAGCATGGGGCAGGTTCACGCCATCTGTGCACGCAATCCCTAACAGCTCAGTGTGAACCAAGGCACTGAGACTAGGGAGACACTGGCCTGAGACAGAAGGGAAAGGACGGAGGAGGCAAAAGAGGGAAGCAGGTGCACTGTGCAATTCCGTTTATGTCAAGTTCAAGAACAGGCAATGTGAAATAGTGGTAGCTTTTAGTGGTGGGAATTGATTGGTAGGCAGTGTGGTGGAAAAGTGCTCTATCTCTGTCTTGGAGTGTTGGTCGCGCTAGTGTGTACATTTGTTAAAAGTTATTGGGCTGTATTTTAAGATCTGTGCGTTTTATTACATATAAATTACACCTCAACAATAAGAAAAGAGGGAGGCAAAGCAGATCTCTGAAAAGAAAACCATTTCCACGAGTAAAACGTATCCTGGAACTTCCAAGGCTATCACAGGAGAGAATTCCTCCTAGTGGACGATGGGTGGTAGACCAGATGCTCAGACAGGCCTACGTTTCCCCCACCCCTTGGTGATGGGGCTGTTTGGGGCAAAGTCCCAGCCCAGCCACTTCCTAGCTGGGTGGCCTTGGACAACTTGCTGAATCTTTCTGCCTCCATTTCCTCAGCTGTAAAATGGGGGTAGAAATAGCTCCTGCCTCACAGGGTACTTGCATGAATTAAAGGAGTTAATCTGGTGAAGAGCTTAGAATAGTGTGGTCTGGTGCACAGCACCTGCTCCATCTATCTGAGCTGCTATTGTGGTTATTTTTATTATTGTTCCCTTTTTGATTCCCATCACTAACAGCTGCTGTTCCTCTTTAAGGCTGTGGCACGAGGGTAAACACGAATTCTTCCTTGGGCATAGCTGAGACTCACTGGATATCCAAAGAGATCAAACCCTTCAGGAAGGCAACAGTGAAAAACACGCTCTCTGGCAGCTGCAAGGTAGAGCCTGGCCCCCATGGAGTAAGCTCTGCCCTGGATCCCATCCCTTCCAATCTGCCCTTTGGGAGCCTGCAGTCCCACTCTCAGACTTACCGTGTGCTAGCACTGGCTGCTCTCAGTATGGAGTTGCCATCTGAGCACTCACTGCCTAAGTATTTCATATCTTGAGCAAGATAAGAGAGCTCCTATGGCCTCTGCTCCTGCCTCCCAGTTCCTGGTCTGGGAGCCATGTGCTTGCCTTGATCACTACCCCCAGGAATGATCTCACTCTTTAGGTGAGGCCTTGCCCTCTCCCTACTGTGTGGGCTCCGTCCCCCAGACAGGGCTGGTGTATAAAACAGCATGGCACAGGGGAGGAGCTGCTGTTTCTTTCCAAACACCCACTTTGTACTGCTCTGAGAACAATCAATAAACTTATGTTATCTTAAGCTGTGGATATTTGGAGTTTTGTTACAGCAGCTAGTATTTCCTTGAAGAATACACCCATGATGAGACAGAGAGGAAAGGGATAAGGGTGTTTCAGATAAAACCATGTGTGCAAAAGCCCTAGGGAGAGAGACAGAGGAAGAGTGATGCCAGGTGGGGCTGGAGGTAAACTGAGGCAGCTCGGGGAGTTCTTTCAGCTGTGCTAAGCAGTTGTGACTCCATCCTAAGGAAATAGGGTGTACACAGGCCAGACACTCCCAGGCATGCTCCTTTATGCCCTAAGGCTCAGAGAAGACAGGTAACTTGCTGAATGGAGGTCACTTGAGAAGTGAAGACAGAGTTGGACCCTCCCCCCGACTCCAGGGCTCCCTGCCTCCATGTCCCTAAGCACTCAGTTCTGTACTTCAAACAGAATATTCTACAACAGAGAAACAATGGCATCCATCTCCCAAGAGTTCCATGATAGTCCTGACTATGTGGGTCCCTTTTCCAATATTCTGGGACTGGCCCCCAACAGGAGTGCTGTCTCCTGGCACCAGGCCCAGGCCAGCTCACAGACTGATGTCCCTTCCTCCCCCGCACACCCCTCCCCCAACCAGCAACAGTGGCCCCCAGCATTCCCCACCCTGACTGAGACTTTGCATCCCCAGGAAAACCAAATGAATGTCCACCCTGGTGTAGTCCTCTTTCCTGGGGGATCCTAAAGAAGCTCATCACCCAATAGGTGAGGTTGACCACTTTGACCAGCTCCCACTTGTGGTCTGGTCCACAAATAGGGCACAGTAGGTAGCAGAGGTTGGTCAGAGTTACTCACTCCTCTCTGTAGCTTTCTGGGTAGAGTGAGCAATGTGACAGGGTTGCAGACAATGGCCAGCTCCCCATCTGGACATCCTCAGGGAAGCTAGAAGCAGACATTACTGTGTCCAGGCTATAGTGGTAGCCTGGGCTACCACTATTAACTAGGTGCACCCTTGCTAAACCACTAGGCAGAAATTTTTGGTTTTGTTTTTGTTTGTTTAGAGACAGACTCTTGCTCTGTTGCCCAGACGTGATCATAGCTCACTTTAACCTTGACCTCCTGGGCTCAAGTGATCCTTCCACCTCAGTCTCCTGAGTGTTTGGAACTATAGACATGCACCACCATACCCAGTTATTTTTCTTTTAAATTGTTTTGTAGAGATGGGGTCTCGGCTGTGTTGTCCAGGCTGGTCTCGAACTCCTGGCCTCAAGTGACCCTCCCGCCCCAGCCTACCAAAACGCTGGGATTACAGACATGAGCCAATATGCCTGGCCTAGGCAGTGATACATGATGTGGGCAGGAAAGCCTAGGAGTTGGGCTAAGATCCCCATTTCTCTGTCACTCCTCTTCAACACGTCTGCCCCTGTTTCTGAAACTGGGGTGTTTTGGATCACCTCTGTTCAAGGCTTTCCTTGGTTTAGGGGAGTTCACTGGGTGAGGCCCAGGGGCAGAGCTTCTAGTACTCTGCCCACCTCCTTCCCTGACCCTATCCAGAACAAGTCCTCTTTTATCATACTCAACTTTCCCATAAGACAGCATTTGAAGAAAGGATTTTACTACTAAAACAATGGTATAAAAACAATCTCCCCTTGGCTCAGCTCACTCCCTGACCTCCTGCAGGTCACCCCATCAATTGAGAGAAGCCATGTGATATGGTGTGGCTCCGTGTCCCCACCCAAATCTCATCTTGAATTGTAATCCCCACGTGTGGGGGGAGGGATCTGAGTGGGAGGTAAATGGATCATGGGGGCGGTTTCCCCCATGCTGTTCTTGTGACAATGAGGGAGTTCTCACAAGATCCGATGGTTTCAAATTCGAGTTCAACCCTCCAATTTTCTAGATGGAGACCCTGAATTTCAGAAAAAGGAAATGAGTTCCTTGAAAACATACATATAGTTTACAGAAAACGACCTGCCTGCCTATTCATGTCTGTCGTTATCCATCCATTCATCCACCCAGTCACCCAACTACCCATCCATCCAGCCATCCAGCCAGCCACCCATCTATCCATCCAGCCACCCGTCTATCCATCCATCCATCCATCCATCCATCCATCCATCCATCCATCCATCCATCCATCCATCCATCCATCCATCCATCCATCTATCCATCCACCCAGGCAACTTGTACCGCAGGCTCAGATGTCCTGGCCTTCTCACCTTGCAGCCAAGGTCACTGCATCTAAGGTTTTCAGCCTTCTTAGCATCATAGAAGAGAAAAAGCCTGGGTTTCTACATAGATTTAGGCTTCAGCTCCTTTTCTGTCACCTTCCAGCAATGATCTTAATTTCACTTTTTTCCAACTGGAAAATGGGATCAGCACTTTCTACCTTCAGATTACTGTGGGGAGTTATCGAAGTCATGAACATGATCCTTGACCTAGTGCCTAGAATGCATGGGACCTTCAGGCCTGCTCCATGTCTGAATGAGTTTTCTGAGTGCCTCATACTTGGGCATGAGTGGGGAGACCGGGGCTGTTCTTATCCAGAGGAGCTCAGGGCCACCAGGGAAGATGTTTCTCTGCTCCCCTCGCAGAAAGCCTGGCCCTAGTCCTTTCTAGGTTGTGACCTAATATTGGTCTGGCCAGAAGTGGCATCTTCCTTTATCCCTCATTGTCCTGAAGACCTTGAGTGAACTTGGCCAGGACCATTACTGCAGGAGTAACATACATTCAGCCAGCTGGGCACGGTGTGCACCTTCTGTCCCCACCCTGTCTCACACACTTTCCCTAAGCGGTGCCTGCAGCTTCTGTGTACCACCTCCCAGATCTCCCCATGGCTCAGCTCACTCCATGACCTCCTGCAGGTCACCCCATGAATTGTCACCTCCTGAGAGAAGCATGTGATATGGCTTGGTTCTGTGTCCCCACTCAAAGCTCATCTTGAATTATAATCCCCATGTGTCAAGGGAGGGACCTGGTGGGAGGTGATTCAGTCATGGGGATGGTTCCCCCATGCTGTTCTCATTACAGTGAGGGAGTTCTCATGAGATCTGATGATTTAAAAATGGCAGTTTCCCCTGTGCACACATTCTCTTTCTCTCTTTCTCTCTCACTCTCTCTCTCCTTCCACCTTGTAAAGAAGACACTTGCTTCTCCTTTGCCTTCCACTACGATTGTAAGTTTCCTGAAGCCTCCCCAGCCATGTGGAACTGTGAGTCAATTAAACCTCTCTCCTTTATAAAGTACCCAGTTTCAGGCAGTATCTTTATAGCAGTGTGAAAATGGACTAAAATAGAAAAATGGACTAAAATACCATGCCGGATGCTCTCTCTACCACTTTCTCTTTCCATAATTTATTTTTTATTATGTCATTGGAAATTAGATGACATTCATTGTTCCCTTGTTTATCGCCTGCCTCATCACACTAGGGTGTAAGTTCCATTACTTTGTTCATTGCTGCATCCCCAGCCCCGTCTCTTGGTTGGTGCTTAAAAAGATTTGTTGAAGGAGTATATTGCTGGGAAATTGGGGAATTCTAAACTTTCTAGCCCTAAAATTTGTCATATTCATTGAAATCACTCACCCTTACCCCACAGGGTATCTATGGCTGCCTGGGTTGAGTTGGGGATGGCACAGACCAGGTTCCGGACAGAGCATTGGAACTTCGCCCAGAGGGGTAGTTGAAAAGGTCCAACTCACCCAGCGGTGTGTTAGGGACTGTACATGGCTCACGCCTTCTCTCAAGAGCAGGCAGAGAAGTGATTGAATGCCAGAAGCTTGAGAAGTTGGTCTTAAGTTCAAATCCTGACTCTACCACTTTCTAGAAGTCACTTAGCCTCTCTGAGCCTCAGTTCCTTTTGGACAACAGAGTGGATGATTCTTGCCTCACAGAGATGGTCATCTCAAAAGCTACGCTTCACCACTATTTGAGCACTGGGATCCAATGGTGAGCACGCCAGACACAAACCTTGTCGATTGAAGTGAGTGAGTTGTGTAACCTTAAACAAGTTACACAACTTTGAGGTGCATCAATTTCCCCATTTGTAGGATTTGTAATGCTTTCATGAGTTAATGCATATTAACTATTTGGATCTGTGCCTGGAACTAATAATTCTCAGTGGTTTTATTTTTATATTTC
>NW_012107141.1:2979447-2981788 GCF_000951045.1 Mandrillus leucophaeus
TCTTTTGCTCAGCCTAGTGTTGTTGCAGTTTATCCATTTTGCTGTGCGTATCACTAGTTTATCCATTGTTATTGCCGAGTGCTATTCCATCATGTAGATATGCTGAAGTTTGTTTATCCATTTTCTTGTTGATGGACATTTGGACTGTGCACACTTCTGGGTAATTGGGAATAATGTGGCTATAAACATTCTTGTGTATGTCTGTCTCGCTGTGGGTATGTTTCCATTTCTCTTGGACACCTAAAACAGTTACTGGTCATAAGGTAAGTAGATGTTCAACTTTATGAGCAATGCTCAACTACAGGGCTTTGAAATTTCTTGAGACTTATTATTTGGCCCAGCTCTTAGTCTGTCTTGCTGACTGTTCCACTTGTACTTGAAAAAAAAAAGTGTATTTTGCAGTTCTAGAGTGTAGCATTTTACAAATGTCAGTTGGCTTAAATTGAGTGATTGTGTTCTTCAAGTCTTCTATAACCTTACTGGTATTTTGTCTCTCAACTACTGAGGAAGGAGTGTTAAATTTTCAACAATAATTATGATTTTTCCTATTTCTTCCTGTAGTTCACATATTTTGAAGCTTTGTTACTAAGTATCTACACATTTAAGAGTATTATATCTTCTTATTTATTTATTTTTTTAAGACAGAGTCTTGCTTTGTCTCCTAGGCTGGAGTGCAGTGGCACGATCTCGGGTCACTGCAATTTCTGCCTCCCGGGTTCAAGCAGTTCTTGTGCCTCCGCCTCTCGAGTAGCTGGGATTACAGGCACATGCCACCATGCTAGGCTTCGTTTTTTGTATTTTTAGTAGAGATGGGGTTTCACCATGTTGGCCAGGCTTGTCTTGAACTCCTGACCTCAGGTGATCTGCCTGCCTTGGCCTCCCAAAGTGCTGGGATTACAGGTATGAGCCACCGTGCCTGGCTAAGAGTATTATCTTTTTAATAATTGACCATTTCATCATTTAAAAACACCCTGCTTAATATTTCTTGCCTCATATTCTACTTTGTCTGGTCTTAATATAGCCACACCAGCTTTCTTACGCTTAATGTTTGCATACTTTATAATTTTGTAGCCTTTTATTTTTAACTGATCTATCTTTGTATTTAAAATAGGTTTCCTGTGGACAGCATATCATGCATCTTGTTTTTTTTTTGCACGTTCTGACAACTACTGCTTTTAACTGGGGTGTTGAGCACTATTTAATATAATTGTAAATTTTGATAAGTTGAGTATAAGTCTATCATCTTAATACTTGTCTTCTACTTGTAATAATCTGCTTTTTGTTTTATCTTTTCCCACCTTTCTTTGAATTACTTCTTTGGAATTATTGGACTTTACGCTATGTATTTTTTTTCTGTTTATTTTACAGGTGTCTCTAGGAACTAAAATATACATCTGTAATGGCCAAATTCTACTTTGAATTAATATTATACCTTCATGTATAATGTAATAATTTTTAAACACTCTACTTCCATTTTACCCTCTTTCAATCCATGGTGCTCTTGTCAAATATTTCACCTGTATATGTGACATAAACCCTAAAACACAGCATTATTTTATTTTTGCTTTTAACAGTCCGTTTTTAACATCTTCATTGAGGTCCAGTTTACATAGCACAAAATCCAGCCACTGTAAGTGTACAATTCAATGGTTTTCAGTAAATTGATGGTGTTGTACAACCATTGCCACAATACAATTTTAGAAAATTTCAATCATCCCGAAAAGATACCTTGTGCCAATTTTTAGTAACTTGTCATTGTTCTCTCTCTCAGCCTTGGGCAACCACTACTATACTTGATGTGTCTATAGTTTGTCTTCTCCAAACAGCTCACATAAAGTAGTCTTCCACATCTGACTTTTTAAATTTAGCATAACGTTTTTGAGGTGCATCATATTATAGCTCGTGTTATTAGCCTGCTCCTTTTTATTGCTCGGTGGCATTCCATTGCATGGCTGTATAACATTTTGTTTATTAATTCACTAGTTGCTGGGCAATTGTGTTGTTTTCACATTTTGGACATTATGCATAACGCTGTTATGAACCGTCCTGAAAAAATCTTTGTGTGTACATGTGATTTATCTCTCTTGAGTAAATACCCTTAGGAGTGAAATTGCTGGGTTATACTACAAATGTGTGTTTAACTCTTTAAGAAACTGTTAAACTGGTTTTCAAAATGGCTAGAACATGTTACATTCGCACCTGCAGTGTATGATCAATTGCTTTTTAAAGAGGAAAAAATAATCTTTTATATTAAAAAATATATACTTAGCTTTGATGGTGTTCTTCATTCCTTCTTGTAGACTGAGTTTCTATCTATACAATTTCGCTTCAGCCTGAACAT
>NW_012107141.1:2982453-2986423 GCF_000951045.1 Mandrillus leucophaeus
CATGTCTGGCTAATTTTTTGTGTTTTTAGTAGAGACAGGGTTTCACCATGTTAGCCAGGATGGTCTAGATGTCCTGACCTTGTGATCCGCCTGCCTCAGCCTCCCTAAGTGCTGGGATTACAGGCATAAGCCACCACATCCAGTCAGGTTATTTCTATTTATCCTTGCTTTGTATCAGTGTTACTGTAATAAACCTCATTGCGATGTTTTTTGTGTTTATACTGTGTTCTCCTTTCCTTATTGGATTCCAGTTCTCCAGCTGTATACTACTTGATGGTACACCACAGTGGTGCTCTGTTCATTTTTAAAAAATCTTTCTTCCCTCCATGTTTCAGTTTCAATTTATCTTGACCTATCTTTAAGTTTACTGATTCCCTTTCTGCTGTGTTGCATCTACTGTTTATCAATAAGTTTTCAGTTATGATATTTTAATTTTTGCCTCCAGAATTGCCATTTTAATTTTTAGAACTTCCACGGATAGTCTGAACTATCCCACCTTTTCATCCATTCTATTTCCCATAAATATCTTAATCTATTCATATATAGTTAAAGTTTTTTTCCTAATTCTAACTGGGACATGTCTGCTTCTATTATATTCATATAGATTTAAAGTTTTTTCCTAATTCTAATTGGGACATGTCTGCTTCTATTATATTCATATAGATTTAAAGTTTTTTCCTAATTCTAATTGGGACATGTCTGCTTCTATTATATTCATATATATTTAAAGCTTTTTCCTAATTCTAACTGGGATGTGTCTACTTCTACTACTTGTGTATTGTCTTGACCATGGGTCACATTTTTTCCATTGATTCTCTTATCTAGTGTTTAATTATACTATAGTCTTGAGAATGTGCATAAAGTAACAACTGATATTGGAGAGTAATTTTTATTTTTAGTTTTGTTTTTTGGAACACCTAAACCTTTTCTGCTGTCTGGTGGTTAGATTGAGAAGCTGATCACTCAGATTTCTCAGAGTGTAACTGAGCTGATGATGAGAAACAGCTTTAATTACATTGAGTTACCTGTGATTAGCCAACCACCAACATCCTCTGTCTTTCTAATCTTGTTAGTGTTTGGAGTAGGAGGTGGTTGCTGCAGTTTCAGTTATTTTTGGTTCACACTTTAATTCAACTACTTCAGGGTCCTGCAACCCAATCACAGCGAGAATGCAGGAGACCATGCAAGTTTTCCCTGCTCATGCATCTTTCCACTGCCACTGCCTTCTAGAAAAAGATGAGCAGGACCGGTGGGGTTGCTAAATTGCTGAACCGAATGATCTATTCTTGCATCTAAGATTATCCATCTTGCTGGCCTGAGTGACTTCTCTTTGCACTCAAGACTCTTCCAGACCCGTTTGATCTGCCATCCCATACTCTGGTCCAAGCTGGAATAATTTTCCCTTGTCCTTGCAAAGTCTCTCCATCCATGGTTGATGTGCCTTTGTCCACTCACACAGAATGACACCTCTTTAGTTGTGGAGCTGCCGCAGCTCTTGTTTCTGGAATTCAGCTCACTGAGGCTTCTTTGATTCTACATTTCTTCCCTAGCACCATAAAAAGTCTGACTTTTATTTTGTATGAGTTTTTCTTGCTGTTGCCACAGGAACAAAGGCCTTTTACACCTCTCTACATCTTAAATGGAAGTAGACATTTCTATAATTGTTAGCTATTATTATTATTAGTGAATACAGTCATTAATAAGATAAGCACACAAAACTATAACTGCAACGAAGATTAATGCTATTATGCAGAAGTACATGGTCCTCTGAGAATATTTTCTGGCAAAATGACCATTTTGCAGGTAAGGAAACTGAAATTAAGAAAAACTGAGTACTTCACCCAAGGTCACATTACTAGCAATGAGCAGGGTCAGGAATTAAACCATCATCCAACTCTAGAATCTTGACTTTTACCCACTCTGCTATACAAACAAAAATTTGTGTTTAATTTACTTGAAGTGCCAGACACATAAAAAGCATTTAATAAACGACACTATGTAAAAAATATCCTGCCTATGAGTTAGGAACTAGGAACACAGCGGATAGATAGTTCTCCACAAATAGTTATTGAATGATGAAATAAATCTTCACCTCACAACACACACACACACACACACACACTCTCTCTCTCTCTCTCTCTCTCTCTCTTAACTCGGCTTGGCAGAAGAGCCTAATGTCTGAAGGGATTTCAGAATCTTCTGTCACACACATCGAGCCTGTTTTTGTGTCTTTGTTCCAGCTACCTCCTCCTTCTCTGGTATGACAGCTAGTGACTCTGGGGAATTAGACAATGGGATAGAAAGGGGAAATCTCAAAGTTCTGGAATGGCCTCACATTCCCTGAAGCTTACTGGGTTTCTGGCTCCAAGATGACCCAGTGGCATCTCCACTACGTGCTGGAGACTGAGGGGCTCAGGACAGTGACCGAAGTTCATTCATCCTCAGGCTAGGTTTTCAGGGACTCTGATCTGCTACTAAACCCAAGCCTCAGGGAGTGAAGGTCCCTGCCAAGTCATCCCTATGATCTCCTCCCTGTGAGGTCAAAGAAAACTACTGAGTGTTGATCATCCAGCACCGTTAGAGCCTGCACTCAGCTCTTAGACTCCAGTATAATTGTGAAGAGTGTTGCAGCAAACAGGTCAGTTTAAATCCCAGCTTTACTTACTTCCAAGTTGTACAGTCTTGAGCAATGTGCTTAACCACCCTGAACCTTAGTTTTCCATCTAAAACATGGGTATTAAAAATATAACCTTCCACATAGAGTAGTTGATTAACTGGGCACAAGCTTGGTCTGGTTTAGCACAATGCTTGGCACATAATAAACACTCAATACAAAATAGCCATTCTTATTAAGCTATTTGGGTTATATATCACCAGCAGAAGGATCAGGATTTGAATCAAAGTCAAAGTCTGTATGTTTTAACTGTTGTATTAGTTTTCTCACCTGGTGAGCTTGTCAGCAAGACATATTTCAGATTTTAGCCTCTGAAGATGCTGATTCAGAAGATCCAGGGTGGGGTTCAGGAACCCGCATGTTGACACGCACTCCAGGTGATCCAGATGCAGTATCTGGGGCCATGCTTTGACAAGCACCCTAGGCTTTTTCACTTCCCTGCTTGGGGCCAGGCACTGTGCAGAGATATAGGTTTGGAGGGAGACCCTGGTCACATCTGGTCCTCAGCACATCATCTATACATACTCTGCAGATATGGCAAAGAATAGCTTCCCTCCTTGGTACATTTAGGTGGTTCTGGGAGTCCCAAGGGGGGACCACATCCCCAGTTGTCAGCATGAGACATCACAAGAAAGCGGGAGCCCCCAACACCAGCCCCCCTTTTTTTAATCCTCAGGA
Organism: Mandrillus leucophaeus; assembly: GCF_000951045.1. Classification (NCBI taxonomy): domain Eukaryota; kingdom Metazoa; phylum Chordata; class Mammalia; order Primates; family Cercopithecidae; genus Mandrillus; species Mandrillus leucophaeus. The sequence goes on from NW_012107141.1 coordinate 2,985,806, forward strand.
AATTGTAGGTTGGGGCTGTTGTCATCCCCAAATAGGAGGCTCTCGGGTTGAGCCATAGAATTGCCAAATTACATTGTTGACCTACTAAGCTCTGAACCTGCCTGAGGTAGCCCAACTTTGTTGGCCAAATAGGTTTTATTTTATGCTCCAATGATGGCTGGAAGGGGCTGTTGGAGAACTGTGTTGAAAACATGCTGAAGCTGAGTCCGCATCAGTGACTTTCCAACAAGCACAATTTTGCCCTGCATGGGGATATTTGATAATTTTTGGAAAGATTTTTGACATCAGGACTGAGGTGAGGTGGGATAATGGAATCTAGCAGATAATGGCCAGGGATGCTGCTGATTCCCCTAAAACAGTGCACTGGACAGGCCCCCTACAACCAAGAACTCTCCTATCCAAAAGTCAATATTGCCAAGGTGAGAAATTCTGTTCCAGGCTCAGCGGGAAAGTGTCCTGATTGATTAACAACATCTGGCATAGTATGGGAGGCAGGCGGCTTGGGTGACAGCTAATGTGTTCTATATTTGCAGATGACAATCTTTGACGTTTGGTTTCAGTGTGTCCTTTAAGATTCTCATTGTATTAGGCCATTCTTGTGGCGCTCTAAAGAAATAC
>NW_012107141.1:2988288-2989531 GCF_000951045.1 Mandrillus leucophaeus
TGTTCTGTTCCATTGGTCTATGTATTTGTTTTTGTACCAGTACCATGCTGTTTTGGTTACTGTAGCCTTGTAGTATAGTTTGAAGTCAGGTAGCATGATGTCTCCAGCTTTGTTCTTTTTGCTTAGGATTGTCTTGGCAATGCAGGCTCTTTTTTGGTTTCATATGAACTTTAAAGTAGTTTTTTTCCAATTCTGTGAAGAAAGTCAGTGGTAGCTTGCTGGGGATGGCATCGAATCTGTAAATTAGCTTGGGCAGTATGGCCATTTTCATGATATTGATTCTTCCTATCTATGAGCATGAACTATTCTTCCATTTGTTTGTATCCTCTATTATTTCGTTGAGCAGTGGTTTGTAGTTCTCCTTGAAGAGGTCCTTCACATCCCTTGTAAGCTGGATTCCTAGGTATTTTATTCTCTTTGTAGTAATTGTGAATGGGAGGTCACTCATGATTTGTCTGTTTGTCTGTTATTGGTGTATAGGAATGCTTGTGATTTTTGCACATTGATTTTGTATCCTGAGGCTTGGCTGAAGTTGCTTATCAGCTTAAGGAGATTTTGGACTGAGACGATGGGGTTTTATAAATATACAATCACGTCATCTGCAAACAGAAACAATTTGACTTTCTGTTTTCCTAATTGAATACTCTTTATTTCTTTCTCTTGCCTGATTGCCCTGGCCAGAATTTCCAACACTGTTGAACAGGAGTGGTGAGAGAGGGCATCCTTGTCTTGTGCCAGTTTTCAAAGGGAATGCTTCCAGCTTTTGCCCATTCAGTATGATATTGGCTGTGGGTATGTCATAAATAGCTCTTACTATTTTGAGATACGTTCCATCAATACCGAATTTATTGAAAGTTTTTAGCATGAAGGGCTGTTGAATTTTGTTGAAGGTCTTTTCTGCATCTATTGAAATAACTGTGTTAGTTTTTGTTGTTGGTTCTGTTTATGTGATGGATTATGTTTATTGATTTGCATATGTTGAACCGGCCTTGCATCCCAGGGATGAAGCCGACTTAATCATGGTGGATAAGCTTTTTGATGTGCTGCTGGATTCAGTTTGCCAGTATTTTGTTGAGGATTTTTGCATCAATGTTCATCAGGGATATTGGCCTAAAATTCTCATTTTTTGTTGTGTTTCTGCCAGCTTTTGGTATCAGGATGATGCTGGTCTCACAAAATGAGTTAGGGAGGATTCTCTCTTTTTCTATTGATTGGAATAGTTTCAGAATGGTACCAGCTCCTC
>NW_012107141.1:2991726-3005551 GCF_000951045.1 Mandrillus leucophaeus
TTCTCCTTCACTTATGAAGCTTAGTTTGGCTGGATATGAAATTCTGGGTTGAAAATTCTTTTCTTTAAGAATGTTGAATATTGGCCCCCATTCTCTTCTGGCTTGTTGTGTTTCTGCCGAGAGATCCACTGTTAGTCTGATGGGTTTCTCTCTGTGTGGGTAACCTAACCTTTCTCTCTGGCTGCCCTTAACATTTTTTCCTTCATTTCAACCTTGGTGAATCTGACAATTATGTGTCTTGGGGTTGCTCTTCTCAAGGAATATCTTTGTGGTGTTCTCTGTATTTCCTGAATTTGAATGTTGGCCTGCCTTGCTAGGTTGGGTGAGTTCTCCTGGATGATATCCTGAAGAGTGTTTTCCAACTTGGTTCCATTCTCCCTGTCACTTTCAGGTACACCAATCAAATGTAGATTTGGTCTTTTCACATAGTCCCATATTTATTGGAAACTTTGTTCATTTCTTTTGACTCTTTTTTTCTCTAATCTTGTCTTCTCACTTTATTTCATTAATTTGATCTTCAGTCACTGATATCCTTTCTTCCACTTGATCGAATCGGCTATTGAACCTTGTGCATGAATCACAAAGTTCTTGTGCTGTGGTTTTCAGCTCCATCAGGTCATTTAAGGTCTTCTCTACACTGTTTATTCTAGTTAGCCATTCGTCTAACATTTTTTTCAAGGTTTGTAGCTTCCTTGTGATGAGTTAGAACATGCTCCTTTAGCTCAGAGAAGTTTGTTATTACCGACCTTCTGAAGCCTCCTTCTGTCAACTCGTCCAACTCATTCTCCATCCAGTTTTGTTCCCTTGCTGGTGAGGAGCTGCGATCCTTTGGAGGAGAAGAGGTGCTCTGTTTTTTGGAATTTTCAGCTTTTCTGCTCTGGTTTCTCCCCATTTTTTAAATCTACTTTTGGTCTTTGATGTTAGTGACCTACAGATGGGTTTTTGGTGTGGATGTCCTTTTTGTTGATGCTGATGCTATTCCTTTCTGTTTGTTAGTTTTCCTTCTAACAGTCAGGCCCCTCAGCTGCAGGTCTGTTGGAATTTACTGGAGGTCCACTCCAGACCTGATGCCTGGGTATCACCAATGGAGGCCGCAGAACAGCAAATATTGCTGCCTGATCCTTCCTCTGGAAGCTTCATCCCAGAGGGGCACACAGCTGTATGAAGTGTCTGTTGGCCCCTGCTGGGAGGTATCTCCCAGTCAGGCTACATGAGGGTCAGGGACCCGCTTGAGGAGGCAGTCCGTCCGTTCTCAGAGCTTGAACACCATGCTGGGAGAACCACTGCTCTCTTCAGAACTGTCAACAGGGACGTTTCAGTCTACAGAGGCTGTCTGCCTTTTGTTCAGCTATGCCCCACCCACAGAGGTGGAAACTAGAGAGGCAGTAGAACTTGCTGAGCTGTGCTGGGCTCTGCCCAGTTCAAGCTTCCTGACCACTTCATGAGCATAAAACCGCCTACTTCAGCCTCAGCAATGGCAGACACTGCTCTCCCCGCCTATCTACAGCATTGCAGGTTGATCTCAGACTGCTGCATTAGCAGTGAGCAAGGCTCCTTGAGCTTGGACCCACCAAGCCAGGCACGGGAGTGGATCTCCTGGTCTGCTGGTTGGTTAGACCATGGGAAAAGTTCAGTATTTGGTCAGGAGTGTATTGTTCCTCCAGGTACAGTCTGTCATGGCTTCCCTTGGCTAGGAAAGGGAAATCCCCCGATCCCTTGTGCTTCCCAGGTGAAGCGATGTCCCGCCTTGCTTCAGCTTGCCTTCTGTGGGCTGCACCCACTGTCCAACCAGTCCCAGTGAGATGAACCAGGTACCTCAGTTGGAAATGCAGAAATCACCCATCTTCTGCATCAATCTTACTGGGAGCTGCAGACTGGAGCTGTTCCTATTCAGCCATCTTGGAAGCACCACTTGCCCATATTTTCTTTATTCAGTCTATCATTGATGGGGATTGGGTTGGTTCCAAGTCTTTGGTATTGTAAATAATGCTGCAATAAACATACATGTGCATGTGTCTCCCTCATAAGTGGGAGTTGAACAATGAGAACACATGGACACAAGGAGGGGAACATCACACACGTGGGCCTGTCAGGAGGTGGGGGACAAGGAGAGGGAGAGCATTAGGACAGATACCTAATGCATGAGGGACTTAAAACCTAGATGACAGGTTGATAGGTGCAGCAACCACTATGGCACATGTATACCTATGTAACAAACCTGCACGTTCCGCACATGTATCCCAGAACTTAAAGTAAAATAAATAAATACAAAGAGGTTTGATTGACTCACTGTTCTTCAGGCTGTACAAGCATGGTCACAGGTAACTTTTAGTCATGGCAGAAGGTGAAGCAGAAGCAGGCGTACCACAAGGTAAGAGTCAGAGCAAGGGAGGGGGAGGAGGTTCCACCCATTTTTAAACAGACCTCATGAGTACTCGCTCACTATGTCCAGGACAGCACCAAGCCACGAGGGATCCACTCCCATGACCCTAACACCTCCCACCAGGCCCCACATCCAACACTGGGGATCACATTTCAACATGAGATTCAGAGGTTGTCCCTAAAGCTCTTCCCCTGATCCTGATGCATGGCAGTTTAAGAATCACCCATGTACGTGAAAAGACCTTTAAGAAAAAATGGAGATATATGTTGTATAAGTATTATTCTGCTCTGGAGTCATCTGGGGAAATCAGGGTCCTGTGGGTGGAGCATTCATTGGATGAGAGAGTTCAGTTAGGACACATCAAGGCGTGGTTCCAGATAATTAGATCATCTAAGGTTTAAATTATGCTAAACTGTTTTAAAATTATGTTTGTGTAAATTATATTACTCAGACTGAGAATGGCAATGCTCAGGTGTGGCAAAGACCTGATTTTATGTAAGTATTTACATCCAACATAAATATTATTTTCTTCCCTCATTTGTCTGGTGGGGTCACTCTGGGTCAACAGCTTTCTGTTACCAGGATTGATGCCATATCACCCATTAAGTGGAGAGAGTAGGTATTGTCACTGCTCTTGGCCAAATGAGGGGAATAGAGACTCAGGACAGCAATGTGGAATCCCACAGTTGATGATTTTGCAGTGCCCCTGAGGCGTGGGGACATGTGGACAGATGAGGCTTAAGGAGCCTATTCCTATTCGGGGGCTTCCTCTCTGGCCTGATTAACTCTGAGGAGCCACTTCTTGTCCTTGGGACCCAACCTTGGCCAATCCTAGAAACTTAGTAAAGGAAGAAATGGGCACATCCCCCGAGCTCCTAGGTGGTGGGGACAGGTGGCAGGGGGATGTCCTGGGAGAGGAAAGGGCAGTCAGGGAAAGCTGGTGAAGAAGCAGGTAGATATCCTCTGATCCCCTTCCCAGCTCCACACTGCAAGGTGACTGTGCCATCCCACCCAACAGAGGACTCTGATTTATTGTCTGGTGACCAGGAAGCAGGGAGTCTCTGCATTGGAAAGCTCCAGGCACAAGGGAGGATGCGGCATCACACTGACAACAGGGGGAGTGTGTCAATGTGTCATTCAGAGGCTGAGACTGCAGCCTGCTCTGCCCCCAGAACACTGGCAGCCAGACCTCTGAACTCCAAACAGGAGAACAGAAGTCCCCTCTGGGGAGCTGACAGTTCAAGAAGACAGACCTAACAATACCAACATCCAGTATTTCCCCTAAAGGCTCAACCCTCCCACCCACTCTTGGGCCTGGTTCTGTATCAAGAGCAAACACTGAAGGACCTCCAGGCATCCCTGAAAGTCTCTATTGTGAACATAGACACCTAAACAGATCATGTGTTTACTCTTCTGTGTATGATCACTAATTTTTCTAACCTCAAACTCTTTTTTGTCCAAACCTTTTTCAGTATTTTCATTCACATGGATCATGAATGGAAGAGACACACTACGCAAGAGAAAAGTCATCGTCATATAACCATAATAATAACAAACCCCTCTATCCAAAGAGAGACAACAGCAGATAAGGCATTTGTGAAAAAAGAACATGATGCCATAAAAAAGGAACATGAAGCACAAGAAGACATCTTGGAGAACAAAAACATGAGAGCAGAAATAACAAATTCAATAGGAGGTTTGAGAGCCAAAGTTGAGGAAATCTCTCAAGAATATGCAGTGCAATAAATCATTGAAACCAGGAGACAAATGACAGGAAAATTGGAGGACTAGTGCAAGAGCTCTAATAATCTACCACTCAAATCAGGCATTCTAGAAACAGAGGGAAATTGGTAGGGAGGAAATTTCAGTAAAATAAGAGAAGAAAACTTCCTAAAAGTTAAATGCATGAATCCTGAGATTGAAAAGACTCCAGAAGCGCTTACTTAGCCAGCAGATAAGCCAGACTTCCAGATTTCCATCAGGGCAGGTAAAGGGAAATTTCAGGACATTGGCAGGATAGAGAAAGTCTACCAACTTTCTACAAATCAGAACAGCTTTAAACTTCTCAACAGAAATCCTGGAAGGAAGAAGACAGTGGAGCAATGCCCTTAAAATTTGGAAGGAAATGTATTCCTAACCTAGAGTTCTATATGAAGCCAAAATATAAAAATATCCTTAGATATGCAAGGTCTTGAGAAATTTGCCTCCCACCCACCCTTTCACAGGAAACTACTAGAGGATGCGCTTCCCCATAATGGGAGAGTCCAACTCAGAGTGAAGTTTGAGTGACAGGGAAGGGAGGGCCCAGGATGCCAGTTTGGGAATGCCAGAAGTTTCCAGGAGAGACTTCTTTCAAAATATCAAATTGATATAAAGCCTGATGCAAAAGAATATACTGAAAAAGGTTTGGACAATTGGCAAAGAGTTTGAGGTTAGAAAAATTAGTGATCATACACAGAAGAGTAACAGTCATAACATTGTAACAGTCATAACATTGAATACCAATCTCATCAAAATGATAGCACATCTATTTAGGGAGGATGGGAGGGATGGAAGTTTAGGGGTAGGGGAGGACAGAGATTTAAAACTGCATCTCCTATAGCAAAGAGGCAATGGATAATGCCTAAAACCAAAAAATACACATAGCATTGCAAGCATGTTTTGTAGCAATAGAAGCCAAATGGCAGAGTGGTCAGCTGAGGGCATTGAAAGTTGTTGTTTCTGGAGAAGGAAGTGGAGGGGGGAAGGGCTGGAGAGAGTGCAGCTTGGATGAACCAGCCTCCTAAACCAGATGACTTTCCAAACTAGGCACACTTGGATAATCGGTAAAGCTGGATAATTAAAAACAATACAATTAAAATATATGAAAAACTGGTAAATGTGAATAAGGTCTGTTTCTGAGTTAATAACATTGCACCAATGTCAATTTCCTGATTTTGACAAAGGGTGCATAGGAATTCTCCAAACTGTTTTTGCAACTTTGTGTGAGTCTTAAATGATGTTGAATTAAAAGGCTGTGTAAATAACACTACAAGCCTAACTACAATAGGAGAATGTTCTGTGCCCAAAGCCACACCTAACAGAGAAAAGGGCTTTCCTGGCCACAACTGCCCAGGTCCTGGGTGGTGGGCCCAGGACCCAGGGGCCTCTGGCCTCCCAAGTACATCTAGACACGGTCAGACGGGGTTAATTGAAGAAACTGTCTTTAAGCCTCAGCCAAAGGCCAACATTGCCAACTCCAAGAGAGGGCAGCGCACAGAGGCTGAGCTATTCCTCTCCAGCAGTTTTGTGCAGAGCTGTGGAGGAGAAAACAAAAATTAAACCATAAGCGTGCTGCTGACATTGTCCTTTTAAAAGGAAATAAACACCTGCCAGTCACTGCCTGGGGATAATGAGCCTTAATCAGGCAGTCGGGTAGTGTCTGGCCATCCCATTCTGCTCGCATTCTCGGGGGAAGCTTGCAGGGCTCTGCTGCTGTGGGCGGTGGCCTCCATCAGGGGTCAGGGCAGGAGGGAGGTGGGCCAGGGCCAAGAAGCTGAGCGGCGCCAGCCTAGAAATGTCATCCACAGGCTCGTGGGACAGATGAGCACATAGTGGGAAGGAGGCCCAGAGAGAACTTGAAGATGTAGAGTCAGGCTGATCTGAATTTAAACATTAGGACAGCCTGATCCCAAATTACTTCAAACTGCATGGCCTCAGGCAAGAACCTCACACTTCCTGAGCCTCATTTTCTTCTCCTGAGTATGGATGTTCCGTGTGAAGATTAGAAATAACCCCAGAACATTGCCAATCTACACGTGAAGAACAGTGGCCCAGAGATGTTGAGCAGCTTGCCTGGGATCACACAGCTGGCGAAGGGGGAAGCCAGGATGGGAACCGTGTTGGGATGGGTTCAGAGTATGGCTCCACCCAAACCAAACCCTTTCCAGTCTTTGACTCTATCCCACGGTGTGCAGGTGGGGATTTGCAGATATTTACTGAGCACCTACTATGCACCAGGCAGTGTTCTAGAAGCAGAAGTTGCAGCAGTAAGCAACACAGTCCAATGCCTTCAAGAAGCGCCATTCCAGTGGGGGAGGTAACTGTAGACAGAGACAGGAGACAACATGAGCCCGACGTCACAGGAGAGAGGTCAGCTCTTGAGGCATGTTGAGTACCTTGAGAATGTGTTTTGCCCAATGAAGGTGCCATCACTGTCCCATCAAGAACCCTGGGCCAGTTCCTCCATGTGGGCTGCAGGGTGTGAGTAATGAGGTGTGGATTTCAGTGTCCTGACTCCTGGAATGTGAGTGAAAAAGGCCAGCCTTAGCAATTAGCTCAAAGATAGTCTCTGACCATGCTTAGGGCACTGGGATAATGAGCCTACACCCCTTCTTCCCAGATGCTCAAAGGGCTTCAGGGGCCTCAGGGACCACTCCTTAGACACCCATGGCTAGCTACCCCATGGGGTCCTGATTCCTGTGAGGCCACAGGGGCCCAGGCAGGGGCACTGGACCAGGGATCTAGCCCATGTTGTGCTGCCCACTTGCTGTGTGACATAGGGTGAGTCCTTGCCCTCTCTGAACCTCTATGTCCTCACCTGAACAAGTTGGAGGCTGGACTTAAGAAAGGCAGCTCTGGTTTGAACATTTTGACATCTTCAAACTCTCAAGCATTTGGGGAAGCATTTGTTAACTCAGCATCCTGCAATGTTCCCTATGTATCTGGGGCTCACTTACAACGAGGAGCAACACAGATGTGGCTGCTCACCTCATGGAGCTTACAGAAGGACACGAAAAAGAAGCAGCCATATCTGGCATGAAGCTGATCATGATATGCCTATGAAGGAAGAGCATAGGGGGTACCTCTGGGTCACTTCCTGTTGGTGGAGTGTATGAGGCTGGGTGACTGCAGGTTATAGCATAGCAGATAGAACATAGGGCCAAGGAGGAAGGCCTGGGGGGTCACTGGGCAACCATTTGGGTCTGCAGAGGCAAGCTGGTGCTTGTGTGCCAGGACCATAAACCAGGAGCCAGGGCTGGCACTCCTCCAGCCCAGTGAGGTTCAAGGGAAGGGAGAGGGCAGTGGCTTCTTGTCACCTTTTAGACACTGGACCCTAAGAAAATGGCTGAGTGAACTGTGTCACTCAGTTTCTGAGGCCTGCTTTCCAAGTTTGTAAAACAGGCCTAATGACATGGGTGATTAAATGAGGTGATATGTGAGTTACCTGCCATCAGTCAGACCCAGTGTCCACTTCAGACCCTCTTTCAATCTCTCCACGGAATCAGGAGAATGAGCCTTTTAAAAACACAGACCCGTCGTGCCACCCCTCTATTCACACGCTTGCCACCATAACCAGGAGAAAGTCCAGCCTCCTCACCATGGCCTGGAGGGGTCACATTGGCTGCTGTGCTGTTTCTTGAATACGACAAGCACACTCCTGCCTCAAAGTCTTCACACTTGCTGTTCCATCTGCCTACAACACTATTCCCTCCACTCGTTTACATCTTGTAAACCCCTACTTATTTTTAAGCCTCAGCTTAAATGATACTTCCCAAGGGAAGCTCCCGTCAGGCTGAATTTGGGCCCTTGTTTGTAACAGCTATAAAATCAAGTATTTTTTCTTCAAATCTCATATTTATTATTGCAGTTATGTGTTTAATGTGTGTCTGCCCCACCGGACTGTAAGTTCTCAGCAAACAGGGATCCTCTGCTTTGTTCATGATCATGTCTCTAGTGCCTAGTACCATGCCTTGTACACGGCAGGTGCTCAATGCTTCTCAATAAATAGTTTGTGATAGAAGAATTACATGAATGAATGAATGTCTATCACTTTACCCCAAATTTCCCCTGGGACCAAGGCTCTGGATCGCCTTCAGCAACTCTTGCCACTACCCACATTTTGAAGCAGCAACCTGGACTAAGACTTCAGCACCCATGCCCCTATTCCCGGCTCTGTGGGAATCTTCCAGTGAATTCTGGAAGTCATTCAACCTCTCTGGTTCATAAGTTCCCACATCTATAAAATGAGGAAAGAAAGCTCCTCCTCTGGTTTCCCAAAGAGTCTGGGAGGAGGAATAGCAGCAGCGCATCTGCAGAGTGCTGAGCCTCTGCACGGGAGTGGCTGGCCTTGGTCTGCAGTACAGGGTGACACGCATAATATCCAAAAATTGGAAACCAAGGCTGTCTGTTGTTATCCCCCATGGGAGTCTGCAGTAGAGGAGAGAGATTTGGAGAAGAGGATCTATCTCCCAAATTCACCTCACAAGATAATGGAGTCCAATGCCATAATGGAGGGAGATTTTGGGGGAAGTTCTGGGAGAAGGTGAATATATTTTGCACATGGAAAAATTATGGTCAAATGGAGGTTCTGTGGTGGATGAACAATGAAATCCTTTGTAGCATTTCACATCAAGGGCAAGAGTCCCTGTCACCTCTTGACTTCTACAAGAGGTCTCACAGCTTCCACGCTTTCTGTCTTGGAATTTGGCTGCCACATGAGGAAGCCCAAGCTAACTCCCTGGAGAAGCCACCTGGAGGTAAACTGAGGCACCTGATTGGTAGTCCCATCCCCATTGCTAAACTTGTGAGTGAGGCCATCTGGGACCAGCCAGCCCCCAGCTGACCTTGCCTCTTACTTAAACATGGTCCAGCCAACACCACACAGAGTAAAGAGGATTCATCCCAGCGGAACCTTGCCCAAATTGCCAAACCCTAGAGTCATGAGCAGTCAGTGATGGTTGTTTAAGCCACTCAGTTCTGGGTGGCTTGTTTTGCCCCAATATATAATTGAGGCAGCTGTCTGTGTGTCCATCTGTCTCTTTGGCCAGACTTTCTTACTCTTCTTCCTGTCTCCTGATCACAGCAGAGCAGAATATTAAGAGTATGCAGCTGCATCAGAAAGATCTGGATACAAATCTTGATTTACCTACTTACTCGCTGTGTGACCTTAGATGCGTTTCTTAACCTCCCTGAACTTATATTTTCTTTCATCAGTAAGATGCACACACCTTTGGCTTATGGGTTGTGAGTTTGAAATGAGATCCTAGTCAGTACCTGGCACAGAGCTAGTGTTCATTAAATTTGTTAATCTGTCAGTAAATATTTACTGAGCACATACTTCCTGCTGATGCTGATGCTGGAATTAGGAGGCTGAACAAGACAGATGAGAGCCCTGCCCTCACAGGGGTTATAGTCTAGAAGGGGAAGACAGAGTAAACACTTGAAAAACAAGACGATGGCAGACAGTTACACATGCTCTGAAGCCTATGGGACAGAAAGTCTGAGCCCATGGGACTGAGGCATGACATGGAGCAGGGGATGGGGGCTAGGGAAGGCCTCTGTGGGGAGGTGACATCTAAACCAAGAGGTGGTTGATGAGCAGGAGCCAGCCACAGGAAGAGCAGGAGAAAAGGTGCTCTAGGAAGAGGAGCCAGTGTATGCAAAGGCCCTATGGAGGGACAGAAGGGGGAAGAGACTGAGGAACCCATGGGAGGCCAGTGAGGAGCTGATGCTGTGGCCTAAGTAGGTGGAAGCTGCTTTGTTATTATTGCTGCTGTTTTTGACACTAGCTCAGGTTCAAGGCCTGATCCAGAGCAAGTGCTCGGTTCATGCTGAACAAATAGCTGATAACCGAGGGCTTCAGGCATAACCTGTGTAATGTTTCCATGGAAACTCATCACTGCTCCCTGTTGGTAACCTAAGAGACTCCCAGAGGTCTCTCGTCCTCTGGTCCTGCCCTGATCTGGGCTGGGGACTTACTTCCTCTTCCTCTGCATCTCAGCCTGAACGCCAGCTGTCCAGGAGGACGCACAGCATGAGGAATGGAAGCTCTTCCTGTGGCGGACCCTCTGCACACGCACAGCACACCAGGCCCAGATGGCCCCAGGCCAGGCCTCAAAGTTCCAGCCCACGTCAGCCCAGGTCCCGGATGCAGCTGGGATCATGCAAGAGGAAAAGCTTACGTTGATGGTGGGGAGTGGGGAAGCAGCCAGTCCACTGCTCTAGACAAAGGAGCTGACCTGAGACGTGTTCCTCAGGAGACTCCACCACCAGGCAGAGCAGCAACACAGTGGAAAGATGCTGTGTGGCCCCAGGACCGGGTCTGCAGCCCCATTCGACAGCTGAAGAAACAGAGGCAAAAGGCAGAGCTGGCCTGCTCTGGAAGGCTGGTGTTTCAAGAGCCAGGTTGTACCCGCCCGCTGGGCATACCTGTGTCCACACACACGACCCACAAATATAGCCTGACATAGTTCTACCTGGTTATGAGAGGTTCAGGCATACATGCTGTTACGTGAGTAGGACAGAGACACAGACACACACCATCCAACAGGACACTGCCTCTGATGAGGATGTGACATTCAAGCATGTCATTCTATACAAGTCACACACACAAAGCTGAGGACACATCCATTGATGTTTCTGCCCTCACTTCCCAGATAATTGTGCCGAAAAATAGAAACACCTGCGCCCTACCAAGTTATTACCCGGCAGCGGCAGGAGCAGGCTAATTAAGCCTTCACAGGAGGCTGGCATTTTCCTGGCAGCCCTGCTGCCCCTCGCTGCCAGAGTGGCCGCCAGCCCGAGTGGCCTTTGTGATGAGCCCCAGGGGGCACACTGCCCAGCCTGTCTCCCTCTCCTCCCTCTCTGGGCCCTGGAATGATTCTGCATCTTGTTCTCCCAAAGGATCCCTCTTGGGCCAATGGCCTGCTTGTAAGGACGGCTAGAATGAAACTGTCCCTGGATCAGCAGAGACCCTCCCAAAGTTCCCAGTTCCCTGAAGGGAGGACATTTGAGGGACCTAAGTTAGCTGTGGATATGAGTGATGGATGCCCTTGGCTGCTCTCTGCCTATTCCAAGGGCTTAACTCCATCCCTCTAGCCAGAACGGGACTCAGTTTCCCCTTCTTGCCACCCTGGGCTTGGTTCTTGGCCATTCTCTCACACACATTGACCTCTCAGCCACCCTGGACTTCCTGCTCTTCTTCCAACACGTCAAGCTCATGCCTGCCTCAGGGCCTTTGCACCTGCCCTGTTCTCTGTCTGAAACCCTCCCTTCCTCCCAGGTCTTTGCCTGTTCCTCTCAACATTCAGGTCTCAGCTCAAAAGGCACCTCCTTACGAGGTACCTGACCCACCTAGTTAAAATCTCTCCTCCAGGTGCGCCCCTCAGTTTTTTCTTAACTCAGTGCTTTCCAGTCCTTGTTGCTTGTTAGAATCACCTGGGAGCTTTTAAAAATAAGTTGGTGCCAGGGTGCTGTGTAGGCTAATTAAGAATCTCTGGGATGTGGGTCCTGCTTATTGCCATTATTTTTAAAAACCCCATGTGGTTTGAATATGCAGTCAGGACTAAGACGTCTTGGTCCAGAGACTTTTTGGTCAGCAAGAGAAAAGGACGAATTTTGCAATCCCCTCCCTTCATTGCTATTTGCCAATTGAGTGCCTACTACGTGCATGGGCTGCAGGGATGCACACATTAGGAATCTCAACATATCTGTGTGGTGCTTCCTATGCACCAAGTGCTGTGCAAAGAGTATTTCATGGGACAGTTCATCTCCCTAACAGCTCTGTGATATGGGAACTATTATCACACCCATTTTACAGACCAGGAAACTGAGGCTGAGTCAGAGAAGTAACGTACCCAAAGTCATGCAGCTGGGAAAGTGTAGAACTGGGAATTTAACCCAAGCAGCATGGCTCTGGAGTCTGCCTCTTAATCCCAACACTTGGCTGCAGTTGTTTTATTTATCCTCACAACCACTCCACCACACGACATTTTAAAGATGGGGAACCATGGCTCAGAGAGTCAGGAGACATGACCAAGGTCACACAGCCAGGACTCAAACCCAGGCCAGGCTGGCTGTAATTGGCTTCCATGGGCTACAAGGTAAGAAAAAGAATTGTCTTGGGCTGTACATAAAATACATGAACACTAACAAAAGCTGATGAGCTGAAAAAAAATTGCAAAAAGAAAAAAATCTCGTAATGTTTTAAGAAAGGGAAGTTTAGGAATTCGTATTGGGTCGTATTCAAAGCCTTCCTGGGAGGCATGTGGCCGGCGGACCATGGATTGAATAAGCTTGCTCTAAAGCATAGGAATTTGTGTTGGGCCGTATTCAAAGCCTTCCTGGGCTGCATGTGGCCCGCGGACCGTGGATTAAACACCTTGGCAGCAAGGCAGACCATATCAAATGAGGTCTGGGCCTGAAAACACATCGCAACGTCATCCAAGGACCCAGCCTTCCTCTTTGGAAGCATCATCTCTCCCAGCCTCCCAAACCCCTTCCCTTTTCCCGTCTCTATCACACCCGTTGCCTGGCTGTTTCCTGCTCTGCTGTAAAGCTACATCTCCCAGGAGGATGTGCAGAGTTGCTCTAAAGCATAGGGTACAGGACACAGGAAGGGACTACTTCATGATCTCTCATGTTCTCATTTCTCCACCTTTTGGAAACCAGCCTCAGGGGGAGTGGAGCAGATGGAAGATTGGCACCAGAGCATGGATCTGCTCACTTGCTGTCCATGAATTAATTTCACAGTAGAAATAAGTGGCATGTATATAGCACGTATGTGGCAGCCGCTGTTCTAGGTATTTTACATATATTGGCTTGACCCTCAAAGAAACCCCATACTCTTCCTCTTTATTTTACCAACAAGGAATAGGCACACAGAGAGTTAAGCAATTCACCCAAAGCTGCACAGCTAATCATGCAGAGCTAAGATCTGAACTCACGCAGTCTGGTTCCAGAGTCTGTGCTCTCAGTTCCTGCACCATACTCCCTGTCTCAGCTGCCTTGCTTATTGAACTGCGTGAAGTTCACTTTTCTCCCCTATAAAATGGGTATAATAGTGTCTACCTCGGGTGGAAAATTAGAGGACAAACCCAGAACATGATTGCACAGGCAGGCCCTAGCACAGGGAGGTGCGGAGTAGGCATTTGGTAAGGGAGGTCGTTGGACAGCTAGGATATCACCCCTTCAGCAACCAGCCTGGAGACTTATATACAGTAGGTGCTGAACTGACATGCAACGCAGATGAAGGTGGTGACATTTGGAGGCCATCAGGCTGCAGTTTGCCCAGAGGGGTTCAGCGCTCCAGCAGCCCCTTGGGATCTTGAGCTCAGCAAGAGGACCTTTAAATGCCTAGAAACTGCCTACATGCGTCACCACTGTCTTCCATTAACGCATAACTGCTATTGCAGGCAAGTAGCTATGTTCTCTGGGGCCAGATTTACAGCAGAGCAGGAAACAGCCAGGCAACGGGCGTGATAGAGATGGAAAAAGAGAAGGGGCTTGTGTGGCTGGGGAGAGATGACGCTTCCAAAGAAGAAGGCTGGGTCCTTGGATGAAGTTGCGATGTGTCTTCAGACCCAGACCTCATTTGATACCGTCTGCCTTGCTGCCCCCACAAAGCACATTGGGAAAATGCCAGCATTTGAACCTCCAAGCTACATCTCCCAGGAGGATGTG
>NW_012107141.1:3005601-3008031 GCF_000951045.1 Mandrillus leucophaeus
GGTTCAGCGCTCCAGCAGCCCCTTGGGATCTTGAGCTCAGCAAGAGGACCTTTAAATGCCTAGAAACTGCCTACATGCGTCACCACTGTCTTCCATTAACGCATAACTGCTATTGCAGGCAAGTAGCTATGTTCTCTGGGGCCAGATTTACAGCAGAGCAGGAAACAGCCAGGCAACGGGCGTGATAGAGATGGAAAAAGAGAAGGGGCTTGTGTGGCTGGGGAGAGATGACGCTTCCAAAGAAGAAGGCTGGGTCCTTGGATGAAGTTGCGATGTGTCTTCAGACCCAGACCTCATTTGATACCGTCTGCCTTGCTGCCCCCACAAAGCACATTGGGAAAATGCCAGCATTTGAACCTCCAAGCTACATCTCCCAGGAGGATGTGAAAATGTAACCCCTGAATGGGCAGTACTAGGATGAAAGATTTTCTTATGAGTCTCTGTAATGTTCTCCTTATCTGTGTAATATCACTGAAATCTGCAACAAGTCATCAAAGACATCCTGTCTGGAAGGTGCGACGGCAGCTTTTTCATTTCAAGGCTCTGGCTGCCTCTCCCGGGAGCTGACCCTCATGCACATTACTAGGTGTATTACTAGGTGTATTGTTCATCACTGCAGCCCTTCAAAGAGATCTCCAAGAGTACACACACAGTCTGCAATCTGCCGAGTGACCCCTTCACTCATGTGCACTCCACAGACACCTTAGAGGTCAGGGAAGATCACTGTACCTCAAATGTGCCATATTTTCTCCTGCCACCTTGCCTGGGCACCAGCTGTTCCCTCTGCTGGGATGTTCTTTGTCTAGCCACCGTGGCAAATTTCTCCTGGTCCTGCAAGGATCAGTTCAAGCACCACTTATTTTGCAAAACCTTCCCCAAAGGGGCAGCCTGAATCTCTAAGAAGTGAGGCCAGAGCTCTTAGAGTTATCTTCTCTCATGTCTGTGTCCCAAGATCAACCATCCATCCACAGAGCAGCTGATGTAGCCAAACAGGGGTTCTCAAAGTGAGGCCCCCGGACCAGCAACATTACCTTCATCATTACCTGGGACCTTGTTGGAAATGTTGGTTTTCGGCCCCTCACCCCAGACTTACTGAATCAGGAACTCTGGGGGTGGGGGCCGGCAACCTGTCCTTTAACAAGCCCTCTAGGTGACTCTGATACATGCTCAAATTTGAGAACACCCTTGGAAGGGCGATAAGGTGAATTTGTGTGTGACTCACCCAGGACAAATATTAGGTTGGTGCAAAAGTAGTTGCGCTTATTGCATTAAAAGTACTTTTAATGCCATTACTTTAAATGGCAAAAAGTAATGCCATTACTTTTAGTGGCAACAACCGCAATTACTTTTGCACCAACCTAGTAACACAAAAAGCAACTACAACAAACACTACCTACAGGACCGTGAGCTAGATGCGTGCCAGGCACTTTACCTGCACTAACTCTTCACAGCAATGCATGAAGAAGATACCTATTATATAGATGAGAAAACTGAGGCTCAGACAGTCACTCATTTCCCTAGGACACAACTAAGAAGTGTGATGGCTCCAGCTGCAAACCAATCCCAGTCTAACTACAAAGCCCGTGTGTTACCATAGAAAAAACTATTCGTGCGATTTGGAGATTCAAAGGAGGGAGAGACCACATCCAAGTCAGATTTTTCCTGAATTTTGTATTTTCAAAGTATAGTTTTGAAAGATCAAATAATGCTTTAAAAAAAAAAAGCAAGCTCTTGTTCCTTCCTACCCTTCTCTCATCTCTGCTCTCAGAAGCGACTACTTTCAACTCTTTTAGCTACTTTTTTAGGTATTTACTTCCATACTTTAAAATATCTGTCTTGTATTTTTTCTTGTTTCATCTGTTTTAGACTCCACCTCTTGATTTACACTGGATAAGGACTTTTGATCATGAACACCCCCTGTTCCAGGATCACCATGTAATCTTGGGATACATCGTTCACCTTGTAAACACCATAGATTCATACATGATCAAGATAATTTTCCTTTCAATGACAGCAAAACTTCTTGAGGGCCTGTGTCTCTAGTTGCCCACAGGTACCATAAGGGCTAAGGGTAGCTTTTCCCTGCTGCCATCCCCTCCCAACAGAATTAAATCTCCATTTTTTATTAAATTCATAGTCAGTGTTTTATAATTGTGACCAAATAAAGATTACTCACAGCAGAACCAAGTCATTTGCTACGGATGTTCACTTTCTCGGACTTTTTGTTTTTCCTAGAGCTGATAATTGTTGTGGTCCATTTTCCTGGATCCTGTGATGTCCTTTTTCTTAGTTGCCTCTTTATAGAATGTCCTAGAATCATCATGAGTTCCATCGTTCCATAGAGAGTTCTCCTTGAAGATTCTCCAGTGCCTTCATTCTTCCTGACTGCATGAAATACCTCAGCATCATCCCACAAATCCATATGACCAC
>NW_012107141.1:3008591-3020088 GCF_000951045.1 Mandrillus leucophaeus
TTCAGAGACAGGTCCAGGGTGAGCATAGAAGACCCACGACCATCAAAGACCCAGGCTCCTTCCACCTGGTTGCTTCACTCCCCTTAATATCAGGCTCCTAACTCATAGTTCACTGTGGCGCTTGAGCTCCAACCATTATGTCTGCATTCCAGCCCTGAGAAAGAAGAGTACTTCCACTGTATGTAACAATACATCTTGAAAGTTGCACCTGTAATTTTTGTTTGTACTCCTATGTTCACAGCTTAGACACATGGTTATACCTAGCTGCAAGAAAGGCCAGGAAATATAATCTTTATTCTGAGTGGCTACATTCTTAGCAGAAAAAGTGGAATTCTGAGATCAGGTAAGAAAGGGGAACTGACAGTTGGGGCATCTAGCAGGCTTGGCCACATCCCCTTTTGCTATAGTCCATTTGAACTTGCATGTCAGTTTCACACCTTTGTTGAGAATATATGGTGGCCTCTTCCTCATTTCTAGGACCTTCTCTCCGCTCTTGCCTTCATTCATTGTGCTTTGGGTACCCCACACTCCTCCTGCCTTGGAGGTCTCCAACACACTGTGCCTCTGCTGGCAGTGACTCCCTGAGAGCCACCCGTCCTGGATGCAATGCCTCCCACTCATCCTCCAGTCTTCAGATGAAATGACAGCTCCCCAGAGAACCTTCCCATATCCCAAAGGGCCAGGGCCTGTTAGATGGTCTCACAGCCTTCTGACCCTCTTTGTTACAGCATCCATTGCAATTGTAATTGGAGATTGATCTGTGTGATCAGTTGTTCACTCACTGTCTCTCTTGCTAGACGATGAGCTCCTGAGGATGGGGCTACCTCTCTCATGTGCATCCACGTGACATGTGGAAGCACCATAAACATTTGTGGCATGAACAGTTGCCTCTTCCTGAATCACACATCCTAACCCCCTTATCCTTCCAGATCAACTAAAATACTCCCTCCTCCAGGAGGTCTTCCTGTGCTCCCTCTGAGACAAGTAGCACCCCCTCTTCGTGAGTGCCCAAGCCCTCTTTGTCACCATCACTTTCTACCACATGCTATTGACTTTAGGGAGCATGTCTCAGCTCCTCTCTGAGCCTGTGAGTTCCTGGAGGGAGGGAGCCACATCTGATTCATCTGTGTCTCTCACGCACATGCACAGGGACAACCTAGAAGACTCTCTGCTTCAGCAGCAGAATTGCTGACCAGGAAGCAAGACTCCTGGTGTGGCCTCTAGCTGGCCATGTGACAACCAGCAACAGCCTCACTTTCCTCATCTGGCCTCTCAGGGCCCATCCAGATCTAGCATTCTCTGATCTGCCACCCGATACTGCAGCTCAGGGGCTGCTGATCTCTACTCTGCCTGCCTCTCTCCGTGGGCCATGGGCTTGGGTTCCTGGGAATTTGTTTTCCATTCAGAGATCAAAGGAACAGAAATGCTGGACACCAGGTTCCCAGGCAAAACAAAACAAACATATCAGAGTGGAGAAACTTTTATTAACTTAACAGCTAGCACCAGGCCTCAGAGGAACTGTAACATAATTTGGACAAAAATATTGTGAGGAGTCTTAGAGAGGAAGGTAAGAACTCATGAGCCTGGAGCCAAAGGTCTGGGGCAAGGGAGGATGCTGCCTTGTGAGGGGGAAGACTTTGCAGCTTGATGAAGAATACTTCATGTTTATTGATACGTTGCTTTGCACTAAGGAAGGTGTGCACTTTGTGCTTAATGTACTGCAGCAATCAAGGTGCTGGATTACAAAAAAAGAACAGAAAGGAAAAAGACAGAGAGAGAGAAGGAAAATAAAAGAACAGAAAAGAACAAAAAAAGGAAGGTAAAGGAACCATCTGTGGCTAGCTGAAGCAGTGGAGGAAATCTATTAGAAGGTATATGAGTTAGATATAATATAAGGCACATGGCTATGTGAAGAAGAGAGAGCCCAGAAATAACAGTGGCTTAAATTAGACAGAGATTTCTTTCTTTCTCAGTAAGTAGCCAAAATGTTATGGTAGTTGTCTTAGTTGGTTCAGGATACCATAACAAAATAGCTCAGATTGGGTGAGCTGTGAAATTTATTACTCACAATTGTAGAGGCTGGGAAGTCCAAGATCAAGATGCTGGCAGAGTCAGTGTCTGGTGAGGGCTTCATAGATGGAGCCTTGTTGAAGCATTCGCACATGGCAGAAGGGCAAGAGGGGGTGAAGGAGTGAACAGACCTCCTTGAGCCCTTTCTAGGAGCATGAATCCCCTTTGTGAGGGTAGAGCCTTCATGGCCAATTACATCCTAAAGACCCCATCTCTTAATACTATTGCATTGGGGATTAAGTTTCAACATGAATTTTAGAAGGGTATAACCATTCAAATCATAGCAGTGGTTCTGCTTCAAGAAGTTTTCAGGCCCTGGTTTCTGGATCCCCCAACCTTAGGTATTGCCCTCAGGACGTGGTCCAGGAAGCCTTACTCCATATCCACATTCTAGCCAGCAGGGAAGGGAGAAAGCAAGGGGAAAAGCCTGCTTCTTCCTTGGAAGGCACCACCTGGAAGGTGCCCACCTCTCTTCTGCTCACATCTGCCGTCCCCAGCATAGTCAATGGCCACACTTGGAACAAGGGAAACTGGAAAAGATGTATTCTAAGCAGCCATTGGCCCAGTTAAATAATCTATTACTACATAAGCAGGAAGATGGCTCTTGGGAGGATCCACAAGTCTTTGCAACTGAAGAGTTTGGGCAGCTTAGATAATTGTTGGAAAGAGTGAGGAATCAGGCTCAGAAAACTGGCAGGAGCCAAAGGTGGCCACAGGGCAGGACCCCAGACCCATCCTACTAATAGACAGGCTGGCTGAGGCTTGTCACCGCTGCTGCCACTGGGAAGGATTTCCCATCTGTTCCTGCATCTTTGCACAAGATCCAGAAGGACAGCGTTCTGCAGGTGGAGTCAACATCACAAGCCTAAGTACCAACTGCCAGGGGGTGGAGAGGAAAGACCTCAGGTCCCCTCATTGACTTCCATGGAAGGAGAGGGTACGAGACCCACCCACACCAGAGGCAACTGGGAATTGCTCCCCAAATATGATGGGAGTTGGATGTCTGATGATGTGTACCACTCCTTGAAAGCCAAAAGCAAATGTTCACAACACATGCCATTTCATCCTCGCAGCCATCCAGTGAGGTGAATTTCATCATAAGCCCCAGTGTTCAAGAGAAATTGAGGAGCATAACTGGAGGTACATTTGTCACTCGCTTACGTAGCGCTTCCTATGAGCTAGGCATGGTTGTAAGCAGATTACAAATATTAACCTTTAAAATTTGTCTTAGCTTCAGAACAACCATTTAGGACACCTTAGTATCCCCACTTTATAGAAGCACCAAATGGCAAGGGGAGTTGCCCAGGGTCACAAAATTACTAAGCAGGAGCAAAACTGGGATTTGAACCCAGGCACTCTGGCTCCAAGTTCGTGTCTAAAACCACTTTTCTACACTGCTAGCAAATGTAAGAAACAGCCAGAGAAAGATATATGGCTGTGCATTCTGAGATGAGGCCCAGCCCTAGGCTTTCCAAACAATTTTTCATAAAAGATGTTAAATTCATGAATGCTTTATGTGAATTCTTGTTGTTGCCGCTATTCCAGAAACTAAGCAGATTTCATGTCAGGGTCAGTGAGGCACAGTTCAGAGGCAGCTGCTCCAGGAAACTGGGGACCAGGAGGAAGAAAGACTCTGAGAAGTGAGCATTTCCCCTTACCTCCCCGCCATGCCCTGCAGAAAGTTAGGAAAAATACAGAAGGCTTTGAACTTCACTAGGTCTTAGAACAAAGGGCATGATGACAATCATTTAGGATTTAGAGGCAGGGTGACCAACAGCTGCCATCTGGGTCACCCAAACTCTAAAGCCAGCAAGCAAGGGGTTCAGCCTCCCACGCCCTGTAGACTCTTCGTATATACACAGAAGCTCCTGGAGCTTCAGTCAGGGCTACTATCTGGGAACTGAACTTACAGATTTAAATTTTACATACTTACCCAGTCCTGACTCCAGTCCAACAGAGTGCTCTGAGCAGGCTGCAGCCCCAGAAGGCTGACAAAGAGCAAAGGGGTCTGCAAAATCCACCAAGGAGCTATCCATCTCCAGAATTCAGCCAGAGCATCCCATGGCTTATCCTAGGGTGCTGGGCCCTAGGGTGGGCAGCTTTGGGGGAGCCCCATGTCAGAGACAGAGCTATGCCTACTGCAGACACTTCCCTTCCTCCTGCCAGGCCACGGCTGGTGTGAGAGCTGGTGTGCTGGGAGTTGATGGGTCATCAGAAGCCTACTGTCCATTCCCTGCATCAAGGAGGCTCAAGGTGTCATTGACTGAGTCACACCACACCTTAATACCACTAATCACGTCCCCAAGCATGAGGAGACCCCACTCCTTATCCCCTCAAAACTCACAGGCCAAGGGGCAACAACTATTGTAACACATAAAAGTATATATTGCTTATTGTTGTTGTTGTTGTTGTTATTCCAGCCATTATCTTTTAGTATTTGCAGTGCCAGATTAGGCTCTTGACATTTGCTATCTTTGGCCCTGCCACAACATGCGAGTCAGGGGTCCCATCTCCATCCTGCAGATGAAGAAATGAAAGCTTGGAAAGATGAACAGACAATCACAAAGCTTGCAAAAGGCAAAAGCAGGATGCAAGCCCCTTCCCCATGCTGGATGGAGAGCACCTCACCACCAAGAACAGAGAATGGCTCAACCTTCTAGAGCAAAACAGCCAGTTTTGAGGCAGCCTGAAGAAAAATGTCATCAGAGGGAGGGTTGATGGACTGATCAGTAAAACTGTCTCCTTGAGGGCCCCTTACCTTGGTCTCCAGGAGACACACTCAAGGTCTCTCACTGGGCCCCAGCATGCCAGGATGAACACTGATGGAATTCCAGCAGTCCCTGGAGAGTTTCACACCCACAGCCCAGCTGGAGGGGCACATCGGAGAAGCCGTTTTGTATCACGTGATGCCTTCCCTGACATCTGTAGCTGATTGGACCAGGGGTGAACAACTAATCCAGGAGAAGCCAGTCCAGTCCACTGTGGGGCCAAAGACCTACTTTTCTTTCACTAAAAATATGAACTAAGGAATATGAAGTCTCTGGTTAATGGGTGGTGGTTCTGGGTCTGTGTCTGTGGAATTGGGGCTTTGGACCCCACAGTAAGTCAATATTGGCAAGCGTCTTTTTTTATGTTCCCTTTCCCAACAGACCAGCAGACTTTTGCTTGCATGTCTTAGACCAAAATTACAGGAGAAAAGAAGCCACAAGGATGCTGAGTAAGTAGATTTTCAGAGAAGAATGGAACAGACACACACACACACACACACACACACACACACAAAGCAGCAGCATAGAAGATTATACTGAAGAAGGAGAGAGAGAGGAAACAAATGACAGAAAGATACTTTCTTGGTCCCTCCCTGTTTCCAGGTTTCATGAGATCCCCATTTTGTTTCCATGATATTTGTACCCTCCCCAACCTGAATTGAGCTGTTATGTGGGGTTTCTATTATTTGCAATGAAACAATCTCTGACTAACAGGAAATTTGAATAGACTTGCAAATAATAAGCTCTTGGAGGAAATATGAGCTGACTATGGGATCAAAGTAAAGTAAGAGGCAATGAGGATTGTGGTAGATTAAAAGGCCATAAATTCCACCCGTCTTCTTTGTAACATGATTGTGCTGAATCTCTCAGCCAGAGGTGGAGTTCTTTCTCTATCCCCTTAAATCTAAGCTGGCGGCAATAGAATCTGGCAGAAGTGAGTTTGTGTGAATTTCAGAGCCCAGGCCTCAAGAGGCCATTCAGTTTCTGCCTTTGCCCTCTTGGCATGCTACCCTGAGCCTACTCATGTAAGCAAGCCCAGGTTAGCCTGGAGGATGACAGACCACATGGAGGAGAACCCAGGCACCCCAGCCAATAGCCAGCACCAACTGCTAGTCCTCCAGCTGAATGCAGCTGCATAAGTGAGCCCAGCAGAAACAGCAGAGGAACCACCCAGACAACATGAGAAGTGCTAGATTATTGTTATAAACCAAGTTTTGGGGTAGGTTTTACACTGCCATTGATAACAGTCAATAAAAATTGGTACCTGGAAGTAGGCTGCTTCCGTAAAGCAAAGCTGAATGATGTACATTGGCCCTGGAACCCAGACAGTGGGTGGAGGCTAAGGGAACTGGGGAAACCATCCATGGAGGCTGGAGTAGGTGGACTGTAAGCATATTGCCATTGGAGGTTGAAGAAAGGGGACTAATGTTATGTCATGGCAGAACAGTTGGCAAGGCTGTCACCAAAGAAACTTGGGAAATAGAAAATATACCAAATGAACTTATGGATCTGGCTAAAAAGATTTCCAAGCAGAGCCTGGAAAGAGCTAATTGGTTCCTTTTAGGGTTGTATGATAAGGCCCAGGAAGAGAGATGAACCAAAACTATTTAGTTGGTAAGAAAAATTTAGAGGTAACAGAGGAACAGAGTATGCTGAGTTGAAAAATAAAACTGTTTTTTTATCCCTTAATCTTTCTTGGAAAAATATTCTGAGTGAAAACAACCTTAGGGTTAAGATAGAATCAAGGATATAAAAACCCTTTGTTAAGACCTCAAAATTTCAAGTGATGCCTAGCAGTGCCTCACAGCTGTACAAAAGGGCTTCTAAGAACCTTAAAAGTATTGAGCTATAGCAGCTTGACATGCCTAAAGTGGAAAAAGATCTGTCTCAAAGAGAATTATGTGGCTTTGGGAGCACTGAATGCCCCCAGTAAGATTCACAGAAAACCCACAATGTTTGAGGGAATTGTATTAACAAGAGTATCACTAGCTTGGACTACAAGGAACTAAGACAGTTTCAAATGAAAAGAGTACTCTGGACCTCTGAATTTACAAGCAGAAAGCTGACCATGAAAGCTATTTAGTTGCAAAAAATTTCATATGGAATAGGAGAATCTCAGAGAGGAGAGGCAGGAGCTCAAAGAATGGAGGCAAGAGCTAAAAAGAACAATGAACTGGAGACCACCACCAGGAAGCCAAGCTAGGCCCTAATCGAGGAGTATCTCCTATCCCCAGAGGAGGTGGACTTGACAAGCTGTGCCTGGATAGATTTCAAAATTGCTAGGGACTAGCGATTTTTGCATACCTAGTGGTCCTTCCTTGTTATGGATTGTGTCCATAATGTTTTGCCATTGCATGTTGGGTGTCTGCAGGTTCAAACCACTTGCCCTTTTATTTCACAAATGTTGGATGGAGAGAAGCCCCACTGACATCCAAATCTGATCTAGACCATGAGACTCTGGATAATGATCCTGATGCTATAATAAGGGTAAGATTTATGGGGGCTTGGAGACAGGATACACACTTCCTATGGAAAGTATGTGAATAATTTGTGACCAGAAGGCAGATGTGGTAGAACTTGTAATGGCTGCAGTCCTATCCTATATGTTTACCCCTTTGCAATTTAGAATCTGTTTTCCATCCCCTCAAATCTAAGGTGGTCTTTGGATTGCTTTCACTAATAGAATGTGGCAGAAGTAAGATTGTGTGAGTTTTACATGCTAGATGCCAGGAGACATTTGACTACTGAGTTTGCTCTTTTGAAACAGACCTGAGATCTGGAGCTACAGCAGCCATCTTGTGACCAAGAGACTTCAAGTGTAAGATGAAAAACAAGGATGTCCAAGAAGACAGATTGGAATTCTGGGCTTAAGGCCTGAACTATAACCTCAATCACCTACTGTAAGATGAGGAAATAACACCCTATTGATTTAGGGCCTAAATTTCAGGCCAATGGTTCTGAAAATCTGGAGTCATTTGAACAACATCGCCAGCATCACATAGAGACTCATCAGAAAAGCAAATTCGTGAGCCCCCCTCAGATGTGCGTGATTACAAACTCTGAGATATCTGGGTTTTAACAAATCCTCCAGGTGATTCTAATGCACATTGAAGTTCAGGAACCCATTGTCACGAGCGACAGGTTAACCTAGTACTTGTTTACTTACATCCGAGTGCAAGCTTCATTGATATCATATCTCTGAGCTTTTGCTCAAAGCTTTTTCTCTGCCTTAAAAGCCCAATTTTCCTCTTCTCTGCCAGTCTTTTTTACTAAATGAATTAATTTCAATCATAGAAACCCAGAATGGCAAAAATTCAGCTGCTGCAATTTGGCAAGGTGTACGGTTATTTTCCGAATTTGGTCTCAGCAGTCTCAGAGGGCTGGATACAAGCAAAAAGCTACAAAATTGCCCAGTTAAAAAAATTTTTTTTTGTTTCCAGATGGAAAACTCAGAATTAGTGCTTGTCTCTCTCCTTTTTACATTAGACCAGAAGGAGTGTTCAGTGTGTGCCAGGATTCTTCTTTTCAGCAGCCACAAGTCCCCAAGGCTCCCCTCTCATTAGGGTCACGAGCCGAGCCTGCAGCTTATCCACTGTGGGCTGCCAGCAGGTCGAAGCAGACAGTTGTTTTCATTAGGTTTTGCTGCATAGCAAACCTTGCCAAATCTTGGTAGCTTTAGTGACAACAATATATTATTTTCCTGATTCTGTAGTTCATTGGGCAATTCTGCTGGTCTTACCTGCATTCTGTTGGAAGATCGGCTGTGGACTGAGTAGCTGTGATGCTGGGCCCTTCTATCTCCATGTGGTCTTTCAGCCCAGATTTCTTTATGGCATGGTGGTCTCAGGGCAGAGTATTTAAGGAAGGAAGAGAGTAGAAGATGATCTGTGGAGTCGTGGAGTTTGATTCCTTTACTAGGAACTCAAAGCTTTGTTTGAAAGACTAATCCCCCTCCCTCTACTGCTCGCTCCAACTCCCCCTACCAAGTTGTCAGGTGCATATCATGGACCGTTGCTGGCTGTAAATATGCTGGGAAGCTGAGTGAGTAGCTTTCTCAACTCTCTGATAGAGGCATGCAGGGAAAAGGGGGCGGGAAATGAAGGTACAGTGTGTGTCACTGATGTGAAGGTCCCCGGCTTGCCAAACAACGGGTTGTAGCAAAAAATTCTGGAGTCTAGTCATGCTGCAATCAAGTGAGGAACATCATAGGCACCCAATCGATGTTTGTTTATGAATGAATGCCAAGAGTGGGGGCAGAAAGAACAATGGGATGAGACTTCTTTTCATTGGGATATCTTGGATAAGTCATTTTATTCTCTAAATCTGTTTCCCTTTCTGTGAAAAAAGCAAATTACTGCACAGGGTTGTCTGGACATTAAATGAGATATTATATGCAAAAGGGTCCTCAGTGGGGCCTTTTCCCCTCAAAGGTGGGGTGGAACCTGGGGTTTGCAGCTTAACATAGCCTCCAGTGGCCAAAGGCTTGCTGTAGGCTGGGCTCTGTGCTAAACCCTTTGTGTCCTTTTCTCATTTCCTTTCCATGATAGCATTCCCATTCGGATGGGAAAACTGGGGATCATAGAGGCTTTGAGAGGTACCAGCTGGTAAGCAGAGAGCAAAGACTCAAACCAGGTCTGTTGGGCTCCAAGCATGTGCCCCTAACCACTATTCTAAATTGCTTTTACAGAAAAAGAAGTCAATGCAGAGCTTCCAACACCATCAGTTCCCCATCGTTCTGCCCTCACAGACCAGTAACTCAGTCAAAGCCTGGAGACTCTGGAAACTGCCTCCATTGCCTCTGCTATCCCTGCCCCTCAGCTGGAAGTCACCCACAGGAGCCAGCTGGGGCCAGCCGCCCCCTAGAGTGCCTCCCCCAGCAGGAGTGGAGTCCTGCCAGGTTAGCAGTGCCGCTTCCAATTAGACATCATCTCCTGCCCAGGCAGGAGGCAGAAAGCAGGCGGAGCTCAGTGGGGTGCAGGCAGTTAGAGGGTAATTAGATGTGGATGTGGAACAGCTCCCTTAATGAGGAGGCTGCTGTGGGTGAGGGACACGCAAGAGAAGCATCACTTCAGGCACCTCTCACCACCAGCACCTGGCCCTGGGCAGGCTGGGGAAGGAAGAAAGAATTCACGTTATTTGTGGCCCAGGCTCTGTGCTGGCTACAGGGCTCCTTTACCCTCATAACACCCTCCTGAGGGCAAGAGTAGCAGCCCATCCCGCAGATAAGAACACTGAGACTCGGGGAAGGAAAACACTGCTCACGCTCTCCAAGGCACACAGCTAGAATGTGGCAGATAAAGAGGCTGAGGTCTCAATACCAAGTCTGAGCCCTTTCTCCTCTAGCACACCACTGCCCCCGTGTTCTTCATCTGCTCTCATCCTCCGACACTAGAACATCTGATGGGCACTCATAGTTGACACCCAGGATGATATTCAAATTATTCCTCACCTGGTATGGCAGGGCTGTGACCAGCTAGAACACACCCAGGCCTTCTGGAGGCCTGAAGCAAGGGTCCTGAAGGGCCCTGGTTGTGGCAAGCATTAACCCCTTGGTTGCTGCATTGTGAGAAGGATCTCAGGAGAGAACTGGGGTGTTTGGAACAGCTGTGGTGATAAAAATACTCAGGGGCTTGGGGGAGCAGCTTTTAACCAACCGGTATAAAAGGATCTCAGTTTGTAATAACCAGCATTGCTCTAATAACCAACGCATCCCGAAAGGACCTTCATCTCGTATTGGGTCTACCCTTAAAGGTGCTGTTTGCTTCTCTGCCAGAGAGCTGCAACCAAGGAGGCTGCTAGTGGCATCCTGCTGAACACACCCCTCCCTGCACCCAGAGCTGGCACCCAATGCCCAAGATGAGTGACTCATGCCGCCTCCCCAGAGCAAGCAAGAGAGGGAACAGAGACTTCCCAGGCAGGAGCAGCCAGCCTCAGGGAAGCCCCCATCTGGTTGAGGCAATCTAGTCCATCTGGAAAAGGGGAGAATGTGCCAAACACTACAGCAGCTGTGCCCAAAGCAAGTTCTGCAGATCCAAAAAGTTGTCCTCAGCACGGAGGGTTCCTTGAGTCAATCTGTTTGGGAAATACCGCATGCCCCACGCTCCCTCAGGACAGTCACGGCCCAGATTGGGGTATTCAAGGTTCTGAGAAATTCCAGGGTAAAAAGGCCTGATTTTGGTAACCACGCATTTTCCAGGCACATTTAACTACAGAGCCTGCTCTTTGTTTAACCCTAATGGGACTCAGAGGGCATGAGTTTACCTTGGGATGCAGCTTGGGAAACACCATTATACACAGATCCCTTCGCTGATCCCAGCAGCCCAGACTTTGCCTCTCAGCCAAAGCTAATACCAAGGGTGGGTCTGTGTCCTGTTGGCAAAGGGTGAGCAGATCCAGGGGAAAGGAAGGCAAGGTCTGGGGGAGTGGGTGGTGATCTGCACTCCAAAGGCCCCCAAAAATGCTCCTTTACTCCCCCTGCATAGTATCCTTCCAGAAAATAATCAAAGCCAATCCACAGGCTGGGAGCTCAAGAGAGGCTCCGCCCTCCCTTGAGTTGGAAGAGAGGTTTAAGGCTGCAGCCCTGTCCCTGAGCGCCAGGAAACAGTCCTGTTATGGACTCCATGTCTGTGTCTTCCCAAACATTCTGTGTAAAGCTCTAA
>NW_012107141.1:3020458-3034021 GCF_000951045.1 Mandrillus leucophaeus
CACCCCCCGCCGCCCACCTGCCCCATGTGAGGTCATAGCGAGAAGATGACTGTCTACAATCAGGAAGAGAGCTCTTACCAGGAACCAAATCTGCCAGAACCTTGATCTTGGACTTCCAGGCTTTAGAAGTGTGAGAATTCCTGTTGTTTAAGCCACGCAGTCTATGGTATTTTATTATGACAGCCAGAATTGACTAAGATGAGTCCCTTGGTCCTAAGAACTCTGGACTAGAATAGACATGGTTCAAGTACGGGTTTCACCTCTGACCTGCTGTGTGACCTCAGCAAGTCACTTAACCTCTCTGAACCTCAGTTTCCATTGGTGTAATTGGATGATAACACTTAGATCACTGGGTTGTGGAAAGACTCAATAATGATGACAACCACACTTACAGAGTGCTAACTGTGCACCCTGCGTGTCGGCTCGGTGTATAACCTCTGTCCTAGATTATAGCCTTGTGCGGAGTGGACGTCCCATGCTGGATGTGGGAAGATAATGGGCGTGTCTTAGCCTGGGTCTCCAGAAAGCAGAGCCAACAACAGAGGCTTAGTTGTGAGAGTGTGATGCAGGGACTGGAAGCAGGTGCCAGGAGTTGCGGGCTGGCAATGGTGATGAGCTCTGAGCAGAGTCAGTCCATCCCATGGGACTGCCAGGAGGACTCATCCAAGGAAGAAAGAGGGAGCATTTATCACAGGCTCCATCTGCCCTAGGCTAAGAACGCCCCATGGGGCAGCAACTTCCCCCATATTTCTAGGCTGTCCATGTGTCTCAATGGTCCCATCGTGAGCTGGTGCCCAGCCCAGAAATCTTTGATTTTGCTCTTCTTTTTGACACCTCAAATCTAATCTGTCAGCAGGGCTGCTGACTCTTCTCTTGAAACACTTCCAGAATCTGACTACTGCTGATCACATCCTGTGCTCCCGCCCCGGTGATAAGCATCAGAATTACCAGCCTCCTAACTGGCCACCTGCTTTGCCTCTTGACCCCCTCACTCTGCCCAGCAATCAGCTGATCTTTCCACAGGTAAATCAGAGCAGGTCAGTCTGCAGCTTGAAACTTACAAGCCTGCAAACTATCTTCCCTTTACACCTGAGAACTTACCATGCTGAGCAGGGCCCCAAATCATACAGCCCCAAACGGGTCAGGTCTCATTTTTGTCACATTTCCCCAGGTCAATCCACTCTAGCCACACTGGATTCTCTTCTCCTTCAGCCCGCCAACCTCACGGCCTTTGTACCTGCTGTTTCCTCTGCCTGGAACAGTCTATCCCCGGTTTTCTAAAGGAACCACTCCTTCACTGCTGTCATCTCTGCTTAAATATTTCCTTCCCAACCATTCTTTCCAAAAACAAACAAGCAAACAAAAAACATCACCCCACCCACTGTCTGCTCCCCGCCCTTCTTCTCTTGTCCTCAGGGCACTTACCCCTACGCAGTGTCATATTATACTTTAGTCTCCAGCAAGGCTATCCAACGGAACTTCTATAAGGATAGACATGTTCCACAACCCACGCAACTCAATACAATAGCCACTGACCACATATGGCTGTTGAGCACTTGAAATGCAGCCATTGTATCAGAGGACCTGAATTTTTAGTTTTGTTTCATTTTAAATACTTTAAATTTCCATTGCTCCATGTGGCTAGGGGTTTCCAGAGGACAGTGGAATTCTATAGTCTCAGTCTCCCCCAAAAGAATATTAGCACTATGAGGATGACTCTTGTCCCGTTTGTTCATAGATATATCTGGGGCCTAACACATTTTCTTTTCTTTTTAATTATTTTTTTCTGAGACAGAGTCTCACTCTGTTGTCCAGGCTGGAGTGCAGTGGCATGATCTTGGCTCACTGCAACCTCCGCCTCCTGAGTTCAGGTGATTCTCCTGCCTCAGCCTCCCAAGTAGCTGGGATTACAGGCGCCCACCACTACTCCCAGCTGATTTTTGTATTTTTAGTAGAGATGGGTTTCACCCTGTTGGTCAGCTGGTCTTAAACTCCTGACCTCAGGTGATCTGCCCGCCATGGTCTCCCAAAGTGCTGGGATTACAGGCATGAGCCACCGTGCCCGGTGCCCTAGCACACTTTCTAGCACACAAAGTAGGTGCTCAAAAAAGACTCAAGAATGAGTGACTCTGTTATTACAGAATTACGTTCTCTTTTTTGCTTTTACATGAATGAGGGAACTAGAACCCAGAGAGGGTAAGTGTTCAGCCAGCCACACACAGTGAGTTCCTGCCCACTGAATGACTCCCCTCCTCCACTCCTGTCCACTCTGCTCCCTGTTGGCTTGTTGGCAGCAGGGAACTGATTAAAACCAATCAGCCAATTTACCCTGGAGAATCCAGAACGTGGCGCTCCGGGTCGCAGCCGGCATGGGCTGAAACTGTAGGTGAAGGCAGAGGTGTCCGTGCTACCTCCACGAGCCAGTGGGGGAGGACGGGGATCCATGGGGTGCATGAGTCACAGGATATTGCTCAAGATGACAACAGACAAAAAAACAGACTAAAGCCCAGGAGACGACCAAGTGATTACTTTTTAAATCAAGAACTCTTTACAGATTTCTGCTAGGCCAGCCTCAGGCAACAGGGGTCAAAGAGGAATCTAGCTGGTAATCGTAAAAGGAAACAGGAAACTTGTTTCCTGCCGACTGGCAGGAAGTGTGAGCAGGAGTGGTTTATATTTGGAAAGAGAAAGGTAAGGAGGGGGACCTAGGGAGTCTCTGTGGTCTGAAAATGCCGTTGACATGGACAGTCCACGTTGCTGAGCTCAGTGTTGCCCCGATCTCCTGGGAGTGAGGACGGGCGAGGTCCCGATGCTTCACAGGGTGAATCTGCATCTTGTTATTCATCCTCTCTAAGCCCCAGTTTCCTCATCTGCACAATGAAGAGAAGGAAACTCACCCCTGACCCCCAGGTGATGTGAGATGTCAATAGACCAGGGTGTGAAGTGCCCTGCTCATAGCTGGCACTAAGCAAATGGTAGCTTGTGATATTATTGTCATCAGAGTCTCTGGGTGCTGTGAAAGATAGGGAGGTCAGAAAATACATTTCTGAGCTCGTGACAAACTGGGCCTTGGACCAGCAGGCAAGGTGAGAAGGAAGTGCCAGGCAGAGGGAACAGCCTGACCAAAGGGTCAGAGGTGGGACGGTGGGGAGCTTATTTGGGCCACACAACTGGCAGGTCCTGATTCTCGCCCCACTCCCAACAATGACTTTAGGAGGCTGCCTGTCTGTCCTGCCTCCTCCTCCTCCCCATGGCTATCTTCGTGGGAGTCCCAGGGAGCAGGGTGAGGGCACTGGGGGAAGGAGAGGCAGGTTTTGGCGGCTCAAGCAAGTGACAGTGGCAAGGGTCGGAGAGAACAGGCTGCGGTCCAGTTAATCAGCCTGGACACATCTGATGACCAAGAGGGAACAAGGACAGTCCCAAGGAGGGGCAGGACATCCTACATCTCTCCATCTAGGGTTGCTAGATTTAGCAAAAACAACGGACAAACAAAAAACAGGATGCCCAGTTAAATTTGGATTTCAGATAAACAGCAAATAATTTTTTAGCATAAGTGTGAAGAAGCCAAGATATACTTCTACTGAAAAATCTATTGTTTATATGAAACTCAAAAATTATTCATTGTTTATCCATAATTGGGCATCCTGTATGCAGGCCTAGAGCCTGGTTGACAACGTGGCCTTCATAACCAGGGCACCCTGGGCCAGGCCTGAGACCAACCGGACCCCTTAAAATAGCCCCCTGTTGCTCCCCAATGGGGCTGAAGGGCCAAGGTCAGACCCACCCATTTCCCACCTTCGCCCAGTATCACACCACCCCCATTCCCTTTTTTTTTTTTTAGACAGAGTTTCACTCTTGTCCCCCAGGCTGGAGTGCAATGGAGCGATCTCGGCTCACCCCAACCTCCGCCTCCTGGCTTCAAGCAATTCTCCTGCCTCAGTCTCCCGAGTAGCTGGGATTACAGGCATGCACCATCACACCTGGCTAATTTTGTATTTTTAGTAGAGACAGGGTTTCTGCATGTTGGTCAGGCTGGTCTCGAACTCCTGACCTCAGGTGATCCACCCACCTTGGCCTCCCAAAGTGCTGGGATTACAGGTGGGAGCCACCATGCGCGGCCACCACCCCTTTTCCAACCCCCATGTTCCTGCCTCCAGAACTGCCCTTGTCATGCCCCTGGCCTGGAGCGCATTTCTTTCACCGTCTCCCCTACTTAATTCTAACTCTCCTGCCAGATAGAACTGGCTTCGCTCCTCACCTTCCTGACCTCCCAGATGAGTTCCCTTGTTCTTAGTGTGTCCTACAGCCCTGAACCTTCCCTTGGCTGCATACAGACGCCACTCTGTTTACTTGTGAAACCCTCTGGTTTCTGTCCACACATCTTTGGCTCCCCATGCTACCCTGTGCCTGGGCCCAGTCCCAGCGTTAGCAAGTACTCTGGCCATTTTTGTTGTGTGAATGAACAGCAACTGTTCCAGGAAATGGGAGGAGGCAGATAAGGAAGGTCTGAAGCAACCATGTGGTCGCCTGACATCTTGCCTGGAGAATAGGACCCTTACCAAACCACTGACCTGGCCTTCTGTCTCCAGGCAGGACAGGAGCCCATGGCCACAGTCAAGGGGACAGAGCTCATGAGGGAGGCTGAGAGCTGACATCCCAGCTCTGCACCCCTGCAGTTGTTCACCGTGGGCAGCCCTCGACTGCCCTCTGAGGCCCTACTACCCTCCTAAGTAATGCTGACCCCCACCCCCAGCTCTGTCTCCTGTGAGTCTTGTCCTTGAAAACCACACATTCTTTTGAGAGGGACGTTGGCCTCCCCTGCCCCAGGAGGCTACGATCTCTGCACAGCCATAGCCAGCCGGGGCCTGTCCATCTTCTGTCCCCAGCCGCTCACACAGCGTCTGCACTTAGCATGAACTCAGTGGTTAGCGGTAGGGTGAATGAAGGAGTAAACGGCACGTTTCCTCCACATCGCATGAGTTTGTCAGGGACCAGGGGAAAGGGAGGGGGCAGCAGTGGCAGATGGCCATTGGGACCAGGAGTAGGAACTAAAAAGGGAAGACGAGCACAGGGAAGGAGCATGAGCGACAGGCACGCTGCTCTACGTTGATGTCATCTTGGACCAAACCCGGGAGGACTGGCTTATCACAAATTATGTCTCCCCAGGCTGGCATTATCATCTGATTTCAAACAAATTACAGAATTAAGGGGGTGGGACTGGGCCTGTCCTATATTTGGCTCTGGCATATCAGCGGAGCCAGTGAGTGTCTTCTGGGCTTGTGCACGCAAACCTGATTAAGGTCAGTTTAGGCAGGAAAGTCGCATGCTCCCCCAGATGGCCAAGGATCTCACAGACAGGAGGTGGAGGCAGGGAGGAGCCAGTCGGCCCGAGACACACACACCTCCAGCCGCCAGTTTCCATTAACTCAAATGATGTAGCTGTGGCTGGGTGGGGGGTGGCAGCTGGCAGATGCTGTGTTGACAGAAGGTATTGCTAGCACCTCTGATGAGGACCAGATTATGCCCAGCATCCAGGGAGGTTGGGAGCGTGTGCAAGAGAAACCAAGGAGGTGGGAATGAGTACATCTTGTAGAAAAGGAGGGGGAGGCTGGGAGGCAGGAGAAGCTGGGAGCGGGGGCTGCGGTGGTGTGAATTAGAGCAGGGCTTCTGATTTCTCTTGCAGCCTTAGTTCTTGCTACCTGTAGAGGACATCTGGTGTTTTTGTCGGCTTAACATTTATTTCCTTCCTTCTGGAAACATCATTCTGATTTGGCTTTGAGGAACTGCCCTGCCTCCACTCTTAGCCCACGTAGTCTGGGCAGGGCCGGCCCCACCCCTCAGATTCAGGGGTGGGCCCAAGCCTCAGCCTGGAGTACAGTCGTGAGTGCAGGGCCTGACTCAGGGATGGCTTGGCATAGAAGCTGGGTCAACCAGTGTCAGCACTGAGACTGTGGTTGGAATGACTGGGAAATCAATGTTTTTTCCCCATTGAGACTGAAGCAGGGAGCAAGAAAGCCCTACGATGTGGCTAGGCTCTATCTCAGAAAAAAGCCGGTGCCAAAGAAAGCAGAACAAGAAAAATGGAACAAGAAAGAAGAAATCGAAATGACATAGTTTGAGCACCTGGATCCAGCTGCTCCTGAAGTTCATCTCTTGGACTCTTAGGAAAACACGAGCAAAAAATTCCCTTTAAGCTGAATTTCTGGAATTTTCACACCCCCCCCCCAAAAAGAACCTGATTATTTTTAGTCCTACACTCGTGCCATATGAGCCAAGTTGCAGGTTCTCAGAACAGATTGAGCACCACCCCCACCAGATTGTTACTCGGGCTGTAACCTCTCCCAGGAATGCCATCCCAGTCTCACAGTCTCTTGTTAAAACGCTACTCTACCCTTCACTCAAATGTCACCTACTTCAAGGCTCATCCCAAGATGCTGCATTCTAGATGTTTCCTCTTTCGTGCTCCCGGAGCTGACTGAGTGGACCTTTGCTATGGGGCCCAGGGCGGTGGAGCTGAGGCTGCACCATGTTTGTGAGTATTTAACCCTCTCTTCATTGAGCCCAGCGCTGTGCCAAGAGCTTCACAAGGATGTTCTCCTTTCATCTTCACACCTGCTCCTTGAGGTAGTATCTTTACAATCTCTATCCCACTGGTGCACCGTTGACCCGGGGAGGCTGGGAGACATGCTTCGTGTAGAAGGTAAGAGCCTGGATCAGGCCTGCAGTGCTCCATCTCTAGCCTGCCACGTCATGCTGGCCTCTGGCCTCATTTGCCTGCCCGGGTCTTTCTCTCACCTTTTACTGCAGTGACCAATGTGAAAAGTGGAGGGTTTAAGAGTGTAAACTCTGGAGTCACCCTGCTTGGGTTCAAATGCAAGCTCCACTTCCCTGGAGCTGTGTGACCTGGGCAAATAACTCCTCAGAGCTTCCCTTTCTTTTTTAAAAAATCAGAATAAAATATACTTAATGTAAAATTTGCCGTCTTCACCATGTTTAAGCGTATGGCTTAGTAGCATGAACTACATTCATACTGCTGTGCAACCATCACCGCCGCCCAGCCCCAGAACTCTTTATCTAGCAAAACTAAAATTCCGTACCCGTGAAACAATGACTTCTCATTCCCCCAAGTCCCAGCCCCTGGCAGCCAACATTGCGCTTTCTGTCTCTATGAATTTGACCACTCTAGGAACCTCACATAGGTAGAATCACACAGTATTTGTCACTGTGTGACTCGCTTATTTCACCTAACATAATGTCATCAAGATTCATCTACGTAATAGCGTGTTTCACTTTCCTTCCTCTTTAAGGCTAAATAATATTCCATTGTACGTCTTCCACGTGATCCCTAAACTGAGGCTAGAATTTATCTCTATGGTAGAAATTAGCCATTGGTATAGGCATCGTGGCCAGCTCTCTATAGCCCGGAGTGGGCCAGAGATGAAGAGGAGGGCATCTCAGTTGGGAAGGTCATACTCCTGCCAATGAGAGGGCAAGGTCATGTTGAGGCCCATCATCTGCGCCGCTTCCCATCTCAAACAATTGTCCACAGGGACACAAAGAGAGGGAAGGATTCTTTGGTGTGCCATGAGAGATAGGGTGTCCCTGCAGCAAGAGGGCATTCTTAATTCCAATTCCTCTCCCGTCTACAGAATATGCCTCTTCTGAGCCAGGAGTCGTGCTGGGAGCCATCATAGCCCTCGCCAGCTCTCCTCCCAAATGCCAAGGAAATGTTCATCAGAGGAATGGCAGGACTGGGGGGTGGGCAAGAAAAGTGCCAATCCAGAAACTCTTGGCTGAGCCCCCAGTTTCAAGGCAATGTTGCAACTTCCCCCCAGGATCTGCAAGGCGTCAATACTGCAGGGAAAGGAAATTAAACACTTAGTGCCGGTTCAGGAGAGCTGCTTGCAGGAATGCCAGGGAGGACGGATGTTTTGGGCCCAGAGACCGGCTTCTCAGAAGCTCTCCTTTGAGATAGGGCTGCCTCTCTGGATTCACCCCACACCTCCTGGGCAGCCGCATGGATGGAGCAGACCCAGATCTGGACATCATGGAGGGCAGGGAGAGGAGGGCAGGGATATTCGCTCGAATTACCCTGGGCCTGTAGCCAGTGTTTGGTCTGTCAGATGCCGGCACTGGAGATGCCATCCACCTGTGAGATTCCATCCAGAATACCATCCTTCTCCTTCAAAAATGCTCAGAATTAGACTCAATGCATCACTCCCCAACCAGGTTAGGAAGTGAAGCTGGTGAAGGACTGGTGGCTTTCGGGAGTTACCCGGGTTGGGAGGACATGGCATTCTTGCTGTCAATGAGAAAGATGACCAGGCTAGGAAGTGCCTGCCATCATGACCTCTACCCATTTCACCCCCCATTATCGATGGACACCCCACTCCCTGCCATGGAAGGTCAGATGATTGTCGCCAGTTCTCCACTGCCTCCCTGTCATAGAATTACAAGTCCACACCCTTTGACATGTTGGGCCTGGCTGTGTGCCTTGCTTGGACCAATGGAATGCAGCAAACACCCTGTGAGGTTTTAAATGTGCTTACATAATTTGGCTTGGCCTCGTGTGCTTCTGCCATCTGCCTTGAGAAGAGCATACCCCCAGGAGCAGCAGCAACGAGTCCAACTAAAAGAAGGAAAACATGGCTCTGACCTGAACCCAGCCTCATCCCAGAGCCATGCCTGAATGAACCAAGCGGAAATCAGCTGAGCTGATTTCTGAGATGAAGAGGAGGGCACCTTGGTTGGGAGGGGCATACTCCCAACTGGGAGTGAGACCCAGAAGTGAGAAAAATAAATATCTGTTCCTGTGGGCCAATGCAATCTTGCTGTTTGTTCTTCAGTATTATTGCAGTAAGTGGGACTAATACACCAGATATAAATACACACACGTGTGCTCAAACAACATACATGCAAATCCATCCACAAACGTATGCCAGATGCATATCATAGATACACAAACTACAATGCACCTATATGACTTCTCCCTCTGGCGGGGAGCCTGGGTAGTCCCATACCTGTGCCGCTGAATCACGCTGCTGGTGTTTGCAAGAGACCCTCAGTGGGCCTTACTCCTAACCCAAGGCTGGGATGAGTGCCCTCCTTTCTTCAATCAAGAGCCTAGGGGAAACTTGAGAGCAGGGCCATGCCGGGCTCTCCTCTGTGTCCCAATATGACCCAGGCAGGGCTCGCCACACAAACTCAAATGCCCAGTTAGAGATTGCTGGGTGGACACAATCCAACATCCTACTGGGCATTTTCTTTCTGGAGGTTGGGGACCCTTGGGGCCCCACCAGCTCTGGAATTCTGGGATTCTCTTAGCCTGTGCTGATGTCAGCAGGCTGAAGGGAGCCTGCATAGCAGAGGGGAGGGCTATGCCAGGTGTGACAGACCCGGCCCGAGTCCCAGCTGCCACAGCCACGGTGACCCTGCCTCTGAGCCACACCTTGCCCCGGTCCTGAGGAGTACCGGGGGCCTTTGCTGACATCCTGACTTAGCCTCAGGGCCCATCCCTGAGCAGGAGAGGCAAGGCCTTAGCATCTCAGAGGGGACAGAATTGCACTCTGGTGTCAGACTTTTGGGTTCAATCCCCCTTCTGCCCTGGTTACCTGTGGGGCGTTGGGCACTTCACCTCTTCGGCCTCAGTTTCTTCTTCTGTAGGCTACTCAAGACCAGCCTTCCATTTGAGCCTTACATGCCAGCCCCCCTCACTCACTCAAAGACGCCCCTCCAGGGTTCTTCCCTCTCTCCCTCCTGCACTGAATTCTTCCTCCATCCGGGATCACCCTCCACAGCATACAAACCTGCTCTAATCGTGCCCATCTTAAAACAGGGGAACAACCAGAAAACCTTCCTCAGGTCAGCTCCCCTGGCACATGGATCTTCCCCTGCGCCCTTTATAGGAAAATTCCTTGAAGAGGTGCTGAGCAGCATCTGGGAAGCAGGCAGCCTCCATTTCCTCTCCTCCTGTTCCCTCTCAAACCTACTTCAGCAGTTTTTGTCCCCATGATTCCACGAAAACTCTCTCGTCAGGGTGACCAGTGGTCCATGTTGCTAAATCCACTGTCACTTCACTGGCCTCATCTCCCTGGCTCCCATCACCAGTTGGTCGCCCCTGAAGCCCCCACCTACTCCTGTCATGGGGCCTCTACATTCCTGGTTTTCCTCTGGCCTCCTGGCTGTCAGCTCACCCCATCCTCTGTTGATTCCACCTCACCTGCTGGCTTCTAATGCCGAGGCCCAGGGCTCCGTTAGGGCTTCTCTGCTGTCTACACTCACATCCCCAGGGATCACAGATGCAAATACGGCTTATGCATGGGAGGATACCAGCCCAGACCTGCCCTCTGACCCACCAGCCTACTGAGATCTCCACTTCCATGACTAATGGGCACCTAACATCCAATGCCTCCACAGCCAGCATCTCGGTGTTTCTCATCTCAACAAATGGAAAGAAACAGCCCCCACTTCCACCCGCTCAGTCCAACACCTGGAGTGACTCTTGACAACTTTCTTCCTCTGATGTCCCCTCCTGTGCCTCAGCATAGCAGACCTCTGCACTTTGGGAGGCCGAGGTGGGCGGTTCATGAGGTCAGGAGTTGAGACCAGCCTGACCAACATGGTGAAACCCTGACTGCACTAAAAATAAAAAAATAAAAAATTAGCTGGGCGTGGTGGCACATGCCTGTAATCCCAGCTACTCAGGAGGCTGAGGCAGGAGAATTGCTTGAACCTGGGAGGCAGAGGTTGCAGTGAGCTGAGATTGTGCCACTGCACTCCAGACTGGGTGACAGAATGAGACTCCATCTCAAAAAAAAAAAAAGTCCATTCTAATGGACTTTCCATTCTAATGGACTTTCCATTCTAATGGGCATTTCACATCAGAATGTGTCCCTAATCTGCTTATGTCTCTCTCTTCCTCCCGTCTTCCTTCCAGAGCCTCCCTGCCTGTGGCTTTTCTGTCCCAAGGACCTCTTCACTATTCCAAGGTGCTCCATTGCACTCAAGGCAAATGTGCAGGTCCCTGCTCTGATCCACAGGGCCCTCCATGCTCAGCTTCCAGGACGTCTGACTCATACTCCATTTCTCTCCCCCTTGCTCACTCTGTTCCCTCCCTATCATTACACCAATCCCCTGGCTGCTCCTCAAACACCCCTGGAAGGCACACCCCACCTTACAGCCTCTGCAGGGGCTGTCCCTCCACTGGGCACTTCACTCCGTGCCACACAGCTCCCTGGCCTGCCATCTTCCTCCAGACCTGGGCTCCACCCTTACTGCCTCCCGACTGCAAATTCCGCCCCAGCCTCGCCACTCAGCAGCCACCTGCCCAGGTACATCTCGCTCTGTGCTACATAGTTATTGCTTTTATTGCTGGTTTCCACCCTAGAATGTCAGCTCCATGAGTGCAGGGATTGTATGTGTTGTTTCTTTTAATCATCACTCTGAGAACACAGGGGTTGCTCAATACCTGGTAATGAGCTATCAGTGAACAAGAACAAGCTGCCTCATAGGGTTTTGACTTAAATGATAGAGCTCAGGTAAGGCAGTCAGCCTGGGGCACATGGATGCCACGTGGTAGAAGTCAGCAGTTATGTGGTTGTCACCGCTGCCATTGTCATCGTTTCCTTTTTCACAGATGGAGAAAGCAGGGCTCAGAGACTCAAGGTCTGGCTCAAGGTCACAGAGCATGGTCAGAGTCAATCAGGCCCACCTGGACCAACTCCCTCTCCCTACTGACAGGTGGGCCACCCCTCTGCTCTAAGACCCTGTATTAGTCTGTTCTCACACTGCTATAAAGAACTATCTGAGACTGGGTAATTTATGAAGAAAAGAGGTTTAATTGACTCACAGTTCCACAGGCTAAACAGGACACATGACTGGGAGGCCTCAGGAAACTTACAGTCATGGCAGAAGATGAAGGGGAAGCAAGGACCTTCTTCCCATGGTGGCAGGAGAGAGAGTGAAAGGGGAAGTGCCACATACTTTTAACCCATCAGATCTTGTGAGAACTCACTCACTATCACGAGAATAGCATGGGGGAAATCCACCTCCATGATCCAATCACCTCCCACCAGGTCCTCCCACCTCAACACTGGGAATTACAATTTGACGTGAGATTTGGGTAGGGGCACAGAATCAAACCATATCAGGCCCCAAAACCTTAAGGCAAGATTTGGAAAGTACTAGAGCTGGGATGGAGCCCAAATATAATCTGTCTTGAGGTTTTAAGCTCTTTTTTGATGTTGTTCACATTCCCTGGATGAAAAGCGGGTGGTAACAGCCCAACATGTTAAATAGGTAAAGAGGAAAGGAGCTATTCTAGCTGAACTCAGTAAGGGTCTGTCCTGGGTCCTGCCTCACCCCAGACTTCTGAGGACACCCAGGGCTTTGAAACCCAGACAGAAATTCCTTTTCCTCTCTCCATTCTACAGAGGAGGAAACTGAACCAAGAGAGGATAAGACCCTTTCCTAGGGTACAGGGGGGAGGGTGGATCCCTGGGGGCCCCGGGAGCCCCCTCCTCCTGGCTCCCCATCCTCAGACCGCCATTTGCATAAGTTCCACGTTCCTGCTCCTCCAAGCGCCTCACTCCAGCCAGCCCACTTAATTGAAGCCAATTATTTAGTACAAAAGAACAGAAAATGCATCAACTTGTGTCTGTCCCCCAAACAGGGCCCTGAACAAGAAGCTCCAGCTGCCTTTGTCTCCCAGAGATGCTTATTAGAGATCAGCTGAGCTCAGCCTGTGGGGGTGGCACTGGGCATGCCAGGGGCACAATGGTGTGGCCAAGGCAATTTGTGAAGGACTTCTGGGGCGGGAGTCTGGCTGTACGCACAGAGTTCTTGACATGGGATACACAGCTTCTGGAATGTAGGAGGTAGGGACTCAGGGATGTAGGCCAGGGATGTAGGAGTCAGAGTGCCTGGGAACCTCAGGATAGTCATTCTCCCTGGAAGTCCCAGTGTCCTGACCTGTAAGTTGGTGACAACAGTGGATACCTAGATACCTGTAGAATACTTAGCACAGTACCTGGAATACAGTACCAGCTAATGTTAGCTATTATTACCATATTCACTTGTGATGATTCTTTGGTTATTATCATTAATGTACAGCGCTCTTAGCTTGTGGGGAGAGGAAGATACTATGGGTAAAAGCACAGACTTTGGCTTTGGATGCAACTGGGCTGGTGTCCTGTTATTGCTGTTTATCATAAACATCACACCTCCCCCCTAGTTTGGAGGTGATTCCCTACCTCACTCCCATGAAG
Organism: Mandrillus leucophaeus; assembly: GCF_000951045.1. Classification (NCBI taxonomy): domain Eukaryota; kingdom Metazoa; phylum Chordata; class Mammalia; order Primates; family Cercopithecidae; genus Mandrillus; species Mandrillus leucophaeus. The sequence goes on from NW_012107141.1 coordinate 3,033,724, forward strand.
GAAAGGAAGTTGCTGATACTGATGCAGGGAGAGGAAATCAGGGCAGGCTTTATGGAGGAAGTAGCACTGAAACCTGGGAGGATGGGTTCAATTTTAATAGGTAGAAATAGGGGAACAGAAAAGTAGGGGAACAGCACTCAAAAATCACAGAGCTGGCACAATTGGAGGCTGGCACGTGGTCCCTCTGGTGAGGTGGGGATGGAGTGAGGGAGTCATTCAAAACTAGGACGCCCTAACAAGCCTTGGCCCCTGAAGACTTAAGTAGAACCAGCTTCAAAGAGACCTCTCCAGCTCCCTC
>NW_012107141.1:3035501-3040069 GCF_000951045.1 Mandrillus leucophaeus
TCAGCCTGGGGCACATGGATGCCACGTGGTAGAAGTCAGCAGTTATGTGGTTGTCACCGCTGCCATTGTCATCGTTTCCTTTTTCACAGATGGAGAAAGCAGGGCTCAGAGACTCAAGGTCTGGCTCAAGGTCACAGAGCATGGTCAGAGTCAATCAGGCCCACCTGGACCAACTCCCTCTCCCTACTGACAGGTGGGCCACCCCTCTGCTCTAAGACCCTGTATTAGTCTGTTCTCACACTGCTATAAAGAACTATCTGAGACTGGGTAATTTATGAAGAAAAGAGGTTTAATTGACTCACAGTTCCACAGGCTAAACAGGACACATGACTGGGAGGCCTCAGGAAACTTACAGTCATGGCAGAAGATGAAGGGGAAGCAAGGACCTTCTTCCCATGGTGGCAGGAGAGAGAGTGAGAGGGGAAGTGCCACATACTTTTAACCCATCAGATCTTGTGAGAACTCACTCACTATCACGAGAATAGCATGGGGGAAATCCACCTCCATGATCCAATCACCTCCCACCAGGTCCTCCCACCTCAACACTGGGAATTACAATTTGACGTGAGATTTGGGTAGGGGCACAGAATCAAACCATATCAGGCCCCAAAACCTTAAGGCAAGATTTGGAAAGTACTAGAGCTGGGATGGAGCCCAAATATAATCTGTCTTGAGGTTTTAAGCTCTTTTTTGATGTTGTTCACATTCCCTGGATGAAAAGCGGGTGGTAACAGCCCAACATGTTAAATAGGTAAAGAGGAAAGGAGCTATTCTAGCTGAACTCAGTAAGGGTCTGTCCTGGGTCCTGCCTCACCCCAGACTTCTGAGGACACCCAGGGCTTTGAAACCCAGACAGAAATTCCTTTTCCTCTCTCCATTCTACAGAGGAGGAAACTGAACCAAGAGAGGATAAGACCCTTTCCTAGGGTACAGGGGGGAGGGTGGATCCCTGGGGGCCCCGGGAGCCCCCTCCTCCTGGCTCCCCATCCTCAGACCGCCATTTGCATAAGTTCCACGTTCCTGCTCCTCCAAGCGCCTCACTCCAGCCAGCCCACTTAATTGAAGCCAATTATTTAGTACAAAAGAACAGAAAATGCATCAACTTGTGTCTGTCCCCCAAACAGGGCCCTGAACAAGAAGCTCCAGCTGCCTTTGTCTCCCAGAGATGCTTATTAGAGATCAGCTGAGCTCAGCCTGTGGGGGTGGCACTGGGCATGCCAGGGGCACAATGGTGTGGCCAAGGCAATTTGTGAAGGACTTCTGGGGCGGGAGTCTGGCTGTACGCACAGAGTTCTTGACATGGGATACACAGCTTCTGGAATGTAGGAGGTAGGGACTCAGGGATGTAGGCCAGGGATGTAGGAGTCAGAGTGCCTGGGAACCTCAGGATAGTCATTCTCCCTGGAAGTCCCAGTGTCCTGACCTGTAAGTTGGTGACAACAGTGGATACCTAGATACCTGTAGAATACTTAGCACAGTACCTGGAATACAGTACCAGCTAATGTTAGCTATTATTACCATATTCACTTGTGATGATTCTTTGGTTATTATCATTAATGTACAGCGCTCTTAGCTTGTGGGGAGAGGAAGATACTATGGGTAAAAGCACAGACTTTGGCTTTGGATGCAACTGGGCTGGTGTCCTGTTATTGCTGTTTATCATAAACATCACACCTCCCCCCTAGTTTGGAGGTGATTCCCTACCTCACTCCCATGAAGGAAAGGAAGTTGCTGATACTGATGCAGGGAGAGGAAATCAGGGCAGGCTTTATGGAGGAAGTAGCACTGAAACCTGGGAGGATGGGTTCAATTTTAATAGGTAGAAATAGGGGAACAGAAAAGTAGGGGAACAGCACTCAAAAATCACAGAGCTGGCACAATTGGAGGCTGGCACGTGGTCCCTCTGGTGAGGTGGGGATGGAGTGAGGGAGTCATTCAAAACTAGGACGCCCTAACAAGCCTTGGCCCCTGAAGACTTAAGTAGAACCAGCTTCAAAGAGACCTCTCCAGCTCCCTCTTTGCTCAGTATCAGCTGTGACAGCAGCACCTCCATGGGTGCTGGGCCCACGTCTGTATAAGGACCTTAACGGTTGCCTGAAATCCTGACTTCTTGAGACAAAGCCTTCCTTTCATCTAGGCTGGGATTTCTCCACTGCATAGTATTGACATTTTCAGCAGGACAATTCTTTGCTGTGGAGGGTCTGTCCCGTGCATTTTAGGATATTCAGCAGCCTCTTTCACCTCTACCCACTAGATGCCTGTGGCACCCTTTTTCAGCTGTGAGGACCAAAAATGTCTCTAGATATTACCAAATGTCCCTGGGGGTGAGTGCATAGGATAATCACTCCAGTTGGGAACCACTGCTCTAGGGCCTGCCTCCCTGGGCCCAGGCTCAAACCTCCTGGATCCTGTACGCAGGAATAGCATCCTCATACACTCCTAGGGAGCAGCCCTCCTCCTCCCCACTTCCAGTTGCTGCTGGGCGATGGGCCTTCCCCAGAGAACAGGCAGCAAACTTTTTTAGGGTTGACATCATCATCTGCTATGAAATAGACCATAATTGCCTAATCGTAGCGCGCCCTTCCAAGATAGATGTACCTCTCTCACCCGAGCACCCAACCCTTGCCCTCAGCCATTACATGCAGGGTAAATACGTACCACGCTGGGACCTGGGGCATGAATTTTGGTAATGATGATAAATCTCAGTGATTTTCCAGAAGGTTAACAGGCCTGGGGCAGAGAGGTAACTTGACTGTTAAACTCTGATAAATCATCCTCATCGCTCCATGGGGAGAACAAAGCTTGTTTTTTTCTTTGTTGTCACAGTTTTTATCATAAAGGCAGCAATATTACAGAAAGTTTAGGAAGTGGAGAAAGCAGCATCACCCGTCATGCCTCTGGGACTGATTCTATTTCTGCATACTTGGCCGGTCGTAGGCCAAGTCTTCCTGTAATTACAGACAAAGGTATAGGCAATGAGGATATTTTGTTTTATTTCCTGTTTTTATTTCAAATTCCCTATAATACCAAAAACATCTCTTTGTGTTGCTACATGAACACCATCATTCCAAGAGTGTGGCATTTATCCAAAGTGCAGCTCAGGCCAACAAGGGGACCCTCTTCCTGGGTGGGGCCCTTGAGAGTCCGTGGCCTTGGTAAACATAAGAATGTGGTTTTTACCCAAAAGCATGTCTTGGAAGTGCGATCAGATCCTTGGGTGGACCCTGAAATCCTGCTATTTTGTAATTATAAAAATGTGGTACTTACCAAAAGGGGTTTTCAGAGGAACAGAAGGGTGGTCAGTTCCCTTGGGGGAGACCTTGGGTTTCTGAGGTTTCAAGATTATAAGGATGTGCTATTTGAGATCACAAGGCCCTGTGGGTTCTAAATTTAAGAATGGTGCATTTTCCCACAGGGAGGTGATTGGTTTCTGAGGCAAGGCCAGAAGACCCTGTGGCTGGAAAGGCCTTGGCTATCAAGTATTTCTGATCGGAAACACGCCTCCCAGGGGCCTGGAGAAGGCATGTGATGTGCAGCTTACAGGGATGATGCCAGGCCCGGTGGGAGTGGGGCCTGCAGGAGGCATATGCAGCCTCGTGAAGGGGGATGAGTGGTGGGTCTCCTGTCCCGGCCATGCCACAGGCTCCTGCTTCCATGGGGCTGGAGGAGCGAAGTCCAACAGGCCACTCCAGCTATGGGTTGCTCACACACTTAGCAACAAGCCTGTATGGAACCCTACTGTGTGAGATGCTGCTCCAGACCTCAAGGCCCACAGGTAAATAAATCCAACACCGACTTGCCTTAAAGAGGTTACAGTCCAATGGCAACACTGGTCAAATAATGCCATGAATAATTGTTCCACTGGAATCCATATGAACTAGGCAGGCAACTCATCAGGGGCCCTGACGGAGAGATGGAATGATTTTGGGGTGGTAAGGGGAGCCTATATGAGCAGGTGGAATTTCAAACTGAGACCTGAGGATGAGGAGATGAGAATTGCTTGTGCAAAGCCTGGAGGTGGGACAGGCTTGGTGTGCTGGAGAAAGGATGAGGGGACCAGCATGGCTGGAAGGGGCAAGTGAGGCAAGAGGACACGGGATTATGCCCGAGAGGGCCACAGGGGCAGGCCAAGGAGGGCCTTACAGGCCACAGGGAGCAGTATGGACTCAGTCCAGAGTGGAACCAAAAAGAAGAAGGTTTGATCTTTTAGAAAGAGGACTCTGGGCCTGGCACGGTGGCTCACGTCTGTAATCCCAGCATTTTGGGAGGCCGAGACGGGTGGATCACCTGAGGTCAGGAGTTCGAGACCAGCCTGACCAAGATGGTGAAACCCTGTCTCTACTAAAAATACAAAAAGTAGCCAGCTGTGGTGGCACATGCCTGTGATCCCAGCTACTTGGGAGGTTGAGGCATGATAATTGCTTGAATCCGGGAGGCAGAGGTAGTTGCAGTGAGCCGAGATTATGCTACTACAATCTAGCCTGGGCGACAAAGCAAGATCTTGAAAAGAAAAAAGAAAAGAAAGAGAGAGAGAGGGAGGGAGGCAGGAAGACAGAGAGAGAGAGAAG
>NW_012107141.1:3040244-3058221 GCF_000951045.1 Mandrillus leucophaeus
AAGGAAGGAAGGAAGGAAGGAAGGAAGGAAGGAAGGAAAGAAAGAAAGAAAGAAAAAAAGAGAGAAAGAGAGAGAGAGAAAGAAAGAAAGAGAAAGAAAGGCAGGCAGGCGTCTGGCTGTGAAGAGGAAAGCGAGTGATGGGGTCAGGGGTCAGTGGTGGAAAGGAGGAAGGCAGGCAGGCAACCCCCGCTTCCTCCAGGTAAGAGAGGACAGTGGCTGGAGGAAAGATGGAGCAGTGGGCTGGGGAAGATATGTCAATCCTCATTATTGGTAGGTTCCATATTTGCAAACTCACCTACTCATCACATTTTATTTGTAACCCCAAAATCAATACTCGTGGCACTTTCCTGATCATTTGCAGACATGCAGACATGTCCAAGACAGTGAAAAATCTGTCACCAACATGCAATTTCCAGCTGAAGTCAAACAAGGTGACACTCTACCTTCTTGGTTCAGTTTCTCATACTGTAAACAAGGGTTCTTTATGCCGTACAGTTATGTGCCACTTAACAACAGGGATACGACATTCTGAGAAACGTTAGGTGACTTCCTCGTTATGTGAACGCTATAACATGTACTTACACAAACCTAGATGGTACAGCCTACTACACACCTAGTCTATATGATGTCGCCTGTTGCTCCCAGGCTGCAAACCTGTACAGCAGGTTACTGTTCTGAATACTGTAGGCAGTTGGCATGCAATTGTAAGTATTTGTGTATCTAAATATGGAAAAGGTACAGTAAAAATATGACCTAGGCCGGGGCAGTGACTCATGCCTCTAATCCCAGCACTTTGGGAGGCCAACGCAGGCGAATCACCTAAGGTCGAGGTTCAAGACCAGCTGACCTACATGGAGAAACCCATCTCTACTAAAAATACAGAATTACCTGGGTGTGGTGGCTCATGCCTATAATCCCAGCTACTCAGGAGGCTGAGGCAGGAGAATAGCTTGAACTGGGGAGGCTGAGGTTGTGGTGAGCCAAGATCGCGCCATTGCGCTCCAGCCTGGGCAACAAGAGTGAAACTCCATCTCAAAAAAAAATATATATATATATATAAAAGATGAAAAGTGGTACACCTGTGTAAGGCATTTACCATGAATGGAGCTTGCAGAACTGCAGGTTGCTCTGGGTGAATCAGTGAGTGAGTGGTGAGTGAATGTGAAGACCTAGGACATTACACTACTGTAGACTTTATAAACACTTTAGGCTAGACCAAATTTATACCAAAATATTTTTCTTTCTTCAATAATAAATTAAGCTTAGCTTACTACAACATTTTTACTCTATAAACTTTTTAATTTTGTTTAGCTTTTTGACTCCTGATAACAGTTTAAAACACAAAAACACTGAACAGCTGTGCAAAAATATTTTCTTTATATCTTCATTCTATAAGATTGTTTGTATTTTTAAATTTTTTCTTTTTACTTTTTAAGTTTTTTGTTAAAAACCAAGACATGGGCTGGGCACAGTGACTCATGCTTGTAATCCCAACAATTTGGGAGGCTGAGGTGAGTGGATTGCTTGAGTTCAGGAGTTCAAGACCAGCCTGGGCAACATGACGAAACCCCGTCTCTACTAAAAATACAAAAACTAGTTGGGCATGGTGATGCATACTTCTAGTCCCAGCTACTGGAAAGGCTGAGGTAGGAGGATCACTTGAACCCAGGAGGTCGAGGCTGCAGTGAGCCGTGATCGTGCCACTGTACTCCAGCCTGGGTGACAGCTCTGGGTCATCCATGACTTCTTTCTGCTCCCGTAGTACAGGGACAGTGTGTGCTTACTGATGTGCTCAAAGATCCTGGGTTTCCCACTATACCAGATCACAAAGGGTTTCCATTTGCAGCCTGCAACATTGTCCTATGCAAGACTGTAATCCTGTGGCACTGACTCAGCTTCCTTCCAGATGGAAGTCCTTTCAGGCCTCCTTTTCCAGCATAGGGAGCTTTCATCCACATTGAGGATTTGCTCTGGCAAGTAATTTCCCTCCACTGTCAGTTTATGTTGAGTTTCCAAAAATTCTTTAGCTGCCTTCAGATCAGCACTCACAGACTCACCACTCACTTTCACATATGTAATGAGTAACAATTCTCGAATTGTTTAAACCACCCAGAGCTGGCAGTAAATTCAACATCATACTTGGGTCCAGCCTTGTCTTTCAACAGCAAACTTTCTGCTTTGTCCATGATCATTAGGGTACTGAGAGGGATAAGCTTCTGTATCTGATCTTCAATCCAGGCTGTTAGAAATTTCTCCATATCTGATATAGGCCTTTCTCAAGTTTTTGTTATTCTCATTGTCTTCAATGCAGCAGATTTTTTTTTTTTTTTTTTTTGAGAGAGAGTCTCACTCTGTTGTCCAGGCTGCAGTGCAATGGCACGATCTCGGCTTACTACAACCTCCACCTCCTGAGTTCTCCTGCCTCAGCCTCCTGAGTAGCTGGGATTACAGGCATCTGCCATCATGCCCAGCTAATTTTTGTATTTTGTAGAGATGGGATTTCATCATGTTGGCCAGGCTGGTCTTGAACTCCTGACCTCAGGTGATCTGCCTGCCTTGGCCTCCCAAAGTGTTGGGATTATAGGCATGAGCCACCATGCCCTACCCTAAAGCAGATTCTTTAACAGCTTCCATCACTTTGTTCTTGTTCTTGTACCCCAAGATCATAGCTAGGGTAGAATGAGACACGCCTGATTGGCAAGCAATAACCATCACTGGTTCCACCTTCACAATCTTTAATCACTTTCAATTTTGTTTCCAGCTCAATCACTCGATGTGGCCACTGACTGGCAACATTGGCTATGCATTGCGTACATCTAGGAGCCATGATGAGCCAAACAACATAAGATTAAATCAGGCACAAGAGAAAATGATGCAATTAAGAGACCAAGCAAACATGAGATGTATGTGGCTGCTGCCAGCATAACATGGCACAGTTTCACAGTGAACTTTAAAAAAAAATAAATAGGAGTACTTGCTAACATAAAAAGTATAGTATAGTAAATACATATACTAGTAACATAGTCATTTATCATCAGATATTATGGACTGTATGTAATTGTATGTGCTATACTTTTATAAGATTGGCAGCATAGTCGGTTTGTTTACACCAGCATCACACAAGTAATGTGTTGCACCATGGCAACATTATAACAGCTATGGCATCATTAGGTGATAGACATATTTCAGCTTCATTATAATCTTATGGAACCATCGTTGTATATGTGGTCTGTTGTTTTCTGAAATGTCCTTCTGCAATGCATGACTGTATATTTAGTGCCCTGTTTTTCACGTCTGTGCTTTTTATTGGCAATTTAGCTGTTTAAAATGGTACTCACATGTAGTGCTGAAGTGCTGTCTAGCATTCCTCAGTGCAAGTATTCCCAAGTTCCTAAGTGTCATATGGCTTATGGAGAAAATATGTGTGTTAGATAAGCTTCTTTCAGGCATGAATGATGGTGCTGTTGGCCATGATTTCAATGTTAATGAATCAACAATGTGTATTAAATAAGGTGTCTTTAAGCAGAAAACACACATATAACAAGTTTAGGTAGAGATAGGTTGATGAAAGTGTTGTGACCAAAAGCTCACAGGAACCTAACCATGTATTTCCCCTAGGAGCAATGATTCAGTATTCTCCAATTCAGTGTTTGCGGCAACTTTACAGAGGATAACTGCTGCAAATGATGAGATCAACTGTATTTTGGAGGTCAAATCAAAAGGACTTGCCAACAAAATTAGATGTGGAGGGAGGAAGAAGAACAAAAGAGGTCCCCCACATTCTTGGCCTGCCTCCCAGGCAGTGGTGATACCCATGCTCACCTCTCACCTTTGGGGGCCTGGGGCAAGAATACCAGTGAAGGCCACTGGATCAAGAGCCACTCCCCTTCCCTTCCCACCATCAGGTTTGTCTCTCATTGCAAGGGGCTCATATACATCACATTCCAGCAATATCCACACACACCACCCAGCAAACACTAACCCTTCAGCTGGCTACCCTGGGCCTAGGAGTGAGTACCAGGACAGATGTCTGGAGGCTGGACTTGGGGAAGAAGCCCAAGAAATCCCTGGAAGCTGGCATGGAGCTGATGTTCAGAGTATTCAGAGCACCTGGGATTCATTAGGCCCCTAGAGTCTAGCCTAGAAAAAGGGAGTTGGAGCTACAAATGGTCACGTCCTTTTTGCCCATGGATTCCTTACTCCACAAGAGAGATGTAACTGGAGGGGACCAGAGAAGGACCATCTAAAGCTGTGCTGTCCAATATGGTAGCCAGTTGCCACAGGCCATTGGGTACTTCAGACAAGGCTGTCCAATAGAAATGGGCTGTAAGTGTAAGATACATACTGGATTTTGAAGACTTAGTATGTGAAAAATATAGCTCAGTAATAATTTTTACATTGATTACTTGTTAAGATAATATTTGAGTATATTACATTTAAAATATTTTTAACATTAATTTCACCTGTCTCTTTTTAATTTTTTTAAAGGGCTGCTAGAAAATCTAAAACTACATAAGTGGCCCGTGTTTTATTTTGATTGCACAGAGATGCTCTAAAAGTGTGGATCCAAGCGCAGGGGCTTCAGTTGTGTAGGCCTGAGGTTGATAAAGGTGGCCAGTCCCAGAACTAGAGAAGACTGGGTTGAAAACAAGAGGTATAGAGATGACTGTGGTAGTGCTAGACTCTGTATGGTCACCAACCTGCTGTCCTTCCAGATTCAACAGTTATCAAGATTTTGTTGTATTTGTGTCTTGTCTGGGATTCATTGATTTGACAATAGTTAAGATTTTCCCAGATAACACTTGGATGGGTAGTATGGAGGACTGCAAAAATGGCCACCTAGTCTTTCCCTCCCATCAAGAAGTAGAGTCTATTTCTGCACCCTTTGATTCTGGGAGGGCCACGCAACTTGCTTTAGCTAATGGGCATTAGTAAACATGACTCAAGTGGGTGCTTGAAAAGTGCTTGCATATTGGATCTTGCTATTTCTTGCTGCTGTTGGAGTGGTGCTGCCTTGGGATGAAGCATTGATAACCCCAATTAATAGCCTTTCTGTATCCACCCCCTTTGCATGTGATTTCCAAGTTTCTCCCACCAAGAGGTAGAGTTGATTGCCCCACTCCTTGAATCTGGGCTGGCTTTATCATTTTCTTGGATCAACAGAATGCAGTAGGAGGGAGTTGCACCCATTCTAAGCTTCTTCTCTTTCTTTTGAACTCTGCCAGCTGTCATGTGAATAAGACTAAACTAGCCTGCTGAAGGATGAAAAACCATGAGGAACAGAACCAAGTCAGCCCAATTCTCCCTGCTGAAGCCACCTCAGACTAGCCATACCCCAGCTGACCCACTGATTGCAGATTTGTGAATCAGCCCAGCAAAGATCAGCCAGGCTGAGTCCAGAACTGCCAAACTTCCCAGCCAATCTGCCAACTTGTGAGATAAATAAATGCTTTACATAATTAAGTTTGGGGTTGTTTGTTATGCAGCAAGAGCTAACCAACACGGTGATACAGATACAGATGAGATTTGAACTAGGGTTTGTCAGGCCTGATTCCAGAGTTGAAGATCTTAACCACAGCATTTACATCCAAATTTTGCTTATACCCAAAGCTTTGAGGTGAAGAAAGTGAGGGGAAGAAAACCAGACCTAATGATGTGGGAGTCACCACTTCCCCCACCAGCAATAAGAATGGCTGTCTCACGCTGTTCCACCTTCAAAGGGCACACCATCTGAACTTTTGGTCGAAGGATTAAACATTAATAATGAGACTCCTCTGGCCTTGGGAATGACAATTACTCTTTGAGACACCAACTTCAGTTATCTTCCTCCTTAGGGATTATTAACCTCATTTCTCTGTGTCTATTGTTAGGACCCAGGAAGGAGCTGCTTTGCCTGTTCTGCCTCGATAATTACCCATCATGAGAACCGAGCATCTCTAATGGAAGTCTTCCTAATTTCCAGCACTTACCAAGTGCTTTATATTTTATATTTCCCAACTTTCCTAAAAACTTCTTTTCATCCAATTCATTATATTGGCTTTTTGGATGAATTTAAAAGCTACTTTGATGATATAATCACTATACTTTGTATTAGCAATTTTCTCCAGGATATTAGAATAGTTTATTGATAGTTATCCAGTTCACCTCACTGCATCCCTGTGAGACTGGTGGGTAGGAGTCTGGGGGAAAGAAAGAAAGCAGTTTTGTTTTTTGTTTTTTTTAAAATTCTGTCTTACCAAAAGTGAAACTTACACAGACAGGTTGTTTTCTATTGCTGCATAGTAAAATACCATGAATTTTGAGACTTAACACTACACACACATTTATTCTCTCACAGTTTCTATAAGTCAAAAGCCTACAAGTGGCTTAGCAAGGTCTGCTTTAGGGGCGCACCAGACTGTACTCCAGGTGTGAGTTAGCCAGGGCTGCAGTCTCATCAGAGGTTCAACTGGGGAGAGATCTGCTTCAAGCTCATTCAGTTTGGTAGCAGAATTCATCTATTTGTAGCTCTAGGACTGTGATCACCATTTCCTTGCTGGCTGCCAGCTGCAGGCCACTTTCAGGTCTCAGAAGCCAGAAACATTTTTTGCCTAGTGGCCCTTTCCATAAGCCCCCTCACCACATGGCAGCTTACTCACTTCTTCCAAGCCAACAAGAGTCATTTTCTCTTCTCTTTCTCTCTCTCTAGTATATGATGGAGTCTTATACACCTTTGCCATATTCTGTTCCTTAGTAGCAAGTTGAAGTTCCCATGTACTCTCAAGGAGAGGGGAGATCACAAAGGCATGGACACCAGGAGGCAGGATATCAGTGGGGGTTCCTTTTGTCATACTAAGCAAAGGGCCCAATGTCACACAGCAAGGGAGAAGTGTGGTGCTCTGGCAAGCATACCACAGCACCTCGGACATCTGTGCTCATTGCCTTCTGTATTGGAGCCCACGTGCATGCACTTACTCATCCCCACTTATGTACTCAGGCCACCTGGCACACAGCATGCTCACCAACAAGCATTCCCCAGGATCCAAAGTCTCCTGGTCTCCCTTCAGAAGTCCAGATGAAGCTATAGTGGGGTATCCAGCTTGAAGAGTGACCCTCCCCACCCACATAGGCCTCATGCTGAGCCATGGCCACTGAGTCAATACAAGTAAAACATTGAGAACAGAACTTGGCACTCAGCAAGTGCTCAATCCCTGTTCACATTTCTACAAGCTCCTGGAAAGGAGCTTGTAAGTCAAAGTTGGACCAACCTGACATCAAATGCACAAGAGGTATGTACAGACAGTCCTGGAGTCCCCTTGGATGATTCGACTTAGGATTTTTTAGCTCTGTGATGGTGCAAAAGCCAAAACAAGTTCACTAGAACAGTGATAAATGACACGAGATGTTCAATACTTTATTATAAAATAGGCTTCGTGTTAGATGATCTTACCCAACTGTAGGTCGATGCAAGTGTTCTGAGCATGTTTAAGGTAGGCTAGGCTAAGCCATGATGCTCAATAGGTTAGGTGTATTAAATGCATTTTCAACTTAACAATATTTTCAACTTACCATGGATTTATCAGGACATGACCCCATCACAGATGAAGGAACATATGTATACTAAAGGACTGTAACTGTGGAAGTGACTTTTCTTAAGTATATTTTTATAAGGCAAAGTATCACTCCTTTATTTTTGTTTCTTTTGCATTTTCTTATTGGGGCACTCAGGCAAGTACTCATGGGTGATATTATTGAATTCTTACAGTGACTGTTTTAGAAAGTAAATTGTGATTTACAAAGGCTTCCCAGATAACCCATGAGGCTGAGTGCCTTGCAGAGGCCACATGGACTACAGCTGGCTGAGCATAACCCCAAATCTAATCTAAGCTCTGAAACACACAGCTGGCCTACCTCTTGCTTTCTTCACCCTTTACCTTTCAGATTTTGCCTCAGCCCTTCATCGTGAATCTTGTTTGCTCAACCAGCTTCATCCATGGCCTGTTCCATCACCTTCCTTGATTAACCTCAAAGAATTAGGATTCAAGCTCTCTGTCTTTGTTTGTATCTTCCTCTCTCTCTCTCTTTCTCTCTCTCTCTCTCTCTCTCTCACATACACACACACACACGCGCAAATACTTTCAAACACGGCTTCTTTGAAAGAAGACAGACCAGCCGGGCGCAGTGGCTCACTCCTGTGGTCCCAGCACTTTGGGAAGCTGAGGTGAGTGGATCACGAGGTCAGAAGTTTGCGACCAGCCTGATCGATATGGTGAAACCCTGTGTCTACTAAAAATACAAAAATTAGCTGAGTGTGATGGTGCGTACCTATAGTTGCAGCTTCTTGGGAGGCTGAGGCAGGAGAATCGCTTGAACCCAGGAGGTGGAGCTTGCAGTGAGCCGAGATTGTGCCACTTCACTCCAGCCTGGGCAACAGAGCAAGATTCTGTCTCAAACAAAGAAAAAAGAAAGAAGACAGACCAAAAGAAAAGTCCTCCATCTTATTTGTCCTATCAAACAGTCTGAACCAAGTCAATGCAGTCATGACTCATTTTCTTTTTCTCTCATCACTGCCCCAGATCTGCTCTGTCTACTCTCCTCTCAAGACCTTCAATGTAATCCAGGCAGATCCAACACTTTCCCAAGCACCTTGCACATCTATAGGGCCCAGCCCAGAGTCATGCAGGTTAGAACTTCAATGACTACTTAAAGAATAGCCCAGCTTGGGCTTTGCCGGGGACCTGCCCCAGGAAGAGAATGCATGGAGGATAGGAAAGCCAACTCTTCCCCATCCTCTACAATGCCCTAGTGGAGCTACCATATTTAGCTCAGTGGAAGGACCACCCCTGGAAAGGGATGGAACAGCCATATCACGCCCCCAACCCCTGGGCTGATGACATTCCTCAGAAGAATTCCTCCTGCACACCAAGGCTTCGGTTCACATAAACTTGGCGGTGTCTGTATTTGTGTGTGCAATGTGGGTGGGGACTGTTTTGCCTGCTCTTAGTAAGTCTGTGGCCCTCTGTTCTCGATGGGAGAGCACCCAGCATCCCCTGTGTTCAGCTTGGTGCTTTGGGCAGCAATTCCAAGGCCACAGAGAAGCCTCAATCCACAGCCTGTACCCATCCCTGGATGCTCTGCTTTCCCCCATCCCTGGATGCTCTGCTTTCCCCAGCTCTCAGCCCCAAAGGAGCAAATCCAGCTTTTTTTCTTACAAGGTAGGCACTAAACTCAGTGCTGATTATATCTTTCCTTGGAGGAAGCTTGTCTTGCTGTGCAGGAGGCAATTTGCTGCAGGCAAGAAAGCGGTGTCCTGCTGCTTGCCTGAAACTGGCCATTCCCAAAAGAAATCCATGGTGGTCCCGGGTGAGGGTGGAGGTGGGAAGAGTCAAGTGGAACAGTAGAGCCTGAGGCTGGCAGTTTTGATCCACAAGGCTGGTGGGAGTTAGAGGTCCAGTGCTGTGCCTGAAAAATCCAGCTCCTGGATGGCCCCCACCCTGCCATGGACCTCTGGACAGTGTGGTTTTTAAAGCCACCATTTTTTTCCCTCTTACAAGAGTTGGGCTTGTCAGGTACCCTGGCATGTAACATTTATTTGAGTCTTGCTGACAGCTCTGCAAAGCAGAAGTCACCTCCCTCATTTTACAGAAAAAGAGACAGAAGCTCAGAGTAACTTTCCCAAAGGCAAACAGAGCAGGTGGTAATGATGAAGCATAGCTGCAGGTGTTGTGTGCCCTGCTCAGCAACCTGGGGTTGTGCAGTGCGCAGCTTGAACAACCATATGTGGTGGTCCTGGAAGCATTTTGCCCACTTTGCCTCACTGTTCCTTACAATAGCCCTATGTGGGCAGTGCTATCCATCCTGATAGGTCCAACACCTCCCCAGGCACCTTTGCACATCTATAGGACCCAGGCCAGAGCCACGCAGATTAGAACTTCAATGTCTGCTTAAAGAATAGCCCAGGGGCTGGGCACAGTGGTTCATACCTGTAATCTCAGCACTTTGGGAGGCGGAGGTGGGTGGATCACCTGAGGTCGGAGTTTGAGACCGGCCTGACCAACGTGGAGAAACCCCATCTCTACTAAAAATACAAAATTAGCCTGGCGTGGTGGTACATGCCTGTAATCCCAGCTACTCAGGAGGCTGAGGCAGGAGAATCACTTGAACCCAGGAGGTGGAGGTTGCGGTGAGCCGAGATCACGCCATTGCACTCCAGCCTGGGCAACGAGAGCGAAACTTCATCTCAAAAACAAAAAAGAATAGCCCGGCTAGGCCTTGACCGGGGACCTGCCCCAGGAAGAGAACTGGGGGAGGATAGGAAAGCCAGCTCTTTTCTGGACTATGCTATCCATCCTAATAGCACTGCCCACATAGGGCTATTGTAAGGAACAGTGAGACAAAGTGGGTAAAATGCTTCCAGGATATTAGGATATCCATTTCGTAGAGGAGGAAATGGCATTTCTATACAGAGTGACTGTCAAAACAGTGAGGTAGTGGCCAAGTTGGGATTCAAACCCAGGGCTCCTTAAACTCTGAGCCAAGGTCTATGCCGCTATGCTTTAATTGCAAGGACCTTCAGAAGGTGTTTAAGGTACAGATTTTAAATTCAGCCTCATCTGAAACCAGGCCTGACTGCACCTGGACCTGGGCAGTACCAGCTCCTTCCCTGGGCATCCAGGGCCCTCCTAGGCTTGGGACTTTACATACCCTGGCCTTGACTGAGAAAGCATCATCTCTGGACAGAGCAGCAAGGTTTAAAGATCTGTTCCTTGTCCCTGGCACCTCTGCCCATTTCCAGATCCCACCACACAAGCCAGGGCAATCAGCTGCACTATTTCATTCATCCATGCATTCACTCATTCATTTGTGGACACCTCCAATGGCTTCTCAGCATTTAAAATAAAACCAAACTTTTAGGTTGGCCTCCCAGACACCCACGACCTCTCCCCATCTCTGACCTCCTCACTTCCATTCTCCCCCATCACTGCTTCCATCACAGCACACACATTCCCACCACTGGATCTTTGCCCATGTAGTTCCCTCAGCCTGGAACACGCATTTCCGGGATATCCACAGGGCTGTCTCCCTCACAGGTCTTTGCTCTGACCTTGCTGTCCAAAAATAGCCACTCTCCGCCCCTTAACTGGTTTCACTTTTCCTCCTGGCATATTTCACCACCAGACATTCTGTTCTATATTAATTTGTTTATTGTCTGGCCTCTACTAACATGTACCCTCCAAGACACAGAGACTTGAGTTTCTCCACTACTGCATCCCGGCACCTAAAACAGGGCCTCTCACACCTAGCGGGCCCTTGAAAGCACTTGTTGAATGGATGAAGGAGGGAATAAATGAGTAAGAAACATGTATTGACTACTTTTCACGGGCTGGGCAGCATGGCCTGGTGGCGGGGAACACAGGGTCTGGAAGTGAGCTGCTGAGGTTCAACCCCGCTGCCCAGCTTCTTACAGCTGTGTGATGATCTTGCACAAGTTACTTTACTCTCCTGTCCCTCGTTTCCACACTGGTAAAATGGTGATTATAATATTTTCTTCACACGGTTGTTTCTTGGGTTAAATGAGTTAATTTCTCTACAATATTTTGAACTGTACTTGGCACATAGTAAGTGCTCAAAAAAATCTTAGCTCTCGTGCTTCAGCGGTGTTTAAAGCAGATAGAGATCCTGCCCCTTATAGGGTGCATAGTCTAGCGGGGCAGGTAGACATGGATCAAATAATAGCACAGGTGTGTAATTTAAATTATGATGGGTGTTGTGAACAATAGGAGTTTGGGAGCTCCAAGGAGGTCGAGCTGGCAGACTTGATCTTCTCCATGGAGTTGTCAAAGTCTTCCCTAAAGAACTGACGTTCCACTGGGGGCAGTGGCTCACGCCAGTAATCCCAACACTTTGGGAGGCCAAGGCAAGCGGATCATCTGAGGTCAGGAGTTTGAGACCAGCCTAGGCAACACAGTGAAACCCTGTTTCTACTAAAAATACAAAAATTAGCCAGGCGTGGTGGCGCATGCTTGTAATCCCAGTTTCTTGGGAGGCTGAAGCAGGAGAATCGCTTGACCCTGAGAGGCAGAGGTTGCAGTGAGCTGAGATTGTGCCACTGCATTCTGGTGTGGGCAATAGAGTGAGACTCAAGCAAGCAAGCAAGCAAGCAAGCAAGAAAGAAAGAGAGAGAGAGAAAGGAAGGAAGGAAGGAAGAAAGGAAGGAAGGAAGGAAGGAAGGAAGGAAGGAAGGAAGGAAGGAAGAAGGAAGGAAGGAAGGAAGAAGGAAGGGAGGAAGGAAGGAAGGAAGGAAGGAAGGAAGGAAGGAAGGAAGGAAGGAAGGAAGGAAGGAAGGAAATGACATTCCATCTAATGAATGGGAGTAATTAGGCAGAGAGGTGAGGAAAGGGTACAGCATGAACAAAGGCCCTGAGGTGGTGGGAACCTGGATCATTCTATGGGACTTGGCCAAGGCTAGTGTGCCCAGAGCACCAGGTGGGGAGGGGCAAGAGGAAGTAGAAGACACAGGTGGGACTATTAAGAGATTCTGCTCCTTGCTTGGGAGCAGAGGGGAGCCAGTGAACTGTGGATGGCGTTAGGGATTAATGGAACTGAAGGTACTATAACCTGAACCCTCTCATCAGGCTCTGCCCTGAGGGCTGGACCAGGCTAGAGAGGGATGAGGAAGGCCCTATCCCAGCACACAGTGAGAATCAAAATGTGCTCATGAAAAGGGAGGGAGAGATGGATGGAGGGAGGAAGGAAAGGAACTGTTTCCTCTTTTTGTAGAACATCTACTCATCCCTCAAAATCTAGCTCAAATGCTGACTCCTTCGAGAAGGAAATCTTCTTGTACTCCATCAGGTAGAGTTGTTCCCTCCTGTGTTCCCAAGGCACAATGCAAGAAGCCCTACAATGTCATTCATTGCCCATAATGACAAGAAGAGCTGTGATTTACTGAGCAGCTACTGTGTCCAGCACTGCCCTCTGCACTTCACATCTGCTGAGTTGGCCTCCTTCTCCAGCATCCACGCAGCCAGAATACCTGGTTCTCCAACCTCAATACTGCTTCTCCTTAGCCTTCTCTGCTGGATGCCCTCTGTTTCTCCAAAATGTAAACGTGTCTAGGATGGGGTCTCAGTCTGTCTTGCTCACCTGTGTGTACAAATGTGCATCTGGATGTAGGAGGGGCTGGATAAAAATGTTGTGATCAGCTGACCAGCTGCAGGACTGACTTATTGACTTACGTCATCTTCACCGCAACCTCACGAGGCAAGTGCCCTCATTGTACAAATGATGAAAGCCCAGAAAGACTTCCTAAGTTACCCAAGGCCCAGGTCTGCCCTCTTCACCACCAGGCCACACCACCCTAGGCTGAGTTTCACTTGGGATAAGCAACCTTCCTCACCAGCCAGACCAGAAGGAAGCTGGCATTTGCTGCTCAGAACCAGGGCAATTCAGTCGAGTCTGTTTCCTAGCATCAGGCTATGGCTTGCCCAGGCAGAGCAAGACGGAGGTAAGAGCCTCATGTGTGGGTCTCTCTGCACAGGAAGCTCTTGCCTGTTTCTGGCAGGGCCCTAAGGGAAGGGCAGGGACGGGAGAGGAGGGGACAGTGCGGAGTCAGCACTCTGAGGCACGAAGAGGCTAATCACAGCTAATTACGGTCCCGAACCTCATTGGGGGCCAAAGGGTGGTTACATCCCAATTATGGGCCAGAACAACTAATGACAGCTCCAGGCTCGACTGAATTGCCTCGACTGTGATTCTCAGCCCCACCCCCACCCCAGAGCTCCCTAGGATGGGCTGCTTCCCACAGAGAGGCAAGAGGCTTGGAGGCCTCTTTGCACTCTGGGGCCAGGGCCTCCCAAGCTGTAGAAACATAACCCGCTGCATCGGCAGCAGACCCAAGGGCCTCAACTGGGCTCCACCAAGCAGCCCATGCACCATGGCCAGTCAACAGGGTCCAACCTCACCGTGCAGCCCAGGAGTCCTCTGTCTCCTCCACACCCAGGAAGGTGAAGGGGTAGAAGACCCCCATTTCTTGAGCACTGGAGTGTGCCGGGGAACTGATTTGCTCCATGGGTGTACTAAACCCCAGGACAATTCTATACATCTCCATGTTTAAGATGAGGAAACGGAGGCTCAGACAAGTTAAGTGACTTGCCCAAAGTCACACAGCTAGTGAGTTCAAGGAACCAGATTGGAACCCTAGTCTCTCTGACTCCAAACCCATGTTCTTTTCAGGATCCAGGGTTCTGCAACATCCTTAAGGATTACGGAAGTTTCACAGTACCTGGATGGAGCAAAAAACGTCAAAGTGAAGAGTCTGGGCCCTCTCTGGATCTGTTAAAATGGCCCAGTTCCTAATGAGACACAAGGGTGAACACGTCTAGGTGAAATGATTCCCCTCAACAATTCCTTGTTAGGAGAAACCTGCCAAGTTACATGTGTGAGAGGCAGGGCAGAGGGGCCATCCACTCTCACCTCCCAGAGCAGAGCCAGGACCTGACATCAAGGAGATCAAGGGGAGGGGCAGAGGAACCTGCTTCCCTGGCTGCAGAGACTGGACAAAAATCAAAGGCCTTTAGCCACCCTTTCCACCACTCACAGATGGTTCTGCGGATGACAGGGCTGTTTAACATCACTTTCTTCAATATCCTTTCCCAAGGATTCCAATCAGCAGATATTTACATATTACCTCTAATAATCACCCCCCAAATACCTCCCACTTCAGCTCCCTTCTCCTCCCCACACCCAGCCACCTTCCCCATATTGGCAATGCTGTTTACTTCCAAGTAATTAAATGCCAGCATCGTGACTGTTTGATCGTCTGGCTGGCTTCAAGAACAAGGAGACCACGGAAGGCAGCACAGCCCTCCCTGCTGACTGGGCACCTGGGCTCGGTGGAGCGGGGGAGGAAGCCATGAGAACACCTGGAGCAATCCCTGGAAGGGTCCGGTGGGCAGGACTGCGCAGGGAAGGGCCACTCCCACTGCAGTCTAGAATATTCTGGAGGCTCCAGGGGAGATCTACTGTTTGTGAGGTCAGGGGCTGCCTGGCATGACTTTCAGGGTTTAAAGTAGAGAAGTCACACCAAAAGGGGATGTCTTCTTCAAGGCTTTGGTTTGAGCTGCTTCGCTGCAGGGAGAAGCAGAAAGAGAAACAGCAGAAAGAGAAAGAAAACTCTCTGTCCCTTAAGGCTGAGCATGGATCCAGGAGCATCAAGTGACAAAATGCTTGTATGATTGGCGTGTACGTGATTTGGGCCTCAAGAGCTCTATACTGAGGATGAAAGAGAAAGGAAGGGAGGGAGAAGGAAGGAAGAAAAGAGGTGAAGTGGAGCGAGGAGGCACCGTACTGAGTATAATACTTGCTGTCTGGTTCTCAAAAGAGCCATTTTCAACAGGACCTCCAAGGGAAGAGAAGGCATTGTATCTTCAAGCCCACCTGATTCTGTTACTAAGATGAGCACTTGTAGGTAGCTAGGGCTGTGGGATGCTGTCAAAACAGCTGATAGAGCAACCACTTTGATAAGTTGTGGAGAGAAAAGAATCCCACGTGAGCTCCAAGGCCATATTCTATAGAAGTGAAATTCCCATCCACCCTCATTCCTACCCTAATCTTCTAGGTCCTGGCCATGGGAAGAGCCCCTAGGCAGGCCATCACAGGATCTGAGGGAGCTGAGGCCCGAGGTACACTTACGCAGAGCTGAAGCAGATGGCGGTCAGTGGGGAAGTGTGTGTGTTTGTTGGAGGGGACTGGAATGGTCCCACCAAAGATGTGTCTCCCAGCCTGCTCCATGGCATCACACTGCCCGCTGCCCCTGACCATCAGACTCCTCTGAGCCTCTGCTTTGTCAACTGACCTCAACCAACCGGGTAAGACACAGACATTGGACTCGCTTCAGTTAATACTCATAACTTCTCATAGCTACAGGGAAAGGAGGGCACCTGTTGTCCTTCCTGCAAGCCTGCCACTAGGGCAGTAAAGTATAATGAAAGCAAGTCCCACACCAAATTTGTACATATTTATTAGCAAGCGGGCCCCACAACTGCCCAGTCCAGGACTCAATAAATTCCAGCCATCTGCCCTGTTAGATGTTCCCTTAACAAAAGAGTTATCCAAAGTCCCAGCCATCTCCCTATTAGATGGTATGTTAATGAAGGGTAGAGGCAACACCATTCCAGTGCAGAACTCAGTTGACCTTCTGTGGAGTCAAGTAATTGGCCATGCACAAGACTAGAGGGTGTCTTGAATGTGGAGCACTTCTGTAGCCTATTGGACCGCTGCATTCTAAGACCCTGTTCATGCAAGAGTGATGGTACCCGTATTGTATCTCCAGCTAATTTATGCATTGTTTATCCTACTGGATCACCCATGAAAAATCATTTTATACCCATTATGCAAATGAACAAGCCCTCTTGTACTGATTGGAAATAAAGACAATGGAAACCCTTATAGTTGTCCCTGTATATTGTGGGCTTCTGATGAGTCTTTCCAATGCTAAACACCCATCCATGGAGTACGTAGTGTTTCTATTCACGTTAACTGACTATCCTAGAGTATCCTAGAGTATAGACTCAAAATATGTCCCACTGTCTATTTGTAATATTTTAAAGTAAATTATAGGCAATATAGGCATGCTGTGTCAAGAAGAGAGCATGATCTGCAAAGCCCAAGGCATTGAAAGTGGCCTTGGGAGTTGGAAATGTGCCTTCTGTCTAAGGAAAGATAAAGGCATGATGCGTCATTTCATGAATATTTCTTCACGCCTTTGGACTATGACTGTTCATATGCATGTTCATTTGAGTTTTTAGTGTCTCCATGGGCCGTTGTTATGCCCAGAAAAGACTACTCAGACATTTACTTTGAGTTTAAATAACTGGAGTTCAATTTATTAAACTGACACATTCACAACCCTAATTCTCTCTTAAGTGTTTAAGTCTGCTTACAGATCTTTGTTCTGTTGATATCAAGTGGGTTTTAGCAGTTGCTTCTAAGAAGTCTTTGAATATTTGATCGCGTTTAGAAACGTAATTAACTAAACACATCTCAAACAATTTATATTGCATTTATAAATGTAATGTTTGGGGTGAGTGGTTTCCCTTGGAGGGGGACTGACTGCAGGAGGGATCTGCCGAGGGGTTTTCCAGGTTCAGGTACTGTGAGGCATCTTGGTCTGGTGCTGGTTACATGGATACTGGTTCACTTGGTTGTCTCAGGACTTGTCAGAGCGTATGATATACTTTAATAGCATCTTTAAAGTCATCTGTTGGATTTCTTTTTTAACTCATTTGACTGTTTTGAGCAAAATCTCCCTGGGGAGATAACTAATTCACATACAGCTAGTAAATTAAATGTATATATACTGTGAACCTAAAATGCTCTGAAATATTCTAGGACTGAGCATAAGTTTAGTAAGATTTCAATGTAAACTCACACATCTAATTGCTCAATTACATTTTAAATTAGGATGATTAGATTCTCACTTTAATAGGCAAAATTTTCTTAGCATCACAAGTAAGCATATAACAGAAAAATAAAATACTATAGTTTTAATCCCCATAAGCCTGTCTTAACATAACCCCAAATCTCCTGGAGTGAAAAAATGTACACCCACAAAGAAAAACCATTATCCCAGTTAACTGGGGTTGCTTAGCACCCAAGGAGGCTGTTATGCACCCCTCAGTTGAGGTTGCTTAGGATAGAGAATTTCTCCTGGATGTGGTGGCCTAAGGGGCCACCCTAAGTTCTGTGTCACAGGCTTAAAAAAAAAAATGAGGATTTGTCTCCCCAGCTCTTCAGCCCAATCCCTGGATTCTGGTAATCCACACACTCCTTAATTCTTATCTATGCCTACACAGGGTTGATCACGTGCCTGCACTTGTAGGTTTCGACTCTGACCATATGCACATGTATTCACCCTTTCAACTCTTAAGATTTTTGGAAGTGGAGGGACTCTAGTATTCTTTTGCATTCTTTTTTTTTCTTTTTTTTTTTTTTTTTT
>NW_012107141.1:3060151-3069496 GCF_000951045.1 Mandrillus leucophaeus
GTGAGCCACCACGCCCGGCCCAAAGCACAGGGTTTCTAATCATGACCCTATACTGCCTGTTGTGGTGACATGGGCCTCTAGCTGAGAGACCACTCACATGACCAAGAAGCCACATCCCTTGGTCAGTGTCAAATTTGGTTTAAGCTGGTGATTTTCCAGGTTGTATACATTGGGGGAAGCACAGAAAGGGGAATGGCTGAGGCTCAGAGAGGGTAAGTAAAGCAAGTCCATGGTGGCCTCAGGATTGGAACATAAGTCCTGTTTGCCCCTGTCTCTTTCCTGCCCCGCTCCCACACCAGCACATACCCCACACCTCTGAGACACCAGCCTGGCCTGCTGAATAAGCTCATGCGGACTGGATTCAGATGAGTGTGTTTCGCTTTGCCTGGCAGGCTGCTTAGTGATTGTTCTAAACCTGCGTGTGGGCTTCTCCACTCCCCCAGTCTTCTATTTCTTTCTACGCCCCCAGTGGTTCTCCATCCCTCACCCTCCCCCACCAGCACCCAGTACAGCAAGCCACACTCAGCAGGTGTTCAACGATCACTTGCTCTGCCAGCGAGGCATTGGACCATCTGTAGGGGGCCAGAGTGGGTGTCAGGCTCCTACCCCCACCCCAGCGCCAGCTCCAGGGCCCAGCACAGGAGTCCCTCTACAGGTGAGCCTGACCGCACTCAGGCTGCCGTCCCACTGTGGGGAGTTTGTGAAGACTGTAACTTCCGGGAGGAAGTGGTTCAGAGGCCCAAGCTGTGTCTGGAAAGTCAGAGGCTTGCTCCAGACCAGGAAGTCAGCCAGCTTGCAACAGGGCCCTCAGGTCCCATCCTCAACCCCTGCCCACAGTCACGGAAACTCCTGCCAAGCCCTAGAAGGATGTGAGCCCAGACCTCTCCCCAGTGGCAGGCTTCTAAGACCTGGTGCCCAGGAAAGGGAGTTGGTAAACAGCTCAAACTGCCCCACTTTGAATTTAGAAACTGCGGGGAACGTGTGAGCAGTGTGGGCAGCTGGAGAGAAAGGAGTGAAGACGCAGGCTTGGGCTCGTTCATTGGCACAAACTGTAAATCCCTGGCGTCCCTCAGGGAGTCTGGCAATGGGGCTGGGATGGTACCAAGGATTCCTGGTCCTAAGGGCTTTCCCGTTGCTGTTGCCCTGTGAGTCCCATGGTTTACTAACTCGAGTGTGCAGGAGTTGCTTGGGAAGCTTGTGGTTCCTGCGCTCCCAGCTCCAGAGTCTAACCCGGTAGGTCTTGTGTAAGACCCAGGAATTTGTATTTTCATCAGTGAGCCTCCTGACCCCCACCCCCAGGGGATTCGGCACAGGTAGCCTTTGAACCACACCTTGGAAGCACTTTCTTGAGTTTTCTCCTGCAAGGGCTGGAAACACCTGTGCTTAACTAGAAGCGGTCTGGTTGTGAAGGTGGAGGCCCCATTCACTTGCTGGAGGCCGGCCAGCAGGTCGTACAGTTCCAGTGTCTCTGAAGGCGGAGGCTGGCAACTTTGAAAGTGGACCCATCTAGGGCCTGAAGCTGGTTCCCTGGACCCTCCCGTCAAGGGCTAGCTGAATGGCCACCACCCCAGGCTGTAGATATAGCCCCTAAGAAGGAACAGAAGGAAGGAAGGGGCCTGGAAAGATGGGGAGGAACCTGCCACAGAGACTGGAGATGCATTGGGTCCCCAGGAGACGGGTTACCATGCAGGAGAGCAGGGGGATTGGCCATGCCCCACCCCCAATGCTGACTCCCCTGGGACAGCCCTGTGGGAGATCCTCACGTTGTGCAGAGCTGGGAGGGCTGGAGATCACCTCTTCCCTTCATAGTGGGCAGGTGAAGGTTCCAGGAGTTTCCCTCTTAAGCACTGGGATCCTTCCTGCTAGCACCTTCCTATGCTGTAAGTCATATGTATTAGTCTGTTTTCAGGCTGCTAATAAAGACATACCCGAGACTGGGTAATTTATAAATGAAAAGAGGTTTAACGGACTCACAGTTCCACATGACTGGGGAGGCCTCACAACCATGGCAGAAGGCAAAGGGTACTTCTTACATGGCGGCAGGCAAGAGAGAATGAGAGCTAAGTGGAAGGGGAAACCCCCTATAAAACCGTCGGATCTTGAGAGACTTATTCACTACTAGAACAGTATGAGGGAAACCACATGATTCAGTGATCTCCCACCAGGTCCCTCCCACAACACGTGGGAATTATGGGAACTACAATTCAAGATGAGATTTGGGTGGGGCACAGCCAAACCATGTCATCCTATAATGCAACAAACTCTGGTGTCAGTCTCAGGAAATGGTGAGCTCTAGCTCCATTGAGTCACGGAGACCCTGGGAAAGACTTCCCACCACCTGGACTCACTGCCACCACCACCCACCATCTACAGTGAGGAGATTGGGTTCAAACAGGAGAAGCAACAACTGATTAATACGGCTGCCCTGAGCAGTGTCTTGAGAAGCACTAGGGTTGAGTGTGGGCTTAGAAAAACAGTCAAACATTTACAGACCATGTGCCCGGTACCACTGTGAGCATTTTACAGATATTTATACAAAATTTAATTTAATCTTATTTAAAAGCTCATTTAATTCTGCGGCAACAACACCATGAAGTCAGTATTAGTACTTCCACTTTACAGATGAGGAAACTGAGGCACAGGAAGATTAAGGACCTTTCCCAGGGATTTCCAGTACATGGCACAGCTGGATTCTGCACCTCTGTAGTCTGGCTCTAGACCGTGCCTCTACTCATCTCATTCTTCCTCCAACACAACACAAAAGCTCATTATGATGACTTAATGGCCCATGTCTGCCACCGGCACGGCAGGGACAGGAGAGTACACAAACCTCTTATCAGTCTTTCCTACCACATTTCCAGTCTGTGGTTCTACCACCCATAAACAAGCCCACAGCGAGTAGAAGCAAACAGAGCAACATCACAGAGTGGGCCAGGGAGCATTGGAGCCCAGGCGGGACTCGACTCTTCCATTTGAGTTCACCACACCACTTCATGCCTCCCCTGGACTGACCAGCATTTGAGGCCAAAGCCACAGGGCACTGCTCACCATTCCTCAAAAAACCCCTGCTCATTCCCACCTCTGGACCTTTGCACATGCTGATGTTGTCCTCAAAAACATCTCCCTTTCTTCAAATTTCATCTCAAATGCCACCTCCTGCAGAAACTCTTCTAGATTCTCCTCCAATCAAACAGAGCCTGCCCTTTCTCTGGAGCCCCAGGCCAGGGTCCCATTCCACCACCAGCAGAACACAGGCCAGAATTCCCAGCTCTGCATGCCCACTACGGGTTCTGGCGCACAAGGAATCGAGTGCTCAGTAAGGGACTGAGACACCAGAGGGAAGTGAAAGCCTTCTGAGTTCTGACTCATTCACCGAATCGTTTATTCTATCAGGCTTTTTTTCCTTAATTGAAAAAGAAAGAAATGAATTCCATGCCTGCCTGTGAATAAGGATTTAAAATCACATTAGTCACAAGAGCCCCCTCTGTTCTCTCCCAGGTTCTGGGCTGCTGATCAGTTTCCTTTGTTAACCAGATCAGGTTTGTTGCTCAACATCAGGCTGTAGAATTTGCAGGTCAGGCCACGAGGGTCTGAACCTTCTGCTGCCCCTCCCTGACGGTTGAGGGAAGAGGAGAAACTATAAATAATGTTCTTCTGCCCTCCAGGAACCTCCAGACTAACATACAGGCTGGGCACACAAAATAAGTCCACACCTGTGTGCCCGCCAACGCTGCAGTGGCAGAGGGGCACGCGGTCCACAGCCCCTGCAGAGAGGAAGTGTCTGGGGCAGACCTTGCCAAGAGCCTTCTCCATTTTCTCATTGCTGGTTTTCTTCTCACTTCCCCCTTGTTAGAAGGGTCCTCTTCTCTGCAGATCCTTGCTGGGAATGATAGACAGAGGCAGTGCGGTAGGGAGGCAGGAAAGGTGGGATTTGAAAACACCAGGCTGAGCCAAGGCCTGGGGCAGCTGGGGCCTCAGCAAGACTGTGGCTGCCCACGGAAGCTATCCCAGGCAAGATGATGGTCCCAGGGCTTAGCCAGCAGAGGGCCTAGCTGAGTCAGCATCTGTGCGTCAGTGAATGAAGGTGTGAATGAATGGAGTGGAAGCTGGAGATGGGATGTGAAGTCTCTGCTGTGGGTCTCTGCTGGGAACACCTATGAGTCCTTGCCCTTTGCACCTGGCATTTGTGCAAATGACTCACAATCACAAGTGCGTCCTTTCTTTCTTCTGCTTCCTACTTCATCTTTCAACCCCTGACACAATACTATACCTACACATACACATACAGGTGCACACCTACACACACACCCCAGACACACAGTCTTACACACTCAGACCTATCAATAGACTCTAGACAACACTTACACTCAATAATACAATAATACCCCATACACTATACACAATAATACAGATGCACAAAGCAAACAATGCCTATATCCTTACATGCCTGCACACACAGCTACTTGTGCACACACATAACCTGACAAATGGCATTCATATACATATAGGCAGACATACATTCACAACAGGCAAACAGACATACCTTAAAACACAGTCATTGAATCATGTGTTCGTCTTCTCTTTCATGCAGAGGTTTCTTTCCTTTACCCTGGATCTCGCTTTACAATTCACAAAGTGCTTTCCTTTGTTTATTCACTTCCTTAACCTTTTTGAGGATGTGCTCTGTGCTAGGCAACATGTAGAAGGTGAACAGGACTCAGACTTTACCCTCCAGGAGGTTTCTAGTTTAGTGGAGGAAACAGACACAGAGAATGACAAACATAATCTGGTGTGATCATTCAAATCAAAAACTGTTTCACTCGAATCATATTTTTTTTTTTTTGAGATAAAGTCTCACTCTGTTACCCAAGTTGAAGTGCAATGATGTGATCTCGGCTCACTGCAACCTCTGCCTCCCGAGTTCAAGTGATTCTCCTGCCTCAGCCTCCCAAGTAGCTGGGGTTATAGGCACATACCACCATGCCTGGTTAATTTTTGTATTTTTAGTAGAGATGGGGTTTCACCATGTTGGCCAGGCTGGTCTTGAACTCCTGACCTCAGGTGATCCACCTACCTACCCCTCAGCCTCCCAAAGTGCTGAGATTATAGATGTGAGCCACCGTGCCCAGACAAAAACTGTTTCTTGAGCATCTACTGTGTGCTAGATCCATTCTGGGCTTTGGGAATACGGAAGTATGTAAAGGTCTAGTCTCCCTAGCCTCCAGCAACTTTCAGACTGAAGGGGAAAGAGGCAAAGATATAAGTACAATATGTGCTGTAGTGTACACACTCCAGTGGCAGCCCAGAATAGGGAGTGTTTAACTTTGAGGAGAGAATCAGAAAGGGTGTCTTAGTATGTTCAGGCTGCTATAACAAAATACCATACATTTGGTAATTTCAAACTACAGAAATTTATTGCTCAGAGTTCTGGAAGCTAGGAAGTCCAAGATCAAGGTGCCAGCAAATTCAGTGTCTGCTGAGGGTCTATTCCTCATAGATATGTTCCTCACAGTTCCATCTTCTATAATATGTGTTCTATATGGTGGAAGGGCAAAGAGGCTCCCTCGAAACTCTTTATAAGGACACTAATCCCATTCATGAAGGCAGACCGCCCACCCCCACCACATCACCTAATCACCTTCCAACAGCCCTACCTCTTAATGTCAACATGCTGGGGATTTGATCTCAACACATGAATCTCAGAGGGACAGAAACATCCAGACCACAGCTGAAACCTTCACAGAAAAGGTAGCACTGGTCTTGGTAGGATAAAGGGGAGTTCACAAAAAACATGGGGCAGGTTGGTATTTGATGTAAAACCAAAGCAGAGACCTCAGAGGGGTTCATCAACAGTTCTCCATGCCTGGACTTTACATGTGAGTGTATGTGACTTGGGGAGGGAGGGAGGGAGGTGAGAGTAGGGATCTGGGGTCGAAGATGAGGCTATAAAGATCATCGGAGGCAGAGAACAACATCTGCATTTTACAGCAGAGAAAATTGAGGCTCAAGGAGGTAAGCAAGGATGTCTTATTCTTCCACTGGGCTCTTTCCTACTCTTGGGGCCTGCCACAAATTCTCCTGGCCTTTTTTCTGAATCAGACAAAGCTGCTTGCTAGTGGCTGAACAAGTTAAAAGCTCGGCGCAGGTGGGAGGCATTATTATTGGCTGTGATGATTATTCTCTAAAGTCCAGCTTGGCAGGACTTCTGCCTCGGATAATCAGCAGCTCAGCAGGTCCAGGCCAGGGCAATTTGGGCCTTTGAGGCTGAGGGACTCCCAGCCCTAGCCCCAGTCCCCTGCCTGAAGCTGTAGGCAAGCTAGATGCCTGGTCAGCTGAGTCCAGGAGCCAGCGCCTCCCCTTGGGGACGCCTCATCCTCCCCTTGCTGGTTTTCACCACACCCCCAGCCCTGGCCCTGGTCCCCTGCCTGAAGCTGTGGGCAAGCTGGGAGCCTGGTCAGCTGAGTCCAGGAGCCAGCGCCTCCCCTTGGGGATACATCACCCTCCCCTTGCTTTTTACCATGACGTGCCTGCACCCAGCCTCCCTCTCATTAAGCCGACCTCCCCCTTCCACGCCAATCATCTCTCCTCCAGCAATCAGTATTTTCCTACTCCTCCGAGGCTTCTCCTTCCCTCAGTCTGTGCTGGTGGAAGGGGCTGAGTCATTTTCCTGAAAGGAGTGTTGATTGAGAAAGCACATGCCTCCCCGAACCAGGCGTGGGTCTCAGGCAAGTCACTTCCCTCTCTAGACCTCAGTTTTCTCATCTACAAATCGGGCCCACCATTTCCTACAGTCTCAAACCAGCCACCCCACGTGGCACCCAAGGGCATCTGAGTTTGAGATCCCTGGACTAGCTGGTCTCGAAGGCACCATAAAGCGAGTATCTGGGTTTCTGTGGCTCTGGATCATGGCACAGGCAAGAGAGAGACAACTGGGCTGGGCTGACAGGCCAGGTACTGCAGGCAACTGATCCAGTGCCCGCCACTCACCCAGGGTCTTCCTTCCCCAGTTCGGATTTGTGGCATCTCCCACCTGCATCTTGCCCCGGGCTCCTCCTGCCATCTCTGCCCCCAGCACCCCCTGCTCTAGGCTGTGCTGTCTCATCAGGATTCCTCTTGAAAAACTCAGATTGGATTCTGCTATTCTGTTGCTGGATATCACCACCTATTTGCCCTAACTCCTTACCTGGCATTCAAGGCCCCTCCCAAGCCAGCCCCTGCCTGCCTTCCCGGCCTCATCTCCCATTTCCCCCTCACCCTCACCCTCACCCTCGACTTCCTTAGCGCCACCCCGCCCCTGCAGCCCCATCCTATGTGGTGGCCATGCTTTTGCGTAGGCTAATCCCCCCCACCTGGAATTCCTTCCCAGCCTTCTCCACTCAGAGAAGCCTTCAAGGCCTTGTCCCACGTTGCCTCCTCTGGGAAACTGTCCCTGATTGCCCCTGGGTGGAGGCAGAGGCATTCCTCAGCTAGAACAAGTGCCAGGTTAGAGTGGAGTTAGATGTATAAGCTCCTCCTCCTAAACACTGAGCACCTAATAGAGGCCAGAGCTTGAGCAGGAGGGCAGTAACCCTGCCCTGGTCACTTTTTATCTTCAGAGCCCAGAAAGGAGGCTGGACACAGTGAGCAGGTGGTCAGTACACCTTTGCTGTAGGAATAAACAACAAATAATGTGTTAGGCATTGCCCTACTCCACCCTAACTCATTTAAAGTTCAAGAGGCAGGAAGATGTACACAGGGGAAGCCCCACACTTTGAGACAATGATTCCCTTCTTCCCCTATTTGCAGAAGTCTAACCATTTACAAAGTACCTTGCAGCCCTCCCAAGCGAGCCCCTGCAAATAGTGCAGACCTGTCATTCATTATCTCTATGTTGCAAAGGAGGCCCAGAGAAGCAGAGACTGGCCAGAGGCCCCCGGCTGGAGGTGGTGGAGTTCTATACAAGCCATGGCCTCCCTGGAGATGCTACTCCCCGCTGCCCATCCAGCTGCAGGCTGCCTCCCTCCCTCCCTCTCGGAGTGGCTGCGGGCCTCTGTCTTTCTCTTGTCACGCAACGCGAATTTGAATCCATCTGGTTGCTTCTCTGAGTCTCTCTTTGTCTTCTTGTGTTTCTCTCTTACCTCAATTATTTATTTCTGTCTCCAGCTCTCCAGGCTCCCACTCTTCTTCTGTGTGTTGGCCTTTGCCTTCTCTCTCTTTCTCTTTCTTTCTCTGTCTCCCTCTCTGTCTCTATCTGTTCCTTTCCCTCCATTTATCTTTTTCCTTCGCCTGAGTATGTCTCTGTCCACCCTTCCCTCCATAATTAGCCTCACTTCTAGCTTTTACTCTTGGGCCCACTCTCGGGTGGGGGTGGGCAGGGGACAAGGAGGGAACATCTTTCCAGCATGCAGAAAATGGACCAATTAAAGTCACAATGCTGCTCAGGCAACTGAACAAGAAGGAAGCAAAAATAGCCCCAGGCGGGTCGAGCTGGAAAGAGGCACAGAGAAAAAGAGAGAAAGGGCGAAATGAATGCAGAGGTCAAAGTCACAGTCAGGCCGCTGAGGGGGTAGCTGCTTCCCACCCAGACCTGGGAGCTGGACTCCGGCTGCTGCATGGTGAGGTGGACCTGCCTCAACCTCAACTCTGGCCCAACCCTTTCTCTCACCTGAGGATACCCTGGAACCTGCCAGACCCCTCTAGAATCCCAGAGGTCCTGAACTTCTTCCCAAGTTGAAGCCCACCTCCTATCTCTGAACCCCTTCCCACCAAGTGGCCGGAGGGTACGGGAAGCTGGGAGAGGCACCCACCCACCCTATCTAAGCCTGGCTTTCATCCATCCTCGGGTCCCCAGGAATCCAAGGCCCGCTCTATACGGAATACTCCTGGGCTGTAGACAGAATGGTGAGACAATGGTATGCTTAGCAAATGCCATCCCCCACCCAAGGAGCTCCCAGGCTGTGGGGAAACCAAGCAAAGAAACAGGCAGAAGAAACACACCTCGCCACACTAAGTGCAGCCTGGGGAGTCCAGAAAGGGGACCCAAGGAATCGATATCTGCCTGCATCCTGCAGAGCCTGCAAGGGGAGCCTGCGCAGAGTGGGCGGCGAGGGCTGGAGATGTACCTGATCAGAGGAAAACACAGGGAGACCCCAGGGAAATGAGAGAACTCCCATGAGGCCACGGAGGAGTGGGGGGAGAAGAATGTGAGGGGTGCTCTTTGTCCAGGACAAGGCTCTCGGAAGTTATTCTCAGAGCACTGGGGAGCCAGGAAGGGTTTTAGGCAGAGGACGGGAAACATGATGTGCTCCTTTTTCTTGTCTGTTTGTTTGAGACAAGGTCTCACTCTGTGTTGCAGGCTGGAGTGCA
>NW_012107141.1:3070896-3072480 GCF_000951045.1 Mandrillus leucophaeus
GATGGATGGATGGATGGATGGATGGATGGATGGACAGAAGGACAGATGGATGGCTGAATGGATGGACAGAAGGACAGATGGATGGCTGAATGGATGGATGGATGGATGGATGGATGGATGGATGGATGGATGGAGAATTGGTTGGATGGATGGAGTGAATGACCAAGTTAATGACTAAGAGGAAGTCATCCAAGAACTATGAATGATGGTGATGGGCTACCAGAATTTGGTGAACCTCAGTCAAATTCTGGCTATGTGTTCATTTATTCACCTGGCATTAATGGAGCACCTGCCATGTGTGAAACATTACGGTAGACCCCAGGAATCTAAATGTGGTCCCTGTCCCCATACAGCTTATAGTCTAGTGAAGGAGTCAGACAAAAAACTGAGGAATTACCAAGATAATATAATGGGATAAAAATTATGACAGAGAACACGTGTGAAGCTCCTCGGAGCATCACGCATTCCAGAGCATCTGGGAAGGCTTCCCGGAAGAAGCAACATCGAAACTGTGAAAGGCAGGACTGATGAGTACAGGGTAGGGAGTGTGAGTGAGGCTGGCAGAGGGAACAGTGTGTGCAAAGGCAAGGAGCAAAGTTCAATCAGGGGCATGGAGCACTGGGGACAGTAGATGAATCAGAAGAGGAAGACAGGAACCAGATCTTTCAGGCCCTTGTGGGCTCCAAAGGAGTTCAGGCTCTGTCCTAAAGCAGGAGGAATCCCTTGCAAGGTGTCAAACAGGGAGAGATCGGACCACAAATGCAGGAAGACTATTAATTGGAAAATGTGTATCAAAATTTCTTCTGCTCATGCAGAAAGATTATTTTCTTCTGGTGTTTTCCCGTAAATAACACTGTGCTACATCTATAAATCACCTGGGAAATTTAAAAGCAGGAAACCTTGTACTGCTTTTCTTGGTGATGTAAAACCAAGAAAAAGAAAACAGAATTAACCTCCTAGCCTGAAATGTATCGTTTCTCATTGACCAAGTTGAAATTGTCCTATTTCCTTTTTCACTAAAAATGACTCCATTTCATATTTATAACCCATAAGTTTAAAAGTTCAGAAATCAAAGCTCATGTCTGTTAAAATAATACCATGCTTCACTGAAAAAAAAACAAAAACAAAAACAGAATGCCAAAGTTTATTCTTTGGGTTAAATAATACATTTTCTAGCATGGCTACGTCTCAGAAACAGTTCTTAAGTGTTCACAATAGCTATAAGGAGCCTATTGGAGGGGGTATAGTTCACATGGTAAATAAATAACTACGTCAAATAGCTTAGGGAAACACAGTTTTAAAATTACCGTTTGAATTTCTGATGTGGCTACAAAAGTAAACAGAAAAAGAGAAGAAATCACTGTTTAAAGGTATAGCAGATTCCTCTCCAAAGGAAACCTACAACTACCTATTCCGCAGCTTGCAGACTTCATTCATTCCGCAGGATGATGTAAATAACCATCAGGCGTGTGGGAGGGGCCGGTGCATCCTTCAATTACCTGTGGATAGGGAAAGCATGGTCAGGAAGTAGCATTCACACCTGGAAAGCAACAAGTCACTAGAAAAGCCAAAGAAAGGGGGGCC
>NW_012107141.1:3073060-3074755 GCF_000951045.1 Mandrillus leucophaeus
GTGGGCGGCGAGGGCTGGAGATGTACCTGATCAGAGGAAAACACAGGGAGACCCCAGGGAAATGAGAGAACTCCCATGAGGCCACGGAGGAGTGGGGGGAGAAGAATGTGAGGGGTGCTCTTTGTCCAGGACAAGGCTCTCGGAAGTTATTCTCAGAGCACTGGGGAGCCAGGAAGGGTTTTAGGCAGAGGACGGGAAACATGATGTGCTCCTTTTTCTTGTCTGTTTGTTTGAGACAAGGTCTCACTCTGTGTTGCAGGCTGGAGTGCAGTGATGTGACCACCACCTCACTGTAGCCTCAACCTCCCTGGGCTCAGTCGATCCTCCCGCCTCAGCTTCCAGAGAAGCTGGGACTACAGGTGCACACTACCATGCCTGGCTAATTTTTGTATTTTTTTGTAGAGCCAGTTTCACCATGTTACCCAGGCTGGTCTCGAACTCCTGGGCTCAAGTGATCCACCCACCTCGGCCTCTCAAAATGCTGGGATTATGGGTGCGGGCCATCGCGCCCGGCCATAATATGTTCCTTTATGGAGATTCCACTGCCTGCAGGGAGGGGAAGATGGATGAGGCTAAAGCAAGGAGAGCAGGCTGGATGCTACTGCAAAGCATTGGGGAAGAGCCAACAGACCCTAAAGTGGCAGTGCTGTGAGATGGAGGGAATGTGGGATACAGAGGGGAGGTGGGTTGAGGTCGGGGAACCCAGCCAGAATGACTAGGCCCCTCCTCAGTTGGAACCACTTCAGTGCATAGGAATGGTTTGCAGACTTTGAGCCATCTGAGGGCAGATTTCCATCCTTTTTGTACCCAGCCCACAGCCTGTGGCCTGGAACATATTAATGCTAAAAATATTTGTTAGATGAGTGAGTTACTCAATCCATCATTTCCCAGCTGGCCTCCAAGGCCAGGGCTGTGACCTGGCCCAGTTCCTCCCTGGCCTTCTCCCAGCCCTCTTTCATGTCCTACTCCCCGCCCCCCAGCAGGCTGGATTCCCTGAACTTGCCTGGATTCATTCCATTTCTCTGCCTGGCTCATTTGATTGTGTCCTAGAACACTCTCCCCTCATTTTCACATGCCCAAGTCCTACCCACTCATCAAGATCCAGTTCCAATGTCCCCTCCTACATGCAGCCCTCCCTTCCTCTCTTCCCTCCAGGTGCTCAGAGCACATGACCTGGGCCTCTCTTATGGCAGGGGCCATGGTGGGCCTCCTGTATTGTTCTCCACGCCTATGCTAGAATCCCTGTATACACTCAGAGCAGCTTTAGGGCAGAAATCTGGGTATGATTCCACAGTCTTCAGGACAGGCCTATCCCAGAGGGAGGTCTCCATGAAGACTTAATAGAATAAGGAAGGAAGAGAGGGAGGGGAGGTGAGAATAGACATTTATGGGCTGGACATGTGTGTCGGCCAGGGGGTGAGGGAGGCTTGAATTGCTTTAGCTTCTGCCGCATAAGACATTCCTCCATCAGCTCTGCCACTCCCTGCTTGGGTGTGCCCACGATGTGGTTGTGGTTTTCTGAGCCCTATCTATACCTTACACCAAACCTGACATTAATATCAGAAATCCTGATTTTCTTCTTTCGCTAAAACTGATTGTGACTTCAGCCTTACTGTTTCTGCCTAGTCACAGAAATATATGGATGGATGGATGGATGGATGGATGGATGGATGGATGGATGGATGGATGGATGGA
>NW_012107141.1:3076115-3079123 GCF_000951045.1 Mandrillus leucophaeus
AATCACTGTTTAAAGGTATAGCAGATTCCTCTCCAAAGGAAACCTACAACTACCTATTCCGCAGCTTGCAGACTTCATTCATTCCGCAGGATGATGTAAATAACCATCGGGCGTGTGGGAGGGGCCGGTGCATCCTTCAATTACCTGTGGATAGGGAAAGCATGGTCAGGAAGTAGCATTCACACCTGGAAAGCAACAAGTCACTAGAAAAGCCAAAGAAAGGGGGGCCTAGGCAGAAGGAACAGCAGGTGCCAAGGCTCAGAGGCAGGAAAAGACTTAATAGAAATAAAAACAAATAAGCAGGTTGGCATTCCCACGGTTGTCCCTGATTTGCTGTGGGAATGTCCGCCTGCCGTGTGCTTCTCATGTTCCCTGTCTGGGCCTTGTGTCTTCTTCCTGAAGTGGAAGGAGGGTCCCAAGGCTTTTTATAAGCCCGCTCCTCGCCTGATTTTCTGGTTCCTCTGTCCCCCATCCCTGGACTCCTCCCAGCCCTCTCCCCTCTCTCGCCTGCCCTCCTGCAGCAGATGCCCTGGCTGTTGGGGAGATGAAGTTAGCTGCAGGCACATACATTTTTTAAAAACCCAGCCATTTAAGGAAACCATGCTTCTAAACAAACACTCAAAGGCCCCCACCTCTTGTCCCTAAGGGAGGCAGCACCAGGGCCAGGTCAGGAATTCCGGGCGTGTGGGGAGGGCCCTGAATGGAGCGGAAGGCAAGTTGCCGATCCAGACCTCCTCCCCTCAGAGGGCCTTGTGCCAGTCCTGAGAACCAGCCCTGACTCCTCCAGGATCCCAGGGCTTCTTTGCTGGTCCCAGGTCAATGGGGTCCAGGAAAAGGGCCAACGTCATTCCCTGGGCATCTGGTAAGAACATGGCGTCTTTTTTTTTTTTTTAACTTTTTTTTTTTTTTACTTCTTTTTTTCTTCTTTTAGAGACAGGGTCTCGTTCTCTCACCCAGGCTGGAGCATAGTGGTGCAATCATGGCTCACCATAGCGTCCACCTTCCAAGCTCAAGTGATCCTCCCACCTCAGCTTCCTGAGTAGCTGAGACTGTAAGCATGTGCCACCATGCCTGCCTAATTTTTTTTTTTTTTTTGGTAGAGATGGGGTCTCGTTATGTTGCCCAGGCTAGTTTTGAATTCCCGGGCTCAAGTGAACATCTCACCTTGGCCTCCCAAAGTGCTGGGATTATAGGCGTGAGCCACTGTGCCCAGCCTATTTTTACTTTTTACTGTGAAACATACATATAAAATAACGTATATAACATATGCACATTTAAAAGACTATGTTAAATCATAAAATAATGATAAATGAAGGCTTGTATAAGCCAGCCTAAGAAACCCAGCCTAAGAAACCTTCCCAATGCTTTCCAAGCCCATGCTTGCCCTGCCCCTGTGGCTGCCCCGTATCCCCCTGCCCAGATTAACCACTGAGTTCCATCTTGTGCTATGGAAGCCCACGGCCCAGAGACCCAGGAACATGCTTGTAGTAAGAAAATGGGAGGTTTCGTAAGCTTGTCGCTGCAAGGGAGTGCACAGCCCGGGGAAACCTCGGCGGTGTCTCAGGGAAAGGATCTGGAAAGCCCCTGAGGAGATCTAGGCTTGGCTGGATGATTCCAAGGGAAACCAGGAAAGCAAGCCCAGTTCTGGACTGAGTGCCTGGGTACTTAATAATTTTGATCTTGGAGGCAAGAGGGTTAAAACCACACTGGCGTTGTCTCTGGTGAGCAAGTCACTCTCATTCAGAAAGGCAGTGGAAAGGAAGGGGTGTTTCACCAGTGCTTACTCACTGGTGGGGTCTCACAGTTGGCCTGGTCTGTGTCTATGAGTGTGGTTTGTGGTTTCTTGGAAATGTTATCTACGTGAGCACAATTTGTCATTACTCACTGTTAATCATTGTGTTGCTTTTCTCTATAGTTCGCATGTATAGTATGTATCTTGTAGATTTACGTGTGGCTAAATGATATGCTGCTTGTCATCACCACCACTACCCCTCCACTGCCACTACCACAACCCCACCACCTCCGCTGCTGCCACCATCACCACGACAGCTACGCCCTCACACCCACAGAAGCGGCGGTGTGGGAGGCCACATGTGCTCTAGCTGTTAAATGTGTGGGGTGTGTATCTGTGTATGCCGGGGTGGCTGTGGGGGGAGGGAGAGAGGCTATTTAGAGAGTTTCAGGCTGAGCAGCACTGAGGAACCAAGAAGTTGGCTGCAAAGATCTGGGCCTACTGCAAAGATCATTGAGTACCTCCTGCAGTCCCAGTCTCTCTCTCCTTACTCCTGGATCTCTCTGAAGATGAGGGCTGAGTGACCAAATAAACATGGATCAAGGGCCAGAAAGTAGCATCAGGCTCAGAGCTGGAATCAGGGCTGGCACTGCGAGGCCCCGACAGCAGGAGCCTCTGGTCCACCTTGTTCCAGCTGTCTTGAGGACCATCTCTCCCGGCAGCATATCGTGTGGCTTCACACAACTCTGCCTCTCTGAGCCTTGGTTTCTTCATCTATACAATGGGAATAAGAGTAAACCACCTCAATGCACTGTGGGAGGCTTTAAGTAAATTGAAGTGCTGTGCAAGTGGCTAGCATGCAGTTGCAGCCCAATGAATGTGAGTCCCTTGTCCTGCTCTGGGGGTGGGCTGGAATCACAGGGTAGTGGGTGGCAGGTAGCAGGAAGTGAGACGATGGGGTGCCATGACCTCTCCTAACACGTGATGCTGGACAGGAAACGGGAGGCTTCCGGGAAGGGCCTGGGACAGATGCAACCTGCCGCCCGCCCTGAATGTCCTCTGCCCAGTGCTGTTCCAGCTGCATGGAGGGACCCCAGAGTGGGGCATGGGCTGGGAGGGTGTGGGGGAGGCTGAGAGAGCAGGAGAAGGAAGTGAGTCGTGGTGGGGAACAGGAGAAAAGGCAGGAAGGAAGAACATGTAGGAAGAAAAGAGGGACAGAGGGATACGACAGGAGGGAAGAGGAGAGGAGGGGAGAGGAGAAGGGAAGGGAGAGGAG
>NW_012107141.1:3079247-3086533 GCF_000951045.1 Mandrillus leucophaeus
GAAGGAAGGAAGGAAGAAAGGAAAAGAGGGAGGGAGGAAGGGAAGGAGGGAAGGAATTAAAGGAAGGAAGGGAGGGAAGGGAGGGAGGGAGGAGGGAGAGAAGGAAGGAAGGGAGGAGGGAGGGAAGGAAAGGAGGAGAGAAGGAAGGAAGGAAGGGAAAGAAGAAAGGGAGGAAAGGAAGGGAGGGAGATGAGGAGACACTGGCAGCTCAGTACCTGGCAGAAGGAGATAAACAGAGTCCGGGGCCACCACTGCCCTTGTCCAGCCACCAGCACAGGCATGGGGGCAGGGAACTGGGCCGACTGGCTTTGCCAACTGCTTAACAACGCCCTTCCCCCACCTGCCACCACAGTGGGATCCTGCCAACCTGCCACCCTGTCTGCTGGGAACAACAGGGAGCTGCCTGAAGCTGTGTCACTGGCTGCCTCCCCCAAAAGAAGGTGACAGTGATGTCTCCCTGCCATGGGCCTCAAAGCCAGCTGCCAGCCCTGCAAAGCCGTGGGGACAGGAACCTACAGCTGGGCCTCCCTCTGTAACGGCTCCCCCTTGGAACCCCTCCACACCCACCTCCTTTTATTTCCTCCAGCCCTCAGCTCCCTCAGCCTGATCTCCCCAGGAGTCCCCTGACATTTGGCCCTGCTCCCGCTGCTACCTGCTGATCATGTTGGGGACAGGAGATGGGAAAGGGCAGTAGAGACAGCGCTGGGGAGTCAGGACGTGGGGTTTCAGTCCTGCCTTTGTCACAGTGTCACAGATGGCCAGCCATCTCTCATCATCTATTCTCCCCTCTTCCTGACGAACGCACCCCTAATTTAGGGTCAGGCACATGGCAGTTGAGAGTAGAGACCACATTTCCCAGCCTCCTCTGCAATTACATGTCACTATGTGACAAAGTTCTGACCAACGCAATAGAATTGCAATCCCTGGGACATGTCCTCTTGGGGAAAGGCATTCTCTTTTTAATCCTTCTGCTTTCTGCTCTGGAATGCAGATTATGATGGCTGCAGATATGATGGCTACAGCTGGGGCAGTCATTTCAGGTCACAAGTTTGAAGATGGCAGAGCCAATTGCATCCCTGATGATAGCGGAGTGCCAGGCCTGCCTGAGATGCTCACCTCTCTTCCTTTACCAGAGAGAAAAATTAAATTGTTTAAGCTGCTAATGTGGGGGCTCCTCAAAACACTCGCACTTGCTGCTTCCTCTGACTGGAATACTCTTCCTCTGGATGTTTATTTAGGCCTCTGCTTATTGTCATCTTCTCAGAAAAGCCCGCGCTGACCTTCCTGTCTAACATTGCCACCCTCCACTTCTCACTGTCAAGTGGAAAACTCTTTATAGCACACCCTGATAGCTCCATTTTCTTGTTTGGTACTGGCTTCTTTCTCTTTCTGACTTTTGCCAGTAAAATGTAAGCTCCATGAGAGCAGGCACCTGCCATGTTCACTCCCAGATCACTAGGACTCGGAATAGCACCTGGCACATAGTAAGTGCTCAATAAATCCTTGGTGAATAAATATATGTGGAAATGAAAGGACTAGAAGTGAATTGACATTTATTGAGCACCTACTGTGTGCAGGCAATGTGCTGGATGCTTTAGGTAAACCATTTCATTCACACATCTTAACATTTTTAGGTACAAATTGTTACTCTCATTTTTTCACATCTAGAAACTGAACTCGTGAGATTATAGGTGACATAATCTCAGATCCCAGAGATCTAAGCAGGTGGGGGGTGGGGGGCCAGGTAGGGTGCTGAGATATAAGCTCAGGTGCCTTGAATCAAGCCCAATGGGTTTTCATTATTCTGGCCAGGCTCTCCGAAGATAAAAGACATCCTCAGATGTTCCTAAAGCCTCCCATTCAGCTTATTCTCTCACCCACTTGCTAAGCAACTCCCCATAGCCTCCCAAGCAGCCTCTTCACTGGCTTTGATTTTTAGTGTCTCTCTGATTATTTCCTGAGGAGATTGTGCTAGAAGCCTGTGGAATCACAGAGGCACTGGGTAGTGTGAACAGAAATGCCTTTTCTACTCTGAAATGTGAGGACTGGCTCCTTCAGGAGGGAGAAGGGGATGCTGTCATTTCCAAGCACAGTATCTGCCAGGCCTGTTTCAGGAACTCCTGCCTGCTCATCTCACATGATCTTCATGCCAATCCTGGCAGGGAGGCAGCTGCGTGGCCATGCACCAGTCTCCTTGTTCCTCTGAGCCTCCTTTTTCTCATCTGGCAAACGGGGATAATGAGGCTACCAGCCTGGAAATGTGGCTGAGAGGTAAATGGGATGAAGATGGGGCCAGGGAACTTGGTTTTAAGGTTTAAATCAAGGACATTTCCTGCAGCTACATAGAAAGCACCTTTACGTCCATCCTGTAGGCAGCCCCTGTACCTCCAACTTCAGTATCCTGGTGAACTCAATGCGTCAATATCTCACAAGTTTGAAGATTCCCCTGCTCTCCTGAGTCCTCTCCCTTACTGGCCATGTGACCTTAAACAAGTCCTTCACCTGGCTAGCCTCAATTTCCTTGTATGTAAACTGAAGGCATTGGACTAGGTTTCCTTCCAGTGTGAAATTTGCAGGCTTCTCTATCAAAGGAAAGTCTGAGGAATAGTAGCCACCAGTTAGTGAGCATTTGTTATGTGCCAGCAGAATTGCCAGCACATTTACCTACATTGTCTAGTTTTGTCCTCACACAATCCTGTAGGAAAGCTTTCATCTCTCCCATTTAACAGGTGAGGACACTGAGGCTCAGGGGTGGAACAAACCACTCCAGATCACACAGGGGTAGTGGGATTCAAACTCAAGTGTCGTTCAGATGCTTAGACCATTTAACCCCATTGCACACACAGAATCAGCATTTATTTTCACCCCCATTTTTTTGGCCAGGCTTTTCCTGTTTAGCTCGTCCTTGAGGACAGGGCTATCG
Source organism: Mandrillus leucophaeus (assembly GCF_000951045.1). Lineage (NCBI taxonomy): Eukaryota > Metazoa > Chordata > Mammalia > Primates > Cercopithecidae > Mandrillus > Mandrillus leucophaeus. The sequence continues at coordinate 3,082,171 of NW_012107141.1, forward strand.
GGACACATCCAGGGCTTAGGAGCACCTGTAGGTGAGTCAAGCAGGTTACGGAAAGCATGAAGCCGCCTTGTTGGCAACTGGGGCCACAGGCTGTGTTCCAGTCTCTTCAGTCCACATCTCTGGGTGATACGCTCATGTTTGGAGGTGCCTGCAGTGGCAGGAGGAAGTGGGGAGGGGGGAATATGACAGTTCTCCATGGAATTTGGAAGGCAGGGGAAAGAGCTGCACAGGCACCGTCACGTCATTGGCAAAGGTGCCAAAGAAATGTCAGAACAAAATGTGCTGGCTGGGATTGGAGATGAAAAATCCATTCCTGTCTGCCCTGAAGCAAATCCCTTCACTTCCCAAGTTCCATCTCAGGAGGAGGAATTAGTCACTTGACAGAGCTCTTCAGCACCATGGACAGTGCCCTAGCGGCACCTTCAGGGGGCCCACCCAGGCCTCAGAGTATCAGGCCCAGTGACTAGCATCACAGCTGATGGAAGGGATGTCCTTGGTCCCCTCATCCCCAGGGACTTATCATCTGGGGCCAGAAAGAAGACTGACATGCAAGGAAAACTCACACAGTGCTGGGTGTTCCTGCGTGCTAAGAAAGGACCCTCCAGCCAGTTTTGGCCTTGACATCCATTCCTGCATTTGGCCATCATTGAGCAGGGGATGTATGCCTGACTCTGCACCAGACACCAGGGAAGGAAGAGCACAAATGAATGGAGACTGTGCTTGCCCTCAAAAAGCTTGGGGTTAGTTGGGGAGACTGGAAACCAGTCATTACGAGATAGAGCTTGACACAAATGAGGTCAATGAGGTTGCTACTAATGCTAGTTCCACTTTACAGGGGGGAAACAAGGCCAGGTGATCTGCCACGGCTCACACAGCTATGAGGAGGCAGAGCTGGGATTTGCATCCATGTGGTCAGGTCCCAGGATCCATGATTTTAGCCACTACCATGACTATGGGGTGGTGGTGGGGAACAATTCAATTAAGTCTAGAAAGGGGCAATGGAGAATTCCTGGAAGGGGTGACACCCGGGTGAGGAAGTTGGGGGAGGTCGGAAAGAACAGCACTGTGAAGCCTGAGAATGTAGTGCTCCACAGTGAGTGCGGGAAAGGTCACACAGAGGATGTGGGAACAGCAGGGTGGGTGAAGATAAGGCTAGAAGACCCCCAAGAGTGGGCTCTTGGGGAGTGTTGCACTAAGCGAGGGAGTTTGAGCTGGATTTTGCAGCTCTAAAGAGGCAACAAAGTGTTTCAAGCATCAAAACAAGGTAATCAGATTCTGGAAAACGGCTGATAGTGTATGGAGGTGGACTGGAGAGGGATCATTGGCAGGAGGGATGTCCAGCCAGAGGGTTCCTGCAGGAAGCCAGCTGAGGGAGGGAGGCAAGGCTAGACTGGGGCAGAGGCAGCGGAGCAGCAGGAATGGCACACAACACCTGATGGCCTTGAAATTAAGATCACAGGTTCTGGGCTGGGTGTGGTGGCTCACGCCTGTAATCCTAGCACTTTGGGAGGCCGAGGTAGGCAGATTGGCTGAGCTCAGGAGTTCGAGAGCAGCCTGGGTAACATGGTGAAACCCCGTCTGTACTAAAAATACAGAAAATTAGTCAGGTGTGGCAATGTGTGCCTGTAGTCCCGGCTACTTGGGAGGCTGAGGCAGGCGAATTGCTTGAACCCAGGAGGCGGAGGTTGCAGTGAGCCAAGATCGTGCCACTGTATTCCAGCCTAGGTTACAGAACATGACACCATCTCAAAAACATAAAAATAAAAATAAATAAATAAATAAATCACAGGCTCTGGCCCCACATCTCCTGGGTTCACAGCCAAAACCAGGAGTGAGGAAGCACCTGCCTTACACTGCCTTTTTTTTTCACTTTTTTTATTTTTAATTTCTGTGGCTACATAACAGGTGTGTATATGTATGGAGCACATGAGATGTTCTGATACAGGCATGTAATGTGCCATAATCACATCATGGAGACTGGGGTATCCATCCCCTCAAGCATTTATCCTTTGTGTTACAAACAATCCAATTACACTGTTTTCATTATTTTAAACTGTACAATTAAGTTATTATTGACTGTAGTCACCCTGTTGTGCTATCAAACAGTAGGTCTTATGCATTCTTTCTAGCTTACACTGCAAATTCTAAAGCTCATGCACTTTACTTGTGAGCTTTTCAGGCTCTGTCTCGGGACCCAGTTACTCTTAATTCAACCGCTGTTCTGACAGAGTTGTGGGTCTGACTCTCAAATTCACAGTGGATTAGAAGTAGAAAGTTTTATGGGATGGGAGAAGAATTGAGAGGCAGGTGCAGTGATAGCAGTGAGGGATGCTAGCTAACATCAGGAAACCAAAGATTTTTTATTTTTTTAAAGCATCATAAAACGGCATCATTTGACAGATTCTGAATGCATCAACACATCCTACATTAATTACACTATTTAATAAAGTTGAGAACTCTATCACATTTCTAAAAATATTTCCATCCAAGGCTAAAATGAAATTTGAAAGTTTGAGTAATTAAGAGCAATCCCTCAGCCATACTGATTCGCTAATTGTCCCTAAAATCCGAGTGACTGAGACCTCCTTGTACCTTTCAGAACCTTGTCCTATCCATCTGAGTGACGGGGTGATCCTCACACTCACCCCATGAGAAAAAAATAGGCAGAGGGGCCACCCCAAGTCATAGGTGAAGAAACTCAAGCTCAGCCTTTCACAGCCTACCCAAATGACTCTTCATTTTCAGAGTCAGGCTAGGAGCCCAGATGTCCTGATTGGAAGCCCTGAACTCCCAGTCCTTCTGTCTGTCTATCTCTTCTTTCCTCCCTCCCCTTCTCAAGCCACACCCACCCACTGGTTCTCATCATCATCATCTGCTGCTGCTGATTGGCTGGTGAGATCACCCTAAGCAGCAGCCCTCTCCTCCACAGGTCCATGGTATGCTGACATCACAGAGGTTATTTGCATATCCATCAGCCAATCAAGAACTTCCCACCCTCAACCGGGCAGTTCCTCTCTTTATGGAACTGAGGCTTCTCACTGGGACTGAGCTCATAAGCCACAACAGAAGCTGCCTTTTATTGAACATTTATTATGGGCCAGGCCTGTGCTATATATTTTGCACATTTTCTCTCATCGGATGTGTACAATAACCAGCTGAGGTAGGAACTGGGTTAGTCCCACTTCTCAGAGAAGAAACTTTCCAAGTTTAAATATTTGCCCAAGGTCATGGAGATAATAAGTAGCAGAGATGGAATCTTTGTCCAGGGATATCTAATCCAAATATTGGATTCTTAACCAACTCCAGAGTCTTCCAACAGAGGGACAAGTGTTGTGACTTTGTGTGTGTGTGTGTGTGTGTGTGTGTGTTGGAGGGTGGGGGGCGGGGGGCAGGGATTAATAGGACTTTAGCCAGGGAAAGCAGCTTCTCCCTTTCCCCACACTTCTTGCACCCCAGTCACCTTACTGGGCTGAGAATTGTGTCTGTTCCATCAGAGGAGGGAGCTACGGAGAACTTCCAGCTAGTAAGGGGGTGCTGTCAGGCTGTCAGGCTGCACAGCAGAGACGTGCCCAGTCCTTAGACCTGGGAGGTCTCCTTCAAGTGTCAAAAGAAGGTATCCAGCTGGGCACGGTGGCTCACACCTGTAATCCCAACACTTTGCGAGGCTGAAGTGAGCAGATCATGAGGTCAGGAGATCGAGACCATCCTGGCCAACATGGTGGAACCCTGTCTCTACTAAAAATACAAAAATTAGCTGGTCGTGGTGGTGTGCGCCTGTAGTCCCAGTTACTCGGGAGGCTGAGGCAGGAGAATCACTTGAACCCAGGAGATGGAAGCTGCAGTGAGCCAAGATTGCGCTACTGCACTCCAACCTGGGTGACAGAGCAATATTCTGTCTAAAAAAAAAAAAAGACAACGAAGAGGAAGGTGTTCAGAACTCAGAGCTAGAGGCTGAGCAGAGTCACAGCCTCTTTGCTGAAAGCCTGTGTGACCTGGGCTGATGAGTGTTTAATGATCCCCAAAGGCTCTTCATGTATTAGTTTGTGCAAAGCTGGCTTTCCCGGGGAGATGCTAGCTGGACACCGATGAGGGAAGACTATAACCCAGCCCTGCAGCCCTCCCTGGGGCCAGCATGAGGGGAAGCACCCCAGCTGGGGCCCCAAAACTGCCCTCTGAGATCCAGCCACTCCCAGGAAGGGAGTAGAAGAGCAACAACGTCCTTGTGCAAGCCCCCCTCACACCGTACCACAGCCTCCTTCCTCCGTCACCCCAGTCCATTAGGTCCAGCCCCCCTCGCACCATGCCACAGCCTCCTTCCTCCCTACCATCCCAGTCCATTAGGTCCAGCCCCCCTCGCACCATG
>NW_012107141.1:3086638-3124480 GCF_000951045.1 Mandrillus leucophaeus
CCTTCCTCCCTACCATCCCAGTCCATTAGGTCCAGCCGCCCTTGCACCGCGCCACAGCCTCCTTCCTCCCTACCACCCCAGTCCATTAGGTCCAGCCCCCCTCGCACCATGCCACGGCCTCCTTCCTCCCTACCATCCCAGTCCATTAGGTCCAGCCCCCCTCGCACCATGCCACGGCCTCCTTCCTCCCTACCATCCCAGTCCATTAGGTCCAGCCCCCCTCACACCGTGCCACAGTCTCCTTCCCTGCCATCCCAGTCCATTAGGTCCAGACGACCTGTAATGCACACCCCAGGCCCCCAGCCCTGTGCTGGCCGCCCTGGTGGATGCTGGAAATGCCAGGCAAGCCTCTGGCCACAGAAAGTGGTGCCTGGCCCATCGCACGGGGGCAGCCAAGGTAATCAGTTCAATGCCAGAGCAGGCAGGGAAGGCTTCCTGGGAATGGCAGCTATTGGGCTGGGTTTGCCAAGCTGATTAGTGTGAACTGGTCGACCAAGGAGGGGAGAGCAGGCCTGATGTACAGAAGAGCAGATGCAGGGAGACAGGCAGGACTGTTTACCCTGGAGGGGGAAGGCCCACTCACTGTGTGGGCAGGAAGCTGACTCAGAGAGTGTGACGAGAGTAACAGAGAACCCAAGTATCATTACTCCCAGCCCAGTGCTCATCTAATCGTGAGCCCTAGCCTTGCATTTTCATTCTCTTGTCTGGTCATCACTCGACAGTTGCCTCTGCCATGTCTACTGGACAGGACTCAGGATGGTCACCAGCAGCTTTCCCCTGCATCCCTCCCCAAAGCCCAGAAACCCTGACCAGCCCGCCAGGCCAGCCTCCTTCCGGCCTTAGAGCCCAACCTGGACTCTGCAGTTGGTCCTTTGTTGCCATCTAGTGGTAGACATGTGAACCTACACTAAATGGGTGGATTGGTGAAGGAGGAAAAGTTGGAGGAGGAAGAGGAGGAAGATGAGAGGGAGATGAGGAAAGAGGAAGAGGAAGTAATTTGTATAGCCTATGTGGATCACCATGTACTTTGGTAGAGACAGAAAAATCTAGGCCCTACTGTTTTGCAGCTTTGTGACTTTGAGCAGTTCACAGTTCCTCCCTGAGCCTCAGTTTCACCATCTGTAAAACCAGGAAAAATAACCCAAACTTAAGTGTTAACCTTTGGCAGGGTATTGACCCAGAGGGAGCTTGAGGGGGACTTCGACGGTGTCAGAAATAATCTGTCTTGATGGTCACACAGTTTTAAAAAGTCATTGAGTTGTACACTTAAGGTTTGGGTGCTTTACTGTATATGTATAATATATATATTATATATAATACTATACATACAGTATATATAACATATTAATATATAATATATAACATATATTATATATAAATTATACCTCAACAAGGAAGGAAGCAATAACACTAATCTACCTTTAATGGTGAAGACTAAGTGAAATCATGTAAGATAGGGGCTTAGCTCAGGGCCTGGCACCAAGTAAGGATGCATTGAAGGCGATAGTTATCCCTGCTGTCACCCAGCACATTCAAATATAGCTGTGCTTTATTTTGCAATGACCCTGTAAGTTGACTTACTTTTTATAGCTGAGGGATTGAGGCTTGGTGAAAACTTGCCCTAGATGATCTAATTCCGTGTCCTAGACTTTTTCACCTGGGCATAGACCTCACGCTAGGATAGGCTGAGCAGGGTCCAAGGCAACAGAGCGGTGTGGGCAGGCTAGCCCTCGAGGGCGACTGCACCCGGCAAAGCACCAGACCAAAATGTTGTCCACTGGTTCCCAGGAGACCTGGCTCTTCCAGGTGATGAGGCACCAGAGGGGCTTCTCTCGAGAAAGCAGGCATCAGCTGGCCAGAAGGAGTAAGGGCAGAAGAAGGCAGCAGGGCAGCACAGGGCACAGAGCTGGACAGGCAGATCTGGGTCTGAATTCAGGCTCCTCTGGATGGAAGGGGGCAAACTGCTTCTCATCCATGGGGGTCGGGTTTCTCATCTGCAAAATGGGGACGAGGACACGTGTCCTTCCTGCTGCTCAAGGTTGCTGTGATAGCCGAGTGAGACCATGGAGTGAAGACTCTGGTCCTCCTACTGACCTTACAGAATGAGCAAGAGCTTCTCCATTTTGCACATGAGGAAACTGAGGCACAGACACTGCAGACCCCACCCAGCTATGACCTATCTCCCACCTGGGACCTCAGCCCCAAGATGAGTCATGGCAGAAACACAGCCCAGAAAAGAGGAGCGAAGGTTTTGGGGGGAAGGTGTCCTAAAACTTGCCCAGAAACCTCAGTCCTGCAGATGACACAGAACCACCAATACGGCTGAAGGGACAGGGTGGGGCACATTAGAAAAGCAATAGGAATATCATCCCAGCTCTGAGGTTAATTCAGACTGGGGACCCAGAGTTGGGTCCTCGGTGCCTTGTGATGTCCAAGCAGTTTCCCAGGCCTCTTTCCTTCATGGAGCTCCTGGGACCATCTCTTCCTCCTGCATCCGGGACAGGGGTCATGTAATTCCACCCCATTTCCATCACGGGGCCAGTGGCCGCATGTCTTAGTCCACTTGGGCAGCTATAACAAAAATACCATAATCTAGGTGGTTTACAAGGAGCAAATGTGTATTTCTTATGGTTCTGGGAGCTGGGAAGATCAAGGTGCCCCAGATTTGGTGTCTGGTGAAGATCCACTTTCTCATGTACAGATGGTACCTTCTCGCTGTATCTTCACAGGGTAGAAGGGATGAAAGGGCTCCCTCAGACCTATTTCATAAGGGCACTAATCCCAGTCAACTGTCCTCATGGCCTAATGCCTCCTCAATGCCCCACCTCCTAATACCATCACTTTGGTGATTAGGTTTCAATATGGGAATTTGGGGAGCGCACATTCAGACCATAGCACCCCATGACCTACCTGAGGCCACCCAGCTGGTCATAGCCACCAGGTGCTGCAAGAGCCTTGAGCTCATCTAGTGAGAACCCTCGTCTATCAGAGAGGGAAAGGGGCTTGTCTGAGGCTGCACAGCAGAGCCGGGACTGGAAGCTAGACCTCTGCATACCAGGCCTCGAGAGGAACCACAGGTGCTCAGGCCTTCTGAAAGCCACCTCATCCCTGTGAGAGGGCCTCAGCTTCCACTGCTACAGCTGACTCTGCAGCCCCTCCCTCCAGCCATGGTGACAGCAAAGCCATGGAGGCAGCTGGGCCTCCCAGTCCAGGCCCCTCTGGGATGGCCCTTCCCAACAGCCTAGCGTGGCCCTGGCCCGCCACCTGGTGGCCACAGCAACAATTGCCAGGACGTAGCCTCAGGCTCTGATCCCACCTCCCTCTCCCTGGGGGCAGCCTCTGCTACAAGGCTGCTACAAGCTCTGCTACAAGAGCCCATGGCTCTTCCCAGAAGCCCTCTGCTCTGGTGGGCAGCATTTCTGAGACCCTTACAAAGTGCCTGGTGCTAAGCCCCAGGGCCGCAGAGGCCTCTCCAGGGGTGAGGGTCACACATCTCTGAGACCATGAAGTCAGGCTGGACTGACCCTTCTAACATACCCTTTGGGCAACAAAGAGTTCCTGGCACTGAAAGGGCTTTTACTCCGCAAACTCAGATGTACAAGAAATCATCCATTTTCACATTTGCTTTCAAATTTTCTCTCCGGTTCTTCCTCCTGGGCGCTCTCATGCCTGAACATCCCCCACCTGAGAGAGCACAGGTGAGAGCAAGTGTTCGTGGCCCCAGAGGGAAGGAAAGGGCCTCAAGCCCAGGCTGGTCATGTCTATGGAGGGAGGAGGTCCCAAGCTCCTGTGCTCGTAGGGGCTCAGCAGTTTACACCCCGCTTGGCAGTCCCAGCTTAGGGTGCAGGCTCCCTCGCAAGCCACGCAGCCGTTCCCATTGGAGGTCCTGCCACCTCTTGGGGTGCAGGGATTGGCTTCCTGTCACCCCCTGGTCCCACCACCCTCAAGGCCCTTTATAGGTTGGGGTGATTTTTGCTTTCTCTGTTCTTTCTCTCACTAGCTAGATGTTCTAGTTACACTGCTATGCTACAAACCACTCCAAAACTGAGCACATAAAACAGCCATTTTATTATAATCATGGATTCTGCGGGTCGGAAATTTGGAAAGGGCATCATGGAGACAGTTTACCTCTGCCCATAACGCCTGGGGCGCCGGCTGGAAGATGAAGGCTGGGGTGACTTGACGGTGGCAGCAGGAACCCTCTGGTGGCATCCTCACGTGCAGGTCTGAGGTTGACACGGGCTGTCACCTGGGACACTGACCCGTCTGCTCCACTCCACGTGGTCTTTCTGTGAGTTCTTCTCAGCACGGCAGCTGGATTCTAAGAGTGGACGTCCCAGGAGAGCAAGGCAGAAGTGCATGGCATTTTCTAGATCTAGCCTTGGAAGTTACAGAGCGTCTTCTGCCATACTCTACTGGTCAAGGCAGTCACAAAGGTCTACCCAGTCAGAGGTGTGGGTGGGGGTGGCAGAGATCAGATTGAGCACTGAGTGAAAAAGCTCCCATGCAAACAGGGAGACCCCCCAGAACAAAGTCCAGGCTTTGTGGGGAGGAGAAATGAAGCAGCTCTGTTAAAGCCAGAAGACAGAGAACTGCTTCTGTCTGTGAGTAGGGTTGGTTGGCCAGCGATACCTGGGCTTCTCAGGTCAGTATGGGGCTGCCTGAAGGTGCCCACCTGGTGTTTAGGAGGCCCAGGGGGCTCCGCAGAGCAAGGTAAGTACCAAGTTAGCACACCAGGGTCACCAGGCGGCCAGGACAGGTGAATATCTCGGGCAGGGTCTGATGGAAGCTCAAAGTCCAGGCACTCTGCTCAGCCCACTCCTGGGCTCCACACTGGTCTCCACCATCTGTGTGACCTGGGCCAATGACATCTCCGAGCTCCACTTTCTCACCTGCAAAACAGGGCTAATTATAGTTCAGTGAGTCATAGCCCATTTCAGGGGCAAGTTCTAAATCAGTAAGGCAAAAACTAGGTACACGCAAAACAACCCTTGAGAACCTCTTATGCTCCCCATCAGCATGGATACACATGGTTTTGTGTGTACAGTTCTGAAGATTGAGTCTGATGAATGCCAAATTTGGACAACTGATGAAGTAGAACAGAGGGGTGGGGGTGCAGAGGGAAAGCCAAGGGGGAGGTCTGGACTTCTGTACCATCTGCCTTTAAGAAAATGTCCATCTCTAGTTGAGTGGGGGACGGGGCGGGGGTAGGGGTGGGGTTCCTCTAAGCCTGTCAGGTTTGCTGATTGGCTTTTCCATGTTGCTTTCACACCAATCCTCTACAGTGTTAAATGCACTGATAGATTTGCATGGCATTGCACAAATTAAGCTAATTAATATACATAAAGGCTCCAGCACAGTTCCTGGCACATAATAAGTGCTCAATAAATGTGGGCTGGATTTGTGTTCTTTTCTTTTTTCTTTTTTTTTGTTCTGAGACAGAGTCTCACTCTGTCACCTAGGCTGGAGTGCAGTGGTGAGATCTCAACTCACTGCAACCTCCATCTCCAGAGTACAAGCGATTCTCATGTCTCAGCCTCCCAAGTAGCTGGGACTACAGGTCTACACCACCATGCCTGGCTAACGTATTTTGTGTGTGTGTTTTGTATTTTTAGTAGAGACAGGGTCTCACCATGTTGACTAGGCTGGTCTCAAACTCCTGGCCTTGGCCTCCCGAAGTGCTGGGATTATAAGCATGAGCCACTGCACCCCGCCCTGGATTTGTCTTAATCTCTCTTGATCAGACCCATGCACGAGGCTCGTTTTCAGCCAGTGCTGCCGTCCTGGTTGTTAAAATATCAGCATGTGTCCGCTCCAGTTGGTAAATACCTGCTGTCTAATTCCCCATGAGTGTGACCCGCTGCCCCGCTGCCCTGGCCTTTTACGTGGGATCCCCATGTCTCCCCACGGGGCAGCAACTTGAGGGGTAGCTTTGGTCCAACTGGGCCCCTGGGACCTGCTCAGGTACCAGGCCAGGCCTGTTCTGATTGGTTGGTCCCATGAGCTTCTGGGGTTAAATATTTCAAAGATCACTCCTGCCCATGTGCCCACCACTCTGTGAAAAGCTGGCAGCAGCAGCCAGGCACTGCCTCCTGCACTCTTGGCTGGCATTTCCTGCTGGGGCCCACGGATCCTTTGCTCAGCCTGGGCTCTGGCTCCTGCCCTTGGACAGGATTCCAGAGGCAGGTGTGCTCTCATGGTGGGGGCCTCACTCCCGAGTGAGGACGAGCTGCCTCCTTGCAGGGAATGTGGTGCCTGGAGGCAGCAGGGGCCTCTCAGTGGCAGCTGTCTTTGAAGTCCTTGGACCCATCTCTCCCCAGCCCTGCCTGTAGCTTTGTGGGGACCCAGGCCCAGTGCCACTCAGACTTTCTCAGCCTGCCCCTGAAATACCCACTAATGCCAACCAAGAATTAACAAATGCACCCGCAGGCCAGGCAGCCTGCCTGAAGCAGCTGACACAAGTGTGAAATTTCTTTGAAGTCTTGGGTTTTATCTCAAAAAATACACGCAGATTCTGCATTCTGCTCCAGAATGTTTCCATTTTTGTTTAAATCTAAAAATAGGGCTTTAAATGACTTCCAGTGAAGAGAGTCGCCTCTCCAGGAAGATGCCAGGGCGTAGCCTGTGAGACTGTCGACACCCCTGGCTCCCTGCCACGGGCCTCTGAATACTCAAAGCTGGAAACCGAAAAACATTGTCCCCGCCTCTCAGGAAAGGTCGAGTCGGACTTTTCACCACCTCTGACCTGTGCTTAGGCGCCCTCTTTGGGTCACCTCCTATTTCTGTCCCTCTGAAACTGCAGTTGGCCCTGACCCAGAGTGGTGAGGAGTGGCGGTCTCTTGCTACTGCAGGTAGGATGCAGGCTTGGCAATGCCAGTGGCCATGGTTCCACCCACCCCTGCCTTGAAAGGAAAACAGCACAGCTCAAGAAAAGGGACACCCAGAGACAGCAGCGGCCTGACAACATCACTCACTCTTAACCTAGCATCACCTTGGATGTCACAGGGGTGTGTGCCCAGAAATTCCTCATGTTGTCCCTAAGCATGGTGAGACCCTGTCTCTGCCATGCACAGACGAAAGAGTCCTAATTAATCAACCCTCCCTAGAGAGGAGACTGCTTGGAGGAGTCCTGCTCATTCTCAAAATATTCGGAGGCTATCTTGGGGAGGAGGGAGAGTATCTGTTCTCTCTGGTTCCACTGGGCCAGAACCAAGCCTGAGATGTGGGAGATGGAAGAAGGCAGATTTAGGATGGTAGGAGGAAGTGCTTTCTGAGTCAGATCTTTCCAGGGAAAGCAGGGCCTGCTTCTCAGGTAGTGAGCTCCCTGTCCCTAGGGGTATGTAAGTGTAAGCTGATGACCTTCTGGTAGCAAAAGGGTGGAAAGACTGAGGTACTAGATGGGGAAGGGTGGGCTTTTGCCTCTAAAATTCCTTCCCTTTCTGAGTCTCTGGTTCCATGATACTCTCTAAGCCCTGTTTAGGGATGTTTCCTCTGCATTCCACTGTCCAGGGTTGCTCACAGTCACCACTCCTTTCAAACGTGGAGGCACTGCAGCCGTGGGCAGGCGGGCATCTGTGCCCTGCGCCACCTGCTGGTAGCATAGATGTGGTTATCAGCCCTCTCTGGATGTCAGGATTCCAACTAGGAAAACTCAGTGACCCAAAGTGACCTTCATCCAAACCTCTCCTTTATTTCTGTAGTTTATACACTTCGCATGCAAACGCCCCTGGGAGGGACAGTACCTACACCTTCGGCAATGCTAAGCTTCACACAAAGAATTTTTCATCTCCTTTCTTGGGTGGGGGGCAGCTTTTATTTTTCTTCCAAGAACGACTAGTCCTCATGCAGACCCAAGAAGTGGCAGCTAAAATTCGGAGTCAGAAAAATGAAAGCCCTGAGTACAACGCCCTTATGGAGATCTGGCTTGCCCACATGTCACCCCCAACCCTGATTGAAATCACCAGGAAAATGTAAAACAGGGGTGGGGGTGAGAGGTGGGGGATTTAGATAGCATTACAATTTTTCTAAAGGGTCAGGTAGGAGTTTGAGGAATTTCTTCTAAGCCAGTCACTGGTGGGGCCAGGTAGGAGAAAGACCCTGAAATCAACATGCAGCCGGACCCAATCATCTATGAGCTGGAACTGCCAAGGAGCTCTCCTCCGACCTGGGGGCTAAAGTGCCCAGAAGGAAGACAGGCCGCTGCTGCTCTGGCCTCCCTGGTGCAACAGCCTCACCAAACAAAGCCCCTTCAGGAGTGTCCTGGACCGGTGGCCACCAATTGCAAGGCCTCGCTTGCTCTATACAGGTTGTGCAGGACATAAACCAGGTGAGGGGTGCGAGGAGCTTCACACCCATTCCGTCACCCATTTGTAAAGGTATTACTTCAGTTGTCCAGCAGATGGCAGTAAAGTGTCCCAAACAAGAGGTGCCTTTCTTTGAGTTGCCCAGAAACCACTGGTTCGGCTCCTGGGTGGCAGAAATCTTGGAGAAGACAATCAGTTCCCCAGATTGCAATCTAAGAGTCAGATTCCCCCCCTTTTTTTTATATTTCCATAACTTTATTTTTAATAAAAGGTTTATAGTTTTCGACGTCCAGTGGTTCCCCAGGACTTACCATAAAACTCAGCTGACGCCTCTCCATCTCCTCTCACCAGCTCTCTGGGACAGGTGACCACTTGCAACTCTGGGAGGTGTTTCTTCTGTTTTTAAATCTTCATAATTCTAGTTCTTGATTTCACCATTTTCGACACCATCTTTGACTTACTGGGATGGAAGATGAAGATTTATCTTTCTTACAATCCACCCCCACCCTGTCCCCCCACCACTTCCCCTCCCCTCTCTCTCCCAGCATAATTCTCTCCCTATTTTTGGTTAAATCAGTGTTCTTGATATTTACTCGTCTTCTTTGCCGTCTCTGGACTCACGGAGTGCCCTCTGTGCCACACGGCATTCCACCCAACATTGCTTCGGACCAAGGAACTCATTTCACAGCGATAGGACAACAGGGACCGTGGGCCTGTGGAAATCGCTAGTGTTATCGTGGAGTCTCTCTCATCCGGAAGCAGCTGGGCTAACTGAAGGGTGGAACGGCCATGTGAACACTCAGTTAAGGTTCTGCTTGAGAGACAATGGCCTGAAAGGTTAAAGTTCTGTCTTACAGAATGAAGAATATGCTTTGATGCGGCGATCAGTAGAAGGTATGGTTCCTCCCACATCCACAATACCAGGGCCCCAAATCAGGGAGTGGGAGTGGCTTTCCTCTCTATTACACCTGATAACCACATGCACTCGAACCCTCTGGGCTCTGTTGATTTGAAAGGTTTTGTTCCCTAGGGAGAAATGCTTCCATCGCAGAACACAACCAGGGGCCCATAGAGTTGGTCCATGAAACTGGACGCTATGGGTGCCTCCTGCCACTCAACTGGCAACATAGGAGGAAGTCATTCCACTGTGTGGCACATTTGATCCTGGTGATCAAATCAGGCTGATACTGTACAATGGGAGGACTATATCTAAAACCCAGAAGACTTTCTGGGAGTACCTCTTTTTTAATTTTTAATAGTTTTTGGGGTACAGGTGGTTTTTGATTACATGGATAACTTCTTTAGCAGTGATTTCGGAGACTTTAGTGCACCTGTCACTCAAGGAGTGTACACTGTACCCCAATATGTAGTCTTTTATCCCTTCCCCCCAACCTTCCCCCCCAGTCCCCAAAGTCCCTTCTATCATTCTAATGCCTTTGCATCCTCATAGCTTAGCTCCCACTTATAAATGAGAACATACAATATTATATTTGGCTTTCCATTCCCAAGTTATTTCACTTAGAATAATGGCCTCCAGCTCCAACCAAGTTACTGCAAAAGACATTATTTCATTTTTATGGCTGAGTAATATCCCATGGTGTATATATAACACATTTTCTTATCCACTGGTTGGTTGATGGGCAGTTAGGTTGGCTCCATAACTTTGCAATTGTGAACTGTGAGGCTATAAATGGGTGTACAGGTGTTTTTTTCATATAATGATGTATTTTTCTTTGGGTAGACACCCAAAGTGGTAGTAGTGGGATTGCTAGATCAAATGGTAGTTCTACTTTTAGCTCTTTAAGGAATCTCCATACTGTTTTCCATAGTGGTTGCACTAATTTGCATTCTCACCAGCAGCGTAAAAGTGTTCCCTTTTCACCGCATCCATGCCAACAACTATTGTTTTTTGACTTTTTGATGATGACCTTACTCTTCTTGGAAGAGTAAGGTGGTATCTCATTGTGGTTTTGATTTGCATTTCCCTGATGATTAGTAATGTTGAACATTTTTTCATAAGTTTGTTGGCTCTTTGTATATATTCCTTTGAGAACTGTGTATTCATATCCTTTGCCCACTTTTTGATGGGATTATTTGTGTGTTTTTTTTTTTCTTGCTAATTTGAGTGTCTTGCAGATTTTGGATATGAGTCCTTTGTCAGAGGCATAGTTTATGAATATTTTCTCCCACTCTGTGGGTTGTCTGTTTACTCTGCTGATTATTTCTTTTGCTGTGCAGAAGCTTTTTAGTTTCATTAGGTCCCATTCGTTTATTTTTTGTTTTTGTTGCATTTGCTTTTGGGGTCTTAGTCATGAATTCTTTGCCTAAGTCAATGTCCAGAAGAGTTTTTCTGATGTTATCTTTTAGAGATTTTATGGTTTCAGGTCTTGGATTTAAGTCTTTGATCCATCATTAATTGATTTTTGTATAAGATAAGAAATGGGAATCCAGTTTCATTCTTCTACATGTGGCTTGCCAGTTCTCCCAGCACCATTTATTGAATAGGGTGTCTTGTCCCCAATTTATGTTTTTGTATGCTTTGTCAAAGAGCAGTTGGCTGTACTTATTTGGCTTTATTTCTGGGTTCTCTATTCTGTTCCATTGGTCTACATGCATGTTTTTATACCAGTACCATGCTGTTTTGATAACTATAGCCTTATAGCATAGTTTGAAGTTGAGTAATGTGACGCTTCCAGATTTTTTTTTTTTTTTTTTTTTTTTTTTGCTTAGTATTGCTTTGGTTATACAGGCTTTTTTGGGGTTCCACATGTATTTTAGGATTGTTTTTTCTAGTTCTGTGAAGAATGATGATGGTATTTTGCATTGAATCTGATGCATTGATGGAATTTCATTGAATCTGTAGATTGCTTTGGGCAGTGTGGTCATTTTCACAATATTGATTCTTCCCATCCATGAACATGGGATGTGTTTCCATTTGTTTGTGTTATCTATGATTTCTTTCAGCAATGTTTTGTAATTTTCCTTGTAGAGATCTTTCACCTCCTTGGTTAAGTATATTCCTAAATTATTTATTTATTATTTTGCAGGTGTTGTAAAACGGAGTGAGTTCATGATTGAATTTCAGTTTGGTTGTTGTTGGTGTATAGGAGTGCTACTGATTTGTGTTTTTTTCACAAAAATTCACATTGATTTTGTATCCTGAGGCTGTGCTGAATTTGTTTATCAGATCTAGGAGCTTTTTAGATGAGTCTTTAGAGTTTTCTAGGTATACAATCATATCATCAGTGAATGGTGAAAGTTTGACTTCCTCTTTTTCAATCTGGATGCCTTTTATTTCTTCCTCTTGTCTGGTTGCTGTGGTCAGGATTTCCAATACTATGTTGAATAGAAGTGGTGAAAGTGGGCATCCTTGTCTTGGCCCAATTCTCAGGGGAAATGCAATAGACCCACTCATATGTCAAAGATGTTAGAATTAGCACAGGGAATTTAAAGCACACTTTATAAATATGCTCAAGGACTTAAAGGACAAAAATGTTTATAATGAATGAACAGAGGGAAAATCACAGCAAAGAAGTGGAAACTCTAAATAAGAACCAAATAGAAATTCTAGATTTGAAAAGTACCATATATGAAATTTTTAAAATTCACTGGATATGCATAACAACAAACAAACTGGCAGAAGGGTCAATGTACTTGAAGCTTGATAAATAGAAATTATCTAATCTGAAGTGGAAAATGTTTGAAATAAACTAAACAGGGTCTCAGAAATCTGTAAGACAATATTAGTTTCCTTAACATATATCATTAAAGTCTTAGAAGGAGAGAAAATTGATATCAGAGAATAAAAATTATTTGATAAACTACTGGCTGAAAATGTCCCAAACTTGGTGAAAAACACAACTTACATACTCAATAAGCTCACTGAACCCCAAGAAAGATAAATATAAAAGGAAGCAATTCCTAGGCACATCATAGTCTAAAGATCAAAGAGAAAGAGAAAATATTGAAAGCAGCCAATGAAAACAAAAACCAAACCAAAACAACCAAACACATACAAAAAAACCATATCACACATAGAGGAACACTTGCATGAATAATGAATGAGTTATCATCAGAGACAACAGAAGCCAGAACATAATGAAATACCATCTTTCATGTGCTGAAAGGGGGGAAAAAACCTTAGAATTATATATGCAGGAAAAAAAATCCTTAAACATGGGGAAACAAAGATATTCCGAATAAATGAAAACTGAGAAAATTCACTGCCAGCAGACCTGTTTCACAAGAAATACAAAAATAAGTTCTTCAGGCTAAAGGGAGATTACACTGAAGGATACTCAGATTTACAGGAAGGAATGAAGAACATTAGAAATAGTACACATGTAAATTGTTATAAAGGAAAAAACTTGATTTCCTTAATCTAAAAGAGATATAATTATTTGAAGCAAAAATTATAACATGGTATTATTGAACTCATAATGTATCTTTTGTGTGTGTGTGTGTGTGTGTGTGTGCATAATAAAATTAACACAAAGCAAAGGTTCTTACCTTTGATGTGAAGCAACAAAATATCTGTGATAAGCTAAGGACTCATATTACAATTACTAGAGGAAATATTACAAATGCAAAGAGGTTTTGCTAATGCAAAGAGATTTTGATAAAAAGTAATAGAGAAAAGGTTATTTTAAAAATGTTTAACTCAAAAGAAGACAAGAAAGGAGGAAGACAGGAACAAAAGATTCAGGTGACGAATAGAAAATCAACAGCAAAATTGATAGGCCTATACTCAACTATGTCAATAATTATATTAAATATAAATGGATTAAACACTCTAGTTAAAAAGGAGAGCTTATCAGACTGCACTAAAAGAGAAAGAATCAATTGTGCTCTCTACAAAAAGCAACTCTTTCAATAGAAATACATAGTTAGGTTGAAGGTATAAGGAGACAAAAAGATATATCATGCAAGCATTAGAAAGCTAGAGCAGGCCGGGTGTGGTGGCTCACACCTGTAATCCCAGCACTTTGGGAGGCTGAGGTGGGTGGATCACCTGAGGTCAGGAGTTTGAGATCAGCCTGGCCAACATGGTGAAACCCCGTCTCTACTAAAAACAGAAAAATTAGCTGGGTGTTGTGGTGGGCGCCTGTAATTCCAGCTACTTGGGAGGCTGAGGCAGGAGAATCACTTGAACCTGGGTAGTGGAGTTTGCAGTGGGCCAAGATCACGCACGCCACTGCACTCCAGCCTAGGTGACAAGGGTGAAACTCCGAAAAAAAAAAAAAAAAGCTAGAGCAGTGATATTACTATCAGTTTAAATATATTTTAAAACAATCGGTATTAGCTGAGATGAAGAACACTTCAGAATGCTAAAAGAGCCAATTTATCAGAAATGCATAACAATTACAAACAATTACAAATATCAGAAATATCAGAAACAATTACAAATGTGTATGTGCCTAACAAAACACCTTCAATATACATAAAAAAGCAATCCTGACTAGACTAAAGGGAGAAATAGACAAAATGTACAGTCATGTTTGGAGACGCTACAACCCCTGTCTCAGAAATTAACAGAACTAACTGACCAGAAATCAGTTAAGGTATAGAAGATTATCAATAACACTATAAAGTGCTTTGACCTAATGCCATTTATAGAACACCATGTCAAACATCTCCAGAGTACATATTCTTTGCAAGTACATGTAGAACATTCACCAAGACATACCACATACTAAGCTACAAAATAAGCCTTAAAATTTTTCCAAAGATTGAAACTTTACCTTATATGTTCTCTGTCAACAATGGAATTAAGTTGGATAGCAATGGCAATAAGGTATCTAGAAAATCCTCAGATAAATAGATATTAACACATCTTTAAATAACTGCTTGGTGAAAGTAGAAATCAGAGAGAAAATTATAAAATATTTTGGACTGAATAATAATGAAAACACATCTCAAAATGTGTTCACTGTGGCTAAAAGTGCTTAGAAATTTATAGCTAGAAATTTGAGAAAATAAATTTCTGTTGTTTAAGCCACCTAGTTTGTTGTACTTTGTTATGGCAGTCCTAGAAAGCTAATATGATGTATCACACTTCAATAAGAATCAGGGCTCCTTGGACAAATGGCTGATTCTAGAACTGGGGAAGGAAATATATGACATAAGCCTGGAACATCTTGTAGCTCCAGAAAGTAGGAAAAGGCTCAAAAGCAAGAAAGAAAAAAACACCACAAATTGATGAGCTATGTCAAAGGAGAACAGGAGTCCACTTAAAGAGTTCCCAATGCGGCTAGGTGCAGTGGCTCATGCCTGTTATCCCAGCACTTTGGGAGGCCAAGGGGGGAGGATTACCTGAGGTCAGGAGTTCGAGACCAGCCTCACCAGTATGGTGAAACCCCGTCTCTACTAAAAATACAAAAATTAGCCATGTGGTAGCATGGATCTGTAGTCCCAGCCACTCGAGAGGCTGAGACAGGAGAATCGTTTGAAACCGGGAGAAGGGTTACAGTGAGCCGAGATCACACCACTGCACTCCAGCCTGGGCAACAGAGCAAGATGAGACTCTGTCTCAAAAAAAAAAAAAAAAAAAGAAAACAAAAAGAAAAAAGAGTGCCCAATGGCCAACATGGAAATAATTTGAACAATAAAATTAATAAAGTTCCATTAGATGATAATCCAAAGCATAAAATAAATATCCATTAGTCCATACTGATATAAATCACTGATGCAATAAATTAATAAATGGGAGAAGGCAGATAAACCTCTCATGCAGAAGAATTCCAAATAATTTATTTAAAGATGTTCAGCCCTCAAAAAGGAGAAGCAAGCTGAGCGTGGTGCTAATGCCTGTGATCCTAGCACTTTGGGAAGCTGAGGCTGGAGGACTGCCTGAGGCCAGAAGTTTGAGACTAGCCTGAGCAACATAGCAAGAACCCTCCTCTACAAGAAAAAAATATAATTAGCCTGGTGTGGTGGCGTGCACCTGTAGACCTAGCTACTCAAGAGGCTGAGGCTGGAGGATCACTTGAACCCAGAAGTCCAAGGCTTCGGTGATTCACGATCATAGCACTGCACTCCAGCCGGGGTGACAGAGAGAGATGCTATCTCAAAAAAAAAAAAAAAAAAAAAAAAAAAAAAAAAAGAGCTAATTTAAAAAGAGGAGGAGCATAGCTCCCCACTCTTTAGGTATGGGCTGCAAATAGTGACTTCCTTCTGATGAGTACAGTACAGAAAGAAGGGAAAAAGAGTAACTGTACTGTGGGAAAACCTGACCAACACTAACTCAGCCAGGTCTCTAAGGCCAACATGAATAATTATAAATAATGTTGACAATATATATATTTGATATGATGTAGTGAAAATGGCACTTTGCCTGTGATTTTCCACCCAATAAACCATGACCACAGTCATGTCATTAAAAAAAAAAAATTGGACAAATTCCAATGGTGGGACATCCTACAAAATGCCTGGCCAGAACACCTCAAAACTATCAAGATCATTTTAAAAAGAGAAGGAAAAGAAGTCTTTGAAATTGCCACAACCAAGAGGATCCTAAAGAGACTTGACAGTTAAACGCAATGTGGTATCCTGGATAAAATCCTAGAAAAGGAGGAAAAAAAAAAAAAAACCTAGGTGAAACCTAAGGAAATATGAATAAACTATGGACTTTAGTTAATCATAATGTATCAAAATATTGTTTGATTAACTGTAATAAATATATCATAGTAATGTAGGATGTTAGTAATAGGGGAAATCGGTGAGGGGTCCACAGGAACTCTGTACTGTGTTCCCAATTTTTCTGTAAATCTAAAACTTCAAAAAAATAAAATCTACCAAAAATAACAAATATTAGCAAATGAAATTCACCAACATATAAAAATGATGATACATTATGACTAAGTGAATTTTCTCCCAGGAATGCAAGTTTGTTTTAACATTCCAAAACCGATTCACCTGTTAATAGAATACAGAGTAAAAATCATACAATTATCTCAACAAATGCAGAAAAAAAGGATTTGATAGAATTTAACACTCATTTGTGATAAAAGCATTCAGCAAATTAGCAGTAGATGGGAACTTCCTCCATCTGATAAATGAAATCTATGTAGATACAATAAAATACAGTAACTCATTTCATATTGGGTTAAGTATGAATGACAAAATGTTTTTCCTCCAAAATCAGCAACAAGACAGGAATACTCACTCTTGTTATTTGTACTCAGCATAGCACTGATAGTTCTAGCTAGGGCAATTAGGAAAGAAGAAAAAATGCATGAAATTGAAAAGGAAGAAGAGCTGTCAGAGTTTGTATAGGGTTGAAATAGTCTATTTTGGGCACGGACTAGCAGTCTGCCTTGGCCCAGGTAGAGGAACTCCACTAAGGGAGAGAGAAATTATAATCCATTTTGGTGGTTGCTGGGTCAGCTGCAATGATTTATAACCCAAAAGAGGTCCAAACACAAGACCATATTCTTCCACAGAAGTTTTCTGTGTTCTGGAGCTACAGCAAGCTGAGGCTCTGATCTACAATGACAGAGGAGAAACTCTTGCATAGGTGGTTAGGAGACCAAGTACACTAGACCAGGGACCTACCTGCAAGAATCACAAACTAGTTTCCTTCCCGAAACATTTGTCAAATTTTGAACTTGTGTGGGTAGGAAAATGAAAGAGCCAAGCTCAAAATATTCCAAGGGCAGACAGAACGTTCAGATTCTCAATGAAAAACCTGGTAAGGCCATACCAGGAAGAACAAGCAGGTACCAGTGGCGGACTGAGTCTTACTAATACTGTAATGCAGCCACAAGATTATCAGCTCCTTATCCCTATTTTCCTAACAGAATAAAAGAGTAAATCCTAATTACTGGAAGATATTATCTATAGCCTCTACGGTCCTTCTATGCGCAGCATCTGGCAGTGACAGTGACAGTGACAAAGTAGTAGATGAGCAAGGAAGGGGGAAAATGTGAACAAAAAATAGCAGAGCCACTGCTGACCCATCTGCTGGAGTTAGCAGCAAGGACATAAAAATAGCCATGATCAGTATGTGAAAATAAATACAGGAAAAGATGCACAAGATAGATTAAAAATGAAGAATTAAAATAGTTAGAATATCTCCTAAAAATCCAGTGGCCATTCTAGAATTGAAAATATATCAGAATTTTAAGAATTTGTTGAATGTATTTAACAGGAGACTGAACACAGTGTATGACTGGATAGTGAACTGGAACTCAATAGAAATTATCTACACTGAAGCACACAGAAATAAAGCTGGGGAGGGAGGGGGGAACAGAACAGAGCATAAAGGCATGTGAGGCACTAACAAAAGTTCTAACATACATGTATGTGGAGTATCAGAAAGAAAGAAGAGAGGAATGAGGCATAACCAGTGTTTGAGTAAATAATGCCTGAGAGTTTTCCAAATACCACAGATTTAGTTTTATAAAGCAAGGCAAAACCCAAGCAGGATAGATACAATGTAAAACCACATGCAGGCTCATAATAAACTGCTGAAAGACAAAGACAAAGAGAAACAGTAAAAAGTTGCTAGAGGAAAAAGGAACAATGACCTTAAAAGAAGTAACAGTAAGACTGACCACTGGTCTTCACTAGAATCTATGGAAGACAGAAAAAGAATATTGCCAACTTAGAATTCTACACCCACTCAAATGTCCTTTAAAATTAAAGGTGAAATATATTTTCATTAAAAAAACACATACAGAATCATCACCGGCAGACCAGTATCACAATAAATCAAAAGAGAGTCTGTCCTTCAGGGTGAAGGAAAATGAGCCCAGAGAGAACAGACCACAGGAAGGAGTGAATAGTACCCAAGACAGTAAGTATGTAGGTAAACATAAAACAGTATCGATTACTTAAACCAGCAATAATGACAATGTATCTTCAGCTCATAATATATGTATGAGTACCAATATGTGACAATAATAGCACAAAGGGCAAGAGTGGATAAAGTTGAATTAAACTGTTGTAAGGTTCTCCCATTGAAGGTTCTTGCATTGTTCAAGAAGAAGTAACAGTGTAACCTTAAGGTAGACTGTAATAATTCAGGGATGCAGTTTAGATCCACTGAAAGAAAAAAAGAACATATGACCATGAAGCTAACAGAAGTGACAAAAATAGTTGATAAGTCAAGAAAGGCAGAAAAGGAGGAATTAAAAAACAAAGAACAGATGGTTCAAATAAAAATCAAATCACACGATGGTACTATCAAACCCAACGATGTTGGCAATTACATTAATTATAAATGGATAAACAGTATAATATGAAATAATTGTCAAATTGAACTAAAAATACAAGATCCAAATATTAGTTGTTAATAAGAGATACACACGATATATGAGGACACAAGTTGAAAGGAAAAGAATGAAAAGATATTGCTGGAAACCATTAACAAAAAGCTGGTGTGGTTATATTACTATCTGATAAAGTAGATTTAAAGGCAATAAGTATCATTAAATGCAAAAAGGAAGAAGTAACTTCCCCATATTAATATGCTCCTCATTTCAAAGCTTCAAATATACAAAGCAAAAGTAACGTAATTTTTTAAAAAGAAATGGGCAAATTCAAAATCAGATTTACAGATTTAACACACTTCTCTCAGAAAATGCTAAAACAAGCAAGCAATCAAAAAACAGTGAAATACTGAATATTTAAACAACACAATTAAGCAATTTTATCTAGTTAATATATATACAACATTATATTGAATAACTGCAGAGTGAATATTATTTCGAAGTGCTTGTGGAACATTTACCACAACAGATTACACAATGGGTCATAAAGCAATTAACACAAATTTCAAAGAACTGAAATTATACAGAATATGCTAACTGGAGTGGAGTTAATTAGAAATCTATATAAAAAGGCAACTAGAAAATCTCTAAATGCTTGAAAATTAAGTAACGCACTGCTAAATACTCCATGGGCCAAAGGAAACATTACAATAGCAAATATTTTGAGTGGGATAACGAAAATTGTGAGCTGCATCTAAAGGCTGTGGTTACAGAAACATTTATAGCCTTAAATGCAATTCTTAGAGAAAAAGATATACAGAAAATTACTGATTCTAAGCTTCCATCTCAGGAAGATAGATAAACAACAGCAAATTAAACCTCAGGAAAGTGGAAGGAAAGAAATAGTAAAGATGAAAGCAGAAATCGAAAAGAAAAAAAAAATACACAGTGGAGAAAATGAGCAAAGACAAAAGTTAGGTCTTTAAACAAGTAAATAAAATGTATAAACCCCTACCAAGAAGACAGAGTCAGAGAGAGAGAGAGAGAAACAGAATATCAGCTAAGAAAGTGGGTCATCAGTACAGGTTCTAGAGACATTTAAAAGATATCATGGTATTAACAACTTTTTGTCAATACATTTGAAAACTTAGATTAAATGAACAAATTCTTTGAAAACACAACTTACCATATAAAAAAGTTTTTTAAAAATGTAGTCTAATATTCATTTAAAAACTAAATCTGTAATTGAAAATTTTCCTACATAGAAACTTCCAGGGCCAGTTTCACTGGAGAATTTCCACAAATAATTAAGGCAGAAACAGTGCTAATCTTATTTAAACTATTTCAGAAAAATAGAAACAAAAAACACCTCCAAAATTGCTTTACAAGACCAATATAAACCTGAGTTTAAAAATCTGACATGTTATTATTATATTTTATAAGAAAGGAAAGAAAAAATTATAGGCCAATATCACTTATAAGCATAAATGTGAAAATCCTAACTAAAATGTTAGCAAATCAAATGTAGTGACATATAAAGATTGTATATCATGACCACATGGTGCTTATTCTAAGAATGCAGTTACTTTAACATTATTTTAATGTAATTTGCCACATTAACAGAATAAAGGAGAAAAAGTATATAATGATCTTGATAGATATAGAAATATTATTAGACAAATTCAACACTTTTTCATAATAAAGTACCAGAAAACAGGAATAGAAAGGAACTTTTCTAACCTAATGAAAGATATCTACAAAAACCCTTAGCTAACATCTTTTAATATAAACTAGTGAATACTTTTCCTCTGAGGTTAGGAACAAGACAAGGCTACTATCACTACTTCTATTCATCATTGCACTCAAGATCCTAGCCAGTGCAATATGGCAAGAAAACAAATTGAAAAGTATGAGACTTAAAAGGAAAGAAGAAAACTATGATTTGCTCACATACATGGTGATGTATGCAAAAAAATTGAAAAGGATCTATAAACAAACTATTAGAATTAATAAGCAAATTTGGAA
The DNA here is from genome assembly GCF_000951045.1 of Mandrillus leucophaeus. Classification (NCBI taxonomy): domain Eukaryota; kingdom Metazoa; phylum Chordata; class Mammalia; order Primates; family Cercopithecidae; genus Mandrillus; species Mandrillus leucophaeus. Next base: position 3,107,178 of record NW_012107141.1, read on the forward strand.
AGGTTGTTTAAACAAGGTGACTTTTCAGAAATCAATTGTACTTTTATATACTAGTAAAACAAATTGGAAATAGAACCTTAAAAACCACCATTTACAACTGAATTTTTAAAATCAAATAAGAATATATACAATGAAAAATTGCAAGATATCCACCCTATAAAACAGTGTTTAGAGAAATTAAATAAGACATGGATTTACATACACACTCCATGTTTACAGATTGGAAGAAGCAATGTTGTTCCTCTCCAAATATCAATCTCTCTCCAAATTGATCTATAGATTTTGTGCCATCTCAATCAAATTACTGGAAGTAAACTGAAAAGCTGATTCTAAAATATACACATAAAAAATGCAGAAAAACCCAGAATAGCCAAAATGATGTTAATGAATCATTTGGAAGAATAAAGTTGGAGGACTCATACCATCAGATATACTTATTGTAAATCTACAGTAGTTAAGAAGACCATGTAGGTTTGGTGCAAAGACAGATAAATAGAAGAATGAAGTAGGATAGAGTCCAACAACAGACCCATACTTACATGGTCAATTGATTTTTGACAGTGATGCCACTGCAATCCAGTGGGTAGAGAATGCCTTTTAAATAAATGGCCTAATGTCTTAGATCAATTGGATAGTCATACGGGAAAAAAAAAATGAACCTCGATCCCTACCTCACACCAAAATAAATGTGAAATGGATTCTAGAGCTACATGTGAAAGACAAAACAATAAAGCTTCCAAAAGAAAATACAGAATAATATCTTTATGATGTTGGGATAGGCAAAAAGTTGTTAGAACACCAAAGTCACTACCCACAAAATAGGCCTCATTAAAATTAAGAACTTCTGTTCATTAAAAGACATCAGAAGCATGAAAAGGCAAAACATATACTGGGATAAGATATTGGCAATACATATATCTGAGAAACCAATAAAACAAAAAAATTAAACTTTGGGCAAAAAACAAGCACTTCATAAGAGAGGATATTCAAATGGCCAAACAACACATGAGAAGGTGTTCAACATTATCATTCATCAGGAAAAAGCCAATTGAAACCACAATGAACATCACTACAAACTTTCTAGAATGAGTAAAAAGAAAAATACTGTGAATATTAAGTGTTGGCAAGAACATGGCACACCTGGAACTCGCTCATGTATTGTTTTTGAAAGTGTAAATTGATACAATTACTTTGGAGAACTGTTTGGAAATTTCATATTAAGTATACACCAAATTTTGATATTTACAGCTAAAAGCATTCTAACTGTTGCAAATAAGGTCATATTGCTTACACTATTTTGAGCATGCGCTTTCATTTTATAATACACCATGAACATTTTCATAAGTCAATAACTTTTTCCATAATAGGATTTTTAATGGCTGCACTGTATTCAATATGTTATGAGACATTTAGGTGTTGCCAGTTTGAATTCAAAATTTAAGCAATTTGAATTGTAGGTAACAAACCAAGATACATTAGTGTACACATGTCCATCAAAAAAGCAGGTATGAAATTTTACAGCAGCTTTGTTTAAAATAGCCAAGAGTTAGACACAACTCAAATGCCCATCAACAGTAAAATGCATCATTGGTATAGTCATATAATGGGGATCCCACACACCAAAAAATGGAAGAAACCTGCTATTCTCAACAACATGAATGAATCACACAGATACAATGATGAGCACAAGGAATAGGTATATGTAATTTCATTTATGTGAAGTTCAAGAATTGGCAAAACTCTGTGGTGATAGAATCTGAGTAATGGTTACTTCTGTGGGTACCAGCTGGGTGGAGGAACAAAAGATTCCCCCAGGACTCAAAATGCTCTGTTTCTTGTTTTGGGTGTTGGTTATATGAGGGTTTTCAGGTTGTGAGAATTAAGCATGATTTATGTTATTTTCTGTATATACGTTATACTTCAACGCAAAGTTAAAAATAGAACGCTAACAAGGAAAGTTGGTAAAAATGGCAGATTGCAAATCAGTGCAAAGTTTTGGAGGGAAATTTAAGGAAAAGCCTTGATAATATATATAACCATTACCCAATATTTTGTTTCTAGAAAATTACCCCTAGAACCAAACAAACATGCAAAGATTTGTGCAGGGTGTTGTCACACCATTATTTATAGTGGCAAAAACTGGCAACACCTAAATGTCTCACAACATGTTGAATACAGTGCAGCCATTCGAAACCCTATTATAGGAAAAAGTTATTGACTTTTGAAAATGTTCATGGTATACTATGAAATGAAAGAGCATGCTCAAAATAATACAAGCAATATGATCCTATTTGCAACAGTTAGAATGCTTTTAGTTGCAAATAATGAAATACGTTTCTAAAATAAGGGCAGATTATTATCTCAAATAACAGGAGTCCAAAGATAGGGCAATTTCTGGGTTGGCTAATGAAGTTGCTCAAAAATGTTATCCAGGACCTAGACTTTTTCTTTGGTGGTGGTTTTTGTTTTCAGCCTAGTTCTTCCTTGCTTGCTGGATGACTGCAGCAGCTCCCTGAATCTCCACCTTGTAGAGCCAAGTTGAGCAACAGAAAGAGGACCATCATCTTCTGTGGACCTCTAAGAGCAAGGAAAACATTTCCCCAAAGCCATTCTCATGTATCTCACTGGCCAGAACTGTATCACATGTCCAATGTCTAAACTATTCACAGAAGAGGGAAATGGGATCGCTGTAATTATCTTAAATCAATCATGATTGGATTCCCTGGAGCTGTACTGTGCAGAGGGTCACTTTCCCTAAGCCCATGGTGACAAGGAGCTTGAACACTTCTACAAAACCAGGGTTTTGCCAGCCAAGAAGAAGTGAGTAGAAGTGAAGACAGACTGGCACTGAATAGGCAACCCACAGTGTTCATCCCATCAAATACACACCAAAAAGGCATAAACCAAGCTCTGAACTTGCTCATAAACCTCACCTCTGGGTAGTAAAACTGTGGTTGATTTATTTTCATGTTTTGCTCATGGTTTTTGTCATTGGATATGTATTACGTTATAATAAAAAAAAAGTCTTAAATGTTATTCTTAAAACAATAATTTAAAAATAAAAGGGAGCTTAAGGATCATTAAGCACATCCCCAGCACTTTGCAAATTGAAAAGATATGTTCCTGAAAGGTAGAGTAATGCTTATGAAACCACAGTCATTTCCTTTCTACTTCTATTTCCGTTCTGTTCCTCCATTCTTTCACAATCCGCCTCTGGGCTACTCATAGTCTGACTTGAAAGTCATGCTGGATGGAAGGAACCTCTAAGGACATCGAAGTCAACCTCTTACAGGAAACCCAGAATGAGAGCAGCTTATTCAAGGTCACCCAGATACCTAGGGAGAAGAACCCAAAGACAGTAATTGGCACTTTAGAAATCCTCTGCTGAGTTTACTTCTTCAATTCCTAAAGCCAGCCCAAGGGCAGCAAAGATTGAGCAAAACCCAGGAAAATACTGATGGCTCAGCCATCTTGCTGTGAAGAGAGGAGCAACAGCCTACTTAAGAATGTGCCACACATACCCCATCCCCATCCCCAAATTAAAGTAAGAGTCCTCTTTCTAGTGTTACCTCTCTGCTGTTAACCTTGCCTTCTCTGCCAGCTCCATTCCCATAGGGTGGAAACATGTCCAATTTTCTCCCAACCTTTAAACAATAAAAATGTTTAACTCTGCCTTCTCTTTCTACCACTTTTCATCCAAATAGCTCAAAGAGATAATCTGTGCTTTCTTTTTCTAATTCCTTACCTCTCATTTTATCCTCAACTCATTCCAATCTGCTATACCACTCCATGGGGTAATACCACTAAAATTGTTCTTGCTAAGGACACAAGTGACCTCCTATCATGAAATCTGAGGAAATCCTTAAGTTCTTATCTTACTGGACCTCCCTGTTGCATTTAACCCTGTTGTCCACTTTCTCTTTCTGAATGATCTGCTCTCTTGGTTCCCAAGATATCTTGCCTTCCCCAATTCTCATAACTTTCTGGTCGTAACTTTTTCTTCATAGGTGGGAAGATGGATAAAGACATATTTCTGATGATATTGTTTTAACATGCCTGAAGCCTGACCCAGATTTTTTTTCAGTTATAGGAACCAACATATTATTCTTTTTGCTCAAACCAGTGTTCGTTGAGTTTCGGGCACTGGCCAATAGAGCTCAGCACAGCAGTGGAATCCTCTCCCTTGGTAACTCCTTCCCTTCTTCAACTGGCATCTATAGCACTAATGATAGTACTAACTAGACACAGATGCCCAAAGAGCACACAGTGGAAGCTAGACATACAGTTAGGGAGGAGTAACTCAAGAATGGCAATTTTGGATCCTCCAAACAGAGCAGCTTGCCTCAGCATACACCCCAGCTCATGGGTCTCATTTGATGCAGAGCAGCCTAAACCAAATGGATTTTGCTAGCTGAGCACTGCCACAACCATCAGCACCATTTAAGATGGGCCCCCACATACCAATCTGCTTCCTGGCACAGGAACCCTGAAGGGCAATCTCTCTGCCAGCCTTTGCCCTCTGCAGCTGGGTGAAGCTCACCTAAGACTATCCTACATCTCTGTCCACCCCCAGAGGACAAGGCACTCGTGGGAAATCAATGACCCACCTATACAATCGCTGGGAAAGCTCGTATCAGCTACCAATAGTGATTAGGCGGGTCTTTTGTTTAAAAATGGGAAGAGACGGTGAAAATTTTCTGGAGATGTGAGGAGTCAGTGGCCTGAACTGAATAATCAGACCAAATAGCTCATGCTAAAATAGAGTTAATGCAGGAGAAATAGAAAAAAACTTTAGTCTTACTATCATGTTCCTTAAGATTCATAAGTGTACTGCGCTGACAAAATAATCTCAGTTACAAAAAAAAAAAAAAAAAAAGCAGTAGCATTTGAAAACAAAGTTATGGAGACTAGCATAAACTTGAGTTCAAAACTAACAAAGCCCGCTCACACAAAAATTTATAATAGCAGACAGGTGTGGAGGCACATGCCTATAATTCCAGCACTTTGGGAGGCTGAGGTGGACGGATTGCTTGACTCGGGAGATTGAGACCAGCCTGGGCAACATGGCAAAACCCTGTCTCTACAAAAAATACAAAAATCATCCGGATGTCATGGCACATGCCTGTAGTCCCAGCTACTTGGGAGGCTGAGGTGGGATAATCGCTTGAGCCTGGGAGGTCGAGGCTGCAGTGAGCTGAGACTGCACCACTGCACTCCAGCCTGAGCGACAGAGTGAGACCCTGTCTTACAAAAAATAAATAAATAAATAAATATTATTTCAACATTACAATTAGCCACACATTTTTTTTAATTTTTAAAAAATGTATAATAGCAATTTGATGCAGCAGTATACTAAGGAAGAATTTGATGTATTTTATCCTAGGAATTCAAAGATGACTTAATAATTATCAAAGCCTATAATGTTTTTCATGTTTCCAAATTATTGCAGAGCAATAATCATTACATCTAGAGGTTAATATGGAAAAATAGGTGCTGATACTGATAGATACCAAAAAAAGGCATTGATAAAAATTCCATTTTAGCCAGGCACAGTGGCACACACTTGTAGTCCCAGATATTAGGGAGGCTGAGGCAGGAGGGTAGCTTGAGCCCAGCCTGGGCAACATAGTGAGACCCCCATCTCTAAAAAGAAGAAACCAATTTTAATTTTATATATATATACACACACACACACACTCTCTCTCTCTCTCTCTCTCTCCCCCCCCCCACCCTCTCTCCTACTAAAGTAGGAATAAAAGGACATTTCTAAAATGTAATGAGAATATCAGAAGCCTGCAGGAAACATCATGAGAACAGGAGAAAACCTGCCTTAGCAAACAAAAATGCTTGCTGTCTCCATTCCTAATTATCACTGTTTTGGAGCTTCTAGCTAATGCAGTAATATAAGAAAATTAACTAAGATTCATAAATATTTTTTAAAAGGAAGGCACAAAGTAGTTATTTGCATGAGATAATCTTGTCTATCAAAAAAGTTCCAGAGAATCAGCTCAGAACTAATGGAAACAATATGTGAATTTAGCAAGATAGCTGGTCAGAATATACATTTATAAGAATCAATAGCTTTCCAAATCCTAGCTTTCCAACAGCAAAGACAATTTAGAAAATAAATGTAATTGAAAAAGATCCTACTCACAATAGCAGCAAAAACTATCACGTACCTAGAAATAAACCTAAACAGAAATATGTTAGGTTTATAAGAAGCAAACTATAAAACTTCACTGACGATCACAAAAGAAGACTTAAATACAATGGAAAAATGCACCAGGTCCCTGAAGGAAAACTCAATATTGTGGGAATGTCAATTCTCCTCAAATTAACCTATAAATTTAATGGCATTCCCATCAAAATCCCAATGGCTTCCTCTCCAAAACCCATCACCCGAGTCTAACGATGAGAAAAACATCAGACAAGCTACGATAGAGGATTCTTCCACAAATGGCCTGCCCAGGATGCCTCGAAAATGAGCTATCAAAAACAAGGGAAGTATGAGAAACTGTCCCAGCCAAGAGGGGCCTAAGAAAACAAGATGAGTAAATATAATGTGGATGAGATCCTGGAACAGAAAAAAGTACTTTAAGTAAAAAGCTAAGGAATTTGGAATAAACTATGAACTTTACTTAATGTAGGATCTTGGTTCATTACTTGTAGCCAATGTATTGTACTAATGGAAGGTAATAGGGGGAACTGGGTACAGGGTATATGGGAACTCTCTGTAATACCTTTGCCATTTTTCTGTAAGCCTAAAATTGTTTTAAAAAATAATACCTAGTTTTTAAAAGTCCCAATGGATTTTGAAGGGGAAGAAGAGAAAATGTTTCCATTTTTATTTTAAATATTACCTGAAATGATAACAGAGTGATAACAGGACAGAATTCCCATTTTAAAATTAATGGGTGCCTAGTAAGTCAAGGTGAAGTGAAAAGGTGTCCATCCCCTTCTCCTCTTGAAAAACCATCCTGGAAGAAGCAGAACAAAAAACACAACACAAAATCTACCTCGGATAAAATGAGGAGGCATCAAAAGTATTACCAGATTGCAACATAGGCAGGTGAAAGACAGCTGGAGGAAGGGCTGCCTTAGCAGAGAAGATGGAATCAAATCTGAGTGCCCAATGGCGGGCGCTGGAATGCAGAAAGCCAATTTGCCCACCAGCAATCACAGGAAAGGCTTAGGAACGGCAGGAACCAGGTCTCTTAGAAAGCTGAGGTGAGGGCTGTGGCTGAAAATAGAAGGATCATTTTTCAAAGCTTATTCAAGAAGCACTGAGACCCCTAGATTGCCCATCCCAACCCCACCCAAGGCAGTTCCCTTCCTGTCCCTGCGGACCACCGTAAAGCCCTTTCCTAGAGCGATGGTCATAGAGAGACTTCTAAGTTGCTTTCACGAGGCACTGAGGAGGGTGGGAAAGTGCTGAATCAAAAACAGATGGGGGCCGGGCGCAGTGGCTCATGCCTGTAATCCCAACACCCTGGGAAGCTAAGGTGGGTGGATCACTTTAGGTCAGGAGTTCAAGACGAGCCTGGCCAACATGGTGAAACCCCACCTCTACTAAAAATACAAAAAAAAAAAAAAAAAAAAAAAAAAAAAGAAAAAGAAAGAAAGAAAGAAAGAAAAAAAATTAGCTGGTTGTGGTGGCAGGCACCTGTTAATCCCAGGTACTCGGGAGGCTGAGGCAGGAGAATTGTTTGAACCTGGGAGGCGGAGATTGCAGTGAGCTGAGATTGCACCACTGCACTCCAGCCTGGATGAGGGAGTAAGACTCTGTCTCAAAAACAGACAGACAAACAAACAAACAAACACAGATGGAGCCGAGGCAGGCAGATCACTTGATGTCAGGAATTTGAGACCAGCCTGGCCAACATGGTGAAACCCCGTCTCTACTAAAAATATAAAAATTAGCCAGGTGTGGTGGCACATGCCTGTAATACTCAGGAGGCTGAGGCAGGAGAATTACTTGAATCTAGGAGGTGGAGGTTGCAGTGAGCTGAGATCGCACCACTGTGCTCCCGCCTGAGTGACAGAGACTCCGTCTCAGAAAAAAAAAAGAAAACAAACAAACAAAAACAGATGGGAGGCTGGGTGTGGTGGCTCATGCCTGTAATCCCAACACTTTGGGAGGCCAAGGCAGGAGAATCGCTTGAGCCCAAGAGTTCCAGACCAACCTGGGCAACATGGCGAGACCTCATCCCTACAAAAAGGAAAATTAGCCGGGCATGGTGGCGTGCATCTGTAACCCTGGCTACTCAGGAGGCTGAGGTGGGAGGACTGCTTGAACCCAGCAAGGTTACAGTAAGCTGAGATGGTGCAATTGAACTCCAATCCAGCCTGCGTGACACAGTAAGACCCTATAAAGAACGAAAGAGAGAAAGCAAGCAAGCAAACAGATGGGTAAGGAGCAGTTTGAGTCCTCCAGCTCCTTCCCCACTCAGGTCCAAAATCAGAGATCCCTTCTGACCCAGCATTACCTTGAAGTCAGACCAGGACTAGATTTATGACTCTTAACCCTTGTGTCCGCCGTCTGCCCACACACACACACCCCCCTACTGGTGAGAAAGTGGAGGGTCATTCTTTGTAAAAGAAGGGAAGACCTATACCACACAGGAAAAACACAGCTTCACCCTCCAGTAAAGCATTCAGTCTGTGAATCCCACCCGCCTGAGTGTACCAAGCTTGTTGAGCAACTTGCTCTTAAGAATGAAAAGGCAGCCAAGGATCACCAGACATTTGAAGAAAGCCACTGCCTGAAAGGGAGTCCAGTGAACGGGGGTGTCAGGGGGGAAACTTGAAGAAGCAGGTAATACAGAGAACAGAAGGAAAAAAAGATATTCTTAGAGAAGAGAAAACATTGCATTCATTCAAAATAATGGAAGGAGGCTGGTATAGCTCCCGCCTATAATCCTAGCACCTTGGACAGCCGAGGAGGAAGGATCACTTACACTCAGGAGTGCAAGACCAGCCTGGGGAACATAGTGAGACCCCATCTCTACAAAATACTTTTAGAAATTAGACAGGCATGGTGGTATGTGCCTGTAGTCCCAGCTACTCAGGAGACTGAGGTGGAAGGATCGCTTGAGCCTAAGAAGTTGAGGCTGCAGGGAGCCATGACCATGCCACTAAACTCCTGCCTCGGTGACAAAGTGACTCTGTCTCAAAAATAAATAAATTTAGTGCATGATACAGGTGGCACTACAAAAGAACAAGGAATAGATGGATTATTCTATAACTGGTGTTAGGGCAACTCTCCACTAAGGAAAACATAAAGTCACATCCCTATGCTATACTCTGTACCAAAGTAAATTCCACATATTTAACAAATATCTGGATATGTTTAAATATCAGATATTTAAACAAACAAACAAAAAGAGCAACTAGAAGAAAATCTAAGATTTCTTTTTACAATTTACTGAAGAAGTCCTGTCTAACCATGTTCACAAAACTAAAAGGAAAAACAGAAAACATCTAAATTTCCATACAGCAAAAGACATCAGAAATAAAGTTATAAAAATTGCTTGCATTGAAAAAACTGCATTACATATTTCAAACAAAGTGTTTTGTTATCCTTAATATGTAAACTACATTTCTAAATCAATAAGAAAAACAAGGACTCCAATTTTAAATGGACAAAGGACATAATCAAGCAATTTGCAAAAGAAGCATGAAAGATGAGTAAACATATTAAAATAAGCTCATGTTGCTAGTGGTGTCATATAATTTGAAACAACAATGAGATACATCAGTTGCATAGCAAACCACTGAAGATTAAGCAGATTGATGGTGTTCAGCATAAGGGTGTCAGGGAAACAAGCAGGCTCGTACAAAATCAATGAGAACTGACACGGGCACAATCACTTTGGAGGATAACTGGGCAAAATGTTTTAGGATGGGGCCGGGAGCAGTGGCTCACGCCTGTAATCTCAGCACTTTGGGAGGCAGAAGCAGACGGATCACGAGGTCAGGAGTTCGAGACCAGCCTGGCCAACATTGTGAAACCCCGTCTCCACTAAAAATACAAAAATCAGCTGGGCATGGTGGCACATGCCTGTAATCCCAGCTACTTGGGAGGCTGAGGCAGGAGAATCGTTTGAACCCAGGAGGTGGAGGTTGCAGTGAGCAGAGATTGCACCACTGCACTCCAGCCTAGGCAAAAGGGTGAGACTCCATCTCAAAAAAAAAAAAAAAAAAGAAAGAAAAGAAAAAAGAAAAAAGGATTTTAGGATGTAAAGCAGGGCATATCGTTGACTCTGAAATTTCACTTTGGGAACTTATCTTAAGGGAATAACCAGAGAAGCAAACAAAAGATATAACTAAGGATGTGTACTGCCACATTTTTATGATAAAAAATGTGACCTAACCTAAATATCCATTTGTTTATGTGCCTATATGTTGGTCTTCCTTGGGATACTCTGAGCTTCACAGAGGAAGGGACTGTAGGTGTCTCACTCATCTTAGTGGCTCTAGTGTCTGATGTGTCAATCAGTGCTTTAGATATGGAGGGATGAGTTGAGGGAGAGAGAAACAATGTTAAAGATTATTTGGAATCTTTAAGCCCAGTGATTCCTATATTTCTTACTTTCATAACTGGAGGAACTACTATAGGTTTGTCAACCTTTCATTTTGCCAAGTAGGGTCCCTCAGAAAAACAGTAACACCACTTCCATCTTCTACACATGCTATTATCACCCTTGCATAAAAGAAAAAGGACATTTGAACACCAAAAATAGTAGGAAACATTTCATTCAAAATGAAGATCGTCCTTTAAATTGAATAGCTTTAGCTTTCTGAAAATAATGCTACATTGCTTTATGGTTTTCATCTTCTCAAGGACGAGGGAAATGTTCTCTGACAAGCGTGGCTGTATGGATTGACATGCGGAAACTGGTCCCTCATTTTACAAATTGAGAAAAAACCACTGAGGCTCTGAGCAGATACAAGATCTGACTCTAGTTCCCCAGGAGTCAAATAACAGGGGTGGGACTAGAACCCACATCTCTTGGTTCCTGGCCCAGAGCTCTATTCTTTCATGACAGTGCTCTCCACCAGCAATGTGGCTGCACCATTTCTGGAATGAAGAATATTCCCTTACGGTGGGACTTTGGAGATCATTAAACATAACATCTACCTGGGCATAAATTATCTTCAGAAGAGCCCCTAACCTTGGCTTCTACACCTCCAGTAACAAGAAACCCACCACTTGCAGTGGCAGCCCCTTTTTTTGTTGGGTGGTTCCATTGTTTTGGCAGTTCTTATTTTCCTGGAACTTATCTGTCTCATTGTGGCTCCACCCAGCAGTCCTAAAGCCGTTCGCCAATCTGCATGAGGATCTCTCAGGTTTAGGAGTGTGTGGCATTCAGGAGTCATCCTGGAGTCTCCTGGGACAAAAAGGGGCCTCTCTAATGCCCCAGTCCCCATCCCTTTCTCTAGCATCCCTCTGCAAGACTGAGAACATACTTCATCTCTAGAATGATGATTGAATCCAATATTCCCAGCCCTATTTACAGACAAGGAGACTGAGAGAGTGCTGTAGAAATCATCAATTCCAACACTCAACACCACCGAGGTCTTCCAAAATGGAAAGAGTTGCCCAGAGTCTCAAGTTTGTAAAGAGTACTCCACAACTTGTACTCCAATCAATGATTTCAACCTCTTTGATTTTACCAGTCTGCCAAGGTCCTGTCTACAAGGCAAGCTCTACCGCTGGCTCTCAGATGATATCTGGGGGTTTCCTTTGCCTACTCCCCTGGTTAGACACACTGTTAAGAAATTTTGGTGAATAACAGCATGATCATCTACAAGCTCCATAATGCCTTGGTTTTAATGTTGCAAACAACGGAAATTGCTCTGGCTGATTTTGGTCACCAGTCTCCAAGGTGACCACCAAGGATCCCTACTCCTGGTGGCTGCACCCTCGTGTAGTCCCCTCCCACACTGTACCAGGGTTGGTCTGTGTGACCACAGAATATGGCAGTAGTGATGGCATGTCACTTCTGAGATTAGTTTATAAAGGGCTGTGGCTTTCCTGGCCTGTCAGAAACTGTGTGATAATAAATGTTTACTGTCTTCAGCTGTTAAGTTTCGGGCTATTGATTACACAGCAATAGACAACTTGTAAATTGAAAAGGAACACAGTGAAAGGATTTCAGGTAGCTCATGATCCTCTGGAAGCTGGAGAAGCAGGTGTGGGGTGCACACAGCCAGAGCCACAGCCAAGATCATGCTAGAGACCTGATGTGGTGAAGACACTGCTCCCCAACCTGACCAACAGGTGCCAAAGCCTGCACCACCAGCCCTAGCCCATAGCTCTGTTGGACCCAGCTACTGACATTACTGTCCCTGAGAACTGACTGCACTGTACCCCACCCATGCCTGAAAGGATTGTCCATGGTCCATGCTCCCAATTCAAAGTCAGGAAGATGCATCTGATTGACTGAGCCTGGGTCATGGACCAGTGCCTTACCTGCAGGGAGGCCGGGAAAGGGAGTTTTTGTTGTTTCAGCGTATCCAGTGGGCAGGGAAAGGGCACACTCTGCTTCTCCCCAAGGGTCAGAAGGTGGGATGCTCTCCAGCCCCTGGAAGGGGAATCAGATGCTGGGAAGCCAGAAAAAAGAGACATGTTTGCTTCAATGTCATCTAGAATTCAGAGATAATTCAATGAGATGCTTTATGAGCACGCCTACAAACTCACTGGGACTCAGTAAATGTTTATCATCCAGATGGCAACCAAGGTGATCTCATGAAAACAAATCAAGTTCTGGGTCTCCCCAGCTTTAAAATAACCAGTGGTTTCCACTGCACTTCAAAGAAATCCAAACTGGAAAAGGCTGGCGGAGATCCCACCCACTTCTCCCCACATCTGCTTCTTGTCCTTCTTGCCACACTGCACCCCGGCACACTAGCCTTCTGCCACTTCATAGAACAAGCCAATTCCATCCTGCTCAGGGCCTTTGCACTGGCTGTGTCCCCTGCCCAGAAATTCTGCTACTCAACTCTCAGTGGGGCTGGCTCCTTTGTATCTAGCAAGACCCCCACCGAAATGCCACCTCCTCAGAGATGTCTTCCCTGTCCTCATGATCTAGGGCTGCTCCCTCACTCCCATGCCACTATTCCCATACCTCCCTACCTTTCCATGCCTCAATAGGAGGGACTAATGGGGGAGATTTTCTGGAGCACAGATAGGGGATAGTGGTTTGGGCCTCCCAGGGAGCTGGCAGGAGCAAGGCAAGCTGCTTGTCAGTAGAGCAAAAAATGGCAACAATGATCTGACCCACGGCATTTTGATCTTAGCCACTGTCAGCAGCTAGATGAGCAATTCCTTGGTCTTAAGCCAGTCCCTCCTTCCTTCCAAGAGACGGATCCCTCAGCTGTTGGGCGAATGGACAAGACCAGAACAGAACTGTGCCTGGCTTAACATGAGGCCTGTGGAATCCAGGTCCCTTCAGCAGCTCTTCCAAATGTGGATTTATTTAAAGCATTTATCTCTTACCATTAAAAAGGGGAACATCTTTAATAAAAGGCAGAGAAAACAAGGCTGAGTCAGTAGGATTAGAAACGGTAAAGCAGTAACAAGAAGGATGCAACTGCCAAAGCTGTTAGAAGGTGGAATTTGGCTCTGAGCTTCCTGGCAACCTGTGCAAGAAGGGAAGACTGATCAGTTACGGAGCTCTTCTTATTAGCAAGGAAGATGCTTGCCAGTTCCTTGGGGAAGATGCAGTGCATTCCAGTTTTAGTTTTTTCTGGGCACTAAATCCTGATTGAAATTTTGCCCTTGTGGTTTTAGGAAAGGTTATATGTGCAATAAAAAAGTCCTGGTTTTACAACAAATGTGGAAGTGAATCCCTAGTGACCTTTCCTTCTAGGATCCAAGGGACATTTACCTTGGAGCTAACAGGAAGTATGTTTTGCTTGGTGTCATTATTATTAGTAGGGGGTGGAGGGAAGCCCTCAGGTGGACTTTTCCTTTTAAAGAGGTGAACTCTATTCATTTAGAGCATCTCAGTAGCCTTCACAGGGACCTGGAGGTGACTGGGATTGTTAGCACATTTTTTGCAAGAAGAGGTCATAATGTATCTGGCCTTGAATCACAAAGTTCTGGTCAGCTCCTTTTTGTGAGATATGCTCAAGGGAGAAATTAAGGAAATATTTCACCACCCATTAGACTGAAAAGCTGCATTATGGAAAAGGACAATGAACCAGAAATGACCAAGAGCAGATGACACTGAGCAATGGAGTCAGGCAGACCTAAGTTTGAATCTCGCCCTGCCTCAAACTAGCTGTGTGACCTTGGGCAAGTCTCTTAACCTCTCTGAACATGGTTTCTCTGTCTGCAAAAAGTGGTGATGATGACACCCATCCTGGATTATTGAGAGGCTAGATGGTAATAACCCAGAAGGTGTGTGCCATATGCCCTATTCACTTCAATCCTCTTCTCCTTCCCTTTCCCTTAAGTTCTCAGGAAATGTCAGTGGAGCTCTCATCTCATCCCTACTTCTGAGTTTCAGGCCCAACTCAGCCCACAGACGCACAGTCTCACAAGACGTCTTTGTCTAGACTGCTTGTCTGTGGTGATCACATTCAGGGTCTGGGACCACTTTCTGCCCACATTGACCCAGAGCACGTGTGTCAACCCTCCAACTGCCTGAGGCTTACCTTCTGAGATGTTTCCAACAATTCCCCCAGCCTTGTTTCAGATTCCTTCCTGTGCCTTGGCCTTGACTGTGTAGCTACAGGGGCAGCTTCTTGAGGGCAGAATATAGAAGCCCTGGTCCCAACTCCTCATGCCATGTAGGAAAATACTGGCCCCCAGAGAGGACAAGTCAAATGTTTCAGGCGGCAGGCTGGGACTCAGACCTGGGTCTCTGGATCACACCGCATCTCTCTGTTCCCCACAGCCCCTGGGCAAATCCCAGTGTGACGCCTGAAGCGCTGACTCAGCAGCCTGCAATGCCTGAGGACCCAGTCACACTCTACAGATGCAGCTGAGGACCTACAGCTTCCTGGCAAAGGACGCTAGACTAGAAATGGATGGGGAGATTTAAATAGAAAACCAATGCCACAAGAAATTCCCTCCTTACCTCACTTCCAACTTGCCAGCTCATTCTCTTAATGATCTTTTGCTCTCTGGAGGCTGGGACCACACCCCTCCTTTATCTGCTTCTCTTTTTGCCCTCATCTCCGGTATCTCTGCCTCACCCTCTACCCCAGTCACTGCAAGACATATGTCCAACATCCTGGGCACGTTGACGCCTCGAGGTCTTTGCTTCTGCTCTTTGCCTTCCTGGCAATGCCATCCTACCATTGGTGGAAATTCCAGGCCTGCCTCTGACATCACTTCCTTGGTGAACCTTTCTCCTCAAAAGGAACAACAAATGGCTCCCTCCTCAGTGCCCTTTCCCCTGGCCGGGCACTTGACATCCAAAACAATGCTCAGTGCCACTGGAGGTGCATTCAGTTCTGAATTAATTGAAGTTATCTGCGAGTGCCTTCATCTCTTGGGCAGACCAAGACGTCCTTGAAAGATCTTGTCAATCTAATCGTGGAACCCCCCGTCCCCCAGTATCCGACACTCTGCCCGGCACCAAGCAGAGAGA
Source organism: Mandrillus leucophaeus (assembly GCF_000951045.1). Lineage (NCBI taxonomy): Eukaryota > Metazoa > Chordata > Mammalia > Primates > Cercopithecidae > Mandrillus > Mandrillus leucophaeus. The sequence goes on from NW_012107141.1 coordinate 3,122,783, forward strand.
TACTCAGGAAACTTACAGTTGCATTGAACTTCATATAATGATAGGGTTGTTCCTGTCTCTTGAGCATCTACTGTGAGTAGCTGGGTGGTGGGCCCTTTACATATACTCTCATGATTCCTTACTCAGAGCCAGGAACGTGGCTACTACTGTACACCACTTTGCAGATGCAAGAAATAAAGGCTCAGAGAGGTGAAACACACTTGCTCCAGATAACACAGCCAGCAACAGGCATGAGATTCCAAGAAGTTGTGTTTGTGACGCCAGTCAAGGGAAACATATGATGTGGTACCTACAGTGCTCCCTCCCTCATCACCCCCACCGCCTCCAGCTCCACATCCAGATTCCAAAAGCCATGAGCACGCCCAGCGGTCTGACCATGAACGCCCATTTGGGAATCGCCAGCAGCAGAGTTGACAGGGAACTCCATCCGCCTTGGGAGGAGGTTTCCCAGGGGTAGTACGCTCTGGGGGCCGTCTCGGCAACTCTTGCAGGGCTTCGTTGATGTTTGGGGGGAAGGACCGCCTCTCATTGGACAGCGCCTCGCCCAGGCGCCTTCCTGGGAATCACCAAGTGGGGTTTATGGCCCCAATTTTGGAGCCTGCACAGCGCATCCTCCCTTGGTAGCAGAGATGTCGCCATTGGACCACAGCACTTATAGAGGACGCCACGAGAAAGGGGTTGATTGGGGAATGGTTGTCCTGGTTACGCCACCCCGCAGTGTCCCTTGCCCTCCTCCAAGGCTTCCAGCCCCATCACAACCTGTCAGTTTTCCAGGCGCCCAGGAAAGCAAGTCGAGCACTCAAGCCCTCTGACAATTCCACCCCTGGCCCCGTCTTTCCCTCTCCCCCCTCTCTCTGCGATGTCGAATCCCATTTCACAGATGGAGAAACTGAGGAATCGAGCAAGTGAATGCCGCTTAAACATCTTTTCCAAGCCAGCCAGGGACCAGCCCCTCCAGTTCTCAGAATCTCTCTCCCTCTGTAATATATTTTGATTTGAAGAACATGTGCTATTCGCGACTTCAAAACCGCAACCCCAGGTAAAGAGTTAATATTTTTAACGAACCCCAAACCCCTCACCCTCAGCCTTCGCGGGACGCCTGCGTTTTGCAACTTCAGTTTGCATCTCCAAACTGCTGAGCATTCAAAGGGTTAAATGGGACAGGGAGGGGGCCAGCCGCGGAGCCCTGAAAGGGTTAAAAATCCAAACGCGTGGACTCCCCCCGACTATTTGGTTCCAAATGGACAGCCACAGGACCGTGAGAGCCAGGGAGCCCCCCTCGCAATGACTTTTTTAAAATTTGAGAACTTTTACTTCCGACCCCAGAAAAGTATCCCAGTTCGAAAGTTCTCTCTTAACCTTTTCTTTTTTCATCATTTTTTTCTCGATTTCTCCACGGGCTGGATTATAAAACGCTCCCTCTCCCTTTGGGTTTGGGGAGCCGGGTTCCCCCCTTCGGGCAGGGCGCGGGCCGAAGAGGCCCCGGGAGTTTTCTCCGGGGCCGGGTCGGGATGCGGCTGGTGAGTCCCGGCTCCGGCCCCTGAATTGGGGGGTCCGCGTCTGCCCCAAACGCCGCTTTCTTCCGTTTTCCATGTCATTTCCTGTACTAATAAGATGGTGGTCAAAGCAGGGGAGGAGAGCAGCAGCGAGTCGCCGCCGCCGCCGCGCCGAGGCTGGCGCTGAAACTTTGCCTCGCCG
>NW_012107141.1:3125040-3158095 GCF_000951045.1 Mandrillus leucophaeus
GCCGGCCTAGTTCTCGTGGACGCCCTCGGCCCCGCGCCGGGGGCTGTTGCGGGGGGCTCGGGGATAAAGGTGGGAGGCATCCTTTGAGATGCGACGAAGCCTTCTCTATCAAGGTTCGCGATTGCCCGCGAAGCGTGGCCGAGCCAGAGGGCGTTTCTGGAATGCGTTTTAAGTGTTAGTTGCGGTGTAGACTCTTCGGGAAACCTCTCCGGAGCGTAGCCTCCACCCCCACTCGCAGTCCCCAAGGTACTCTTCTATGCAGAAACTGCAGAAACTTAGCGGCCAATGACCTCTCTCCCGTCAAGGCCACCGTGCCCTAGGCGAGTCGCTGCAAAGAGAGTATCAATGTCTTGGGCGATGCTGTTGAAAAGTTGCTGGTGTGTGTCTAGAGCCAGGTTGGGAGATGGGGGCTTAGAACCCCCCAGGCTGGGCTGGGATTTAGGGGAGAAAAATGTGAAACCTCTCCTCTTTCCTAGACGTTTGCTTCGTGTGGAGAAAGGCCGTGCTGCATAATTTAGAGTGGCTGTAAGGAAGCACACCCAGCCCTTTGTGCGTGGGGCCAGGAGGCGATAATGAGAGATTGCTCTTGGTACCTGGAAACCCTATAAACTTTGGGGGTTTGGGGACAGAAGAATTTTCTGTGGAGCGTTGATGCCTGTAGCACCCAAGCTGATCCTCGCCCACATTTCCTCTTGGGAGGAAGGGAGGTTGGGGCTTTCCTAGGGTCATTGTTGGAGGTGTGGTCATGGTTGGGGAGCAGGGCACAGTCTTTGCCCACCGACCCTCTGAAAGGTGGACAAGCAGAGTTCTGTAGGGCACATGTAGAAACCTCCCCTTCTGGGAATAGAGCCCAGACCTCTTGCTGCCAGTTTAATGGAAAGGGTGTCTCTCTTTGAATTCTACCTCCTCCTCATAGTCGCTGTCTGACTTTGGACTTCACATTGTTGTCTTTGGCCTTTCTGAGCCTTGTGTCTCCATCCCTAACATGAGTCCAACAAAACCTGCCTGGCAAGGCAGTTGTGAAATTAAATGCGATAGCAATGATGAAATGCCTATTCCAGGGCCTGGCATACTGTTTAAGACGTGTTCTTAAACACTCCCCCGGAATCATGGCAGAAGGTACTGTCCTGGGAATATCAGAATAGACCCTACAGGCCCCATCGTGGTCCATCCAGTCCCAAACTGACAGGGCCTCCAAGGAACAGCTGGTGGCAGGATCTCGTTTCCTTTCCTGGTGATGTTCTCAAAGATGAGGCACACCCCTCACTTGTCCTAGATTGGTCATGATAGCCATCACCTCTGCACTTACAGACTCCTTTGACCTGAGTTACAGTTCTGTCATCTAGACTTCTTGGGTTGATGTGTTCCATCCATTTCTTCTCCTTGGTGTCAAGTAGGATTTCTCCTATTTGGATTTGTCCTCTCCTGGACTTACAGGGAGTTTCCCTGGTTCCAGGTTATTGGCAAGTATGAAGTAAAGAGCACTGGGCTAGGAGTCGGGAGTCCTGCCTGTGGATTCAGCTGCCTTCTTGGCCTGCTCTCTTGGCTGTCTCATAGGCATGACAAACACACAGGGGCCAAAGCTGTCCATGATCTTCCTCTCTAAACCTCCTCTAGGGCTCTGATCTTGGCCAAGAGCACACTGTCCCACTACTCTTTAAGGCAGAAGCCTTGGTGTCTCTGTCTCTCTCACCCCAATCTACTCCATCTCCACGCCCAGATAATTCTGTCCTCTCAAGTGAACCCATCCATTTCTTTCCACCCCCTCTTCCCCAGTGTTGTAGTCAAGCCATCGCTGTCTCTCCCCAGGACAACAGCAAGAGCCTCCTAATGTCCATCTGCAGCCTCCCCCTCATGGCAGTCAGAGTGATCCATTCCAAATAGGGTCATGTCAGGCATCCCACTTCCTGCTTCAAACACCTAGAAGTCTTTCCAGTGTGTTGAGGATAAAGAACCAAATTGGTGCAGTGACCTGAAAGCTTCTGAGTGATCTGGCCTCTGCCCTTGACCTCATCTCCTATCCTCTCCTAGATCTCTCTGAACTCCATACCCCGATCTCTCCTACACAGGCTGGCCTTTCCTCCTCAAATCCTAGAGCTGTTGCCGTCTAATGAATTAAGGTTAGCGAAGGACACAGTGGGATGGGAGTGTCTGGTTGTCCTTAATGCTTTCCTCTTACTATTTCCGGTTCTTCTAGTACCACAGTAGATTGACTGGAGCTCTGCCTACACTTGGTGGGGGCCCCGTGACTGGCTGGTGAGTTATAAATGACAGTGATAGACGTCACTTCTGGGCCACAGCATTTAATTGCTGGTGTGAGACCCTCCACAGTGCACTCTCCCTGTGGCATGGCAACTGATAGTAAGGCGGGATGGTGGTGGCTGCTACCAGCCTGAGTCCCTGCGTCACTCCGCGTGTGAAGCCCTTGGTGACCCATGGACATGCAACATGAGTGATAACTAAACGTTTGTTGTTTAAAACCACTGAGCTGTTGGGGGTGTTTGTTACTGCAGCATAACTTAGCCTGTGCTGACCGATACAGGGACTAGAGAGGCATTTTAAGCAGAGAAACAAGTAGTGCATGTGCAGTTAATGCACAGAGGGAGGACCCTGACTTGAAAGCAACTAAGCTGATCTTTTTGACATGCATATCTGAGCATATAAACCCCTGCCTGAAAGACCTTCAGGGACTCCCACTGCTGTGAGGAGAATGACAGAAATCCAGCTGCCCTCCAGTCTCTGCAGGGAGCTGCCCTCCAGTCTCTGTGGCGGACTGCCCTCCAGTCTCTTTTGTCCCTCCCATTTGTCATGTTCTGCCTAACATGGGGCTTCCTCATACTGTTCCTTCTGCCCTGACCTTGCATTCCACCCCTTCTCCCAATGAGGCCTCCTCATCCTTCCTCCTCCATCTTCACATCCCCTCTTCAGGGAAGCCCTGCCTCATTAGGCCAAACTCCCTTCTTTTATAGCTTTCTTGGCCCACCTGCCTCTCTTTTGGAGTGCTCACATCCGTAGCAATTTTCCATTTATTGGTGTAATGATTTGGTTGCAGCCTTGCTCTTCCATCAGACTGTAAGCTCTGCCAGGGTTGCTTTGAATGTGCTGTTATGTTTGCACTTGAGAGTTGCTCACCAAACACCTTCTGCTGAATCCTTGATTGTGGACAGAGGGCCCACTGTGTGCTGGGGGCTGGGGACAGGATGAGGGAATGCCACTTCCCTGAGCTTCGAGCTGGTGGGTCCAGCTGGAAAGAGGTGTTAGGCATAGCTGGCAAAATGACTGGCTTGTAGAGTACAGATGATACGTTCCCCATCCTTACTGGTGTCCATGGCCCAGGGGGACTGTGTGCCAGCGATATAGCAGAGGATATTCCAGGAAAGTCAGAGGATGAGATTCAACATTGCTTTGAGGTCCCTACTGATCTAGACAGTATATGATTCAGTGAAGGGGCTGCAGAACCGGAGATCTGGGGAAGATGAAGGGGAAGAAGAAGTTGATGATAATGATAGCAGCTAATGTTTTTTGAGGGTTTGTTGTGTGCCAGCTGTGGTTCTAAGCATGTCACATACCTGAAAACAGCTCCACAAGGTAGATGTTATTTCTGTTTCACAGATGGAGAGACTATGACTCCGAAAGATGAGGTAAGGGACCCAGGGTTAATGGTGTGGCCAGGATTAGAACCATGGCAGTCTGAGGCCATCTCCTTGGTATGCCTTCTTGGAGTAAGGGCAGAGAACCCCAAACCCCTTTGGAAGCATCATGTGGGGTTAGAAAGCCCTCATGGGAGAGCAGGCCTCCAGTGGGGTGACACCTACCTAACATCGGGGTTTGAGCATGGGGTTCTTGGCTCAGAGGTGACTGGTGGCCCTGGTGCCAGGGCTCATCTAAAACTGCCTGGTGCATCTCCACCTCCTGCTGGAGGCTGAGACTCCTTGGAGGCCACAGAGCCCCATGTTCTCCGAGTGAGGCCTGGGAAGAGCTTCCCGACAGCTGACCCTGGAGCGGTGCTGGAAAAACAAGCTGTGCAGAAAGAAAAAAGAAAATTGTGCTGTTGTTTTTTTAAAAGCCTGTTTCCTATTGCAGATTTGTATCTGTGTTGAAAAGGCCAGTGTTCGCTTAATGCAGCCACATTGCTGGTGGTGTCCCCAGACTGTGGCTCTGTAAGTGGGGAGGCCTGGACCGCAGTCTGGGTATCATTCGGTCCTTCATTCATTGACCAGGTGGTTAGGGCATGTGCCAAGCACTGTCCTGGGCCTAGGGGGTGCCCTGTGCAAGTTGGTCCTTGCCCTTCCAGAGCTCACAGATCAGCCTGGGAGATGGGCAAATAGCCAGGCAGTTGTAGCTTACAGCAGAAGGATGCAAAGGGGGCAACCACTGACTGTAAGTCAGGGAAAGCTTCCCTGAGGAGGAGGTCTTTAGGCTGAGCTTTGGAGAGTGAGTAGTATTTGGAGAACACGGGAAGGGAGAGGCTTCAGGTCCAGGGCGTGGCTTGTCCAGAAGCGTGGAAGCATAGAAGGGACTGGGGAGGCTTGAGTAGTTTATTCGGGTGGAGAGTAAGTGTAAGGGGAGGAGACGGAGGTGGATGAGGCTGGAAAGAGAATAAGAATAAAAATAGTATGAGTAACACTAGTCCTGGTCCTCGGCATTGGTTGCATCCTCTCCCTAGGTCACTCTTACCTCAGTTATCTCCATGGCACTCTTACCCCAGTTACCCCCTTGCCTCCCCCAGGACTTCTGCTCAAATGCTACCTTCTCATGGGCACATTTATTTATTTATTTGAGACAGGGTCTTACTCTGTCACGCAGGCTAGAGTGCAATGGCACAATCTCAGTCACTGCAACCTCCGCCTCCTGGGTTCAAGCGATTCTCCTGCCTCAGGCCCCCGAATAGCTGGGATTACAGGCACACACCACCACACGTGGCTAATTTTTGTATTTTCAGTAGAGACGGGGTGGGGGGGGTCTCACCATGTTGACGAGGCTGGTCTTGAACTCCCGACCTCAGGTGATCCACCTGCCTCGGTCTCCCAAAGTGTTGGGATTACAGGTGTGAACTACCAGGCCTGGCCATGGGTACTTTCTTGTTTAAAATTGCAACCCACCCTAACACCTCTCTCTGCTTCCTGCTTTTTTTCTCTCTTTAGTGCATAGCACTTATCCCGTGCCCCATGTTTTACTTTTTTATTTTGTTTTCCATCTGCCTCCCATCGTTATAATGCAAGTTCCCAGAGAGCTGGGATTTTTGTTACTTTTGTTCACTGCTGTGTGAACAGTATATGCCATATAGTAACTAGAGCCTCAAATATTTGTGGAATGAGTGAATTAATTGAGCACTGACTATGTTCAAAGTGTTTTATCTGCTTTCTCTTTTTAAATCTTCACAGCGATGCCCTGATCATGGTATTGTTACTTCCCCATTCTACAGTTTAGGAAACTGAGACTCAGAGAGGTAGCATCACTTGCCTACGGTTTCATAGTTGGTGATGAAATTCAAACTCAGGGCACCTGATTCCTGAGCCCTCCGGCCTAACCCGGATACTTGGCCCTTACTAGGCTGTAACAGGTCCTGACTGCTGTGTTGAGGAGTTTAGACTCTGTCTGTTGGGCACAGGGAGCCTCAGAGGGTTTTATGGGGAGAAAGCTAACATGGTGATCAGATCCATGTTCCGAAAAACAGCAGCAGTGGCTTGGGCATAAGACTGGAGGCAGGGAGGCCAAATAGGAGGCTGTCATAATAATTGAGGTAGGGGAGGACGAAGGTGGGAGCTGAGAGTGACTATTCCCAGCGAAAAGTAGGGAAACTTGGCCCTCTACAGTGAAGGTCAGAGCAGATGGGTTGGGGCTTAGTTCTGGGGGCCAGATGTTTCCCCGAGTGTGCCTGACTTCTGCTTCTGAGTAGCGAGGGGACCTGCATGTAAAATCCAGCGAAGTGCCTTGTGCTGGTCCCTTAGCAGGAAAAGGGAACTGAGAAGGAGCCAGGGAGCCAGCTGGTGGGGTCCACACTGTTCCCTGGAGAGGGCGTGGGCCCCAGGTTCAGTCCTGCTTCTGGCACCAGATAGCAGTAAGATCTGAGCAGGAGGCTGCTCCTCTTGGAGTTACCCATTTTCTCATCTGCAGAATGGGGGCGATGCCACTACCGGCCTCCAAGGGCTGCATGGACAGCTCCGAAGAAGGAACACCAGTGAATGGCTTAGGGCTAGTCTCGGGCCATCTCGTGGGTGTGAGGCCAGTGGACATGGGGGAGGCATGGGGGTCCTCTCGTGCCCCTTGCTGGGGATGGGACAGCAGTGCCTGAATACGAGACAGTGAGTGTATCTATACTTAAAGGTGATCTGGCCACAGCCTCAGACACTCATGGTGCCCCAGTGTCTTGTGTTCAAGGCCAAATACTTAACCTATCTGGGCCTCAGTTTCCTTTCTGTAAATGGACTCAGTAATATCAGTCCTGCCCTACATTTTGTGGCAGATATTTTTCCTCCGTGTTTGCAGGACTGAGTTGAAGGTGCTATTATCTCTGAGGCGGTAAATAGCTGGAAGGAACATGTGTGGAGCACCAGGACACCAACAACAGCCCCGTGAGGTTACTCCTGCATCCATTTATGGATGAGAAAACTTGGGGCTCAGAGAGGTTACATGACCAACTCAAGATCACACAGCCATTACTGCATTTTTTCCAATCTTCTTAAGAAGACCACGTTGATAAAGGAAGCCTTTGAGGTTGCCTATTTGTATTACATAATAATCCCCAGAAGATTTCTTGGGTGATTCAAAAATAGGATTTGGGCTGGGCACAGTGGTTCTTGCCTGTAATCCCAGCAGTTTGGGAGGCTGAGGTGGGAGGATCGCTTGAGTCCAGTAGTTTGAGACCAGCCTAGACAACATAGTGAGACCCTGTATTTACAAAAACTGAACAAAATTAGCCAGGCGTGTTGATGTGTGTCTGTAGTCCCAGCAACTTGGAAGTCTGAGGTGGGAGGATCACTGGACCCTGGGAGATCAAGGCTATGGTGAGCTGAGATCGCACCACTGTACTTCCGCCTGGGAGACAGAGTGAGACCCTGTCTCAAAAATAATAATAAATCAATAAAAGTAGGATTTGATTTATAGAGTGTTGGTTTCAGACCTTCTCCCCGTCCCAGGAACCTCACAGGTCAGAAGTTGCAGGCACATTCAAACCAGGAGCCTCCACTGAAATGATACTGGGTAGGGGAAGTGGAGTAGTGGGGGGGCAGATAGCTGCTGGCCATCCTGCTCCCAAGCAGCAGCCTCAGATCAGAGGTTGGTACTAATGGTCGGGGGATCCACTTGCAAAGTGAGGCACCCCAGGCCTCTGGAGCCTTCAATGTCTTCTGGAGCTTTCCCTTCCAGTCCTGTCTGCCCTACCTCACCTGATCCATAAGAACAACCAGGACTCTGCTCCTCCCAACTGCATCTTCTCCCGATCCCCGATCACTAGCCCAGGCAGGTTGGCTCTTAAAACCCCCATTTTACAGCTCAGAAAACTGAGGCTCAGAGAGGTGAGGTGACTTGGAGCTCATACAGTTTAGGAAGTAACCAAGTTAATATTCTAACCCCAAATCTAGTACCCCTTCCTCTGCACCCCAGTCCTTCTGGAATCAGAGCAGAATGGGGACCCCAGAGAGCGTTGTTGCAGCCTCTGTGCCCTGCTTCGCAAACAGAGAGGTTGTCCAGCTACTGCATGAATATCAGGCAGTGCGGCTGGAAGGAGCTTGGGGTAGAAAGGGGGGTAGTGGCCAGTGGGCGCCTTCCCCCAGGCTTATGGCAGAGTTGGGGGCGAGAGTGGGACCAGCAGGCAGGAGGATCACTTTGACTAGGGCACTGAGCTGGGCTGGTATGGACGTCACTGAGCAAGTAAATATGGAACCGCCTCCACAATGTCAGCTTTCCCAGAGTGGCTTCTCCCACTATCTCTCACTTTCCCCAAGGGAAAGGGGTGAGGGCCAGGAAAGGATCCGGCTGCCCGATGCCAGGGGATGGAAATGGCCGGCTTGGGAGGCTCCAGGACGGCCGAGGGGCATGGGGAGGAGCCCACCAGACCCTCAGCCCCAGAAGGAAGTGAGCTTCTCGTGGGAGCAGCTGACTGGGACCCAGCCAGGGCAGACTCAGCACCGTCATGGCCCAAGGTACAGAGAAGGCGGGCTCTGGGGGCTGCCGGGAGGTGGTTGGCTGGGGCTTGTCCCTGACCTCACAGCCCTTTACTGCCCCAACCCAAACAGAGTGACATTTTCCCAGGGGCCAGGGGTGCCCCTCTTTAGGCCAGCTGTGTTCCAAGAGAAAGCAAGACCAGCCAGAGGGGGCTGGCATTTTGAGAGGGGGTGCAGTGGTGCCCCAAGAAGGTGTGGAGGGGGAGGAAGGAAAAGCCCCTTAGCCTGAGGGAGGCAGAGGGCAGGGAGGTGAAGTCCTCAAAGGAAATCAGCAAGCTTAGCAGCCAGGGAAACCAGCAGTCTCTCTTGACCCCAAAGAGGAGATATTGGGTCTCCAGGGAAGGGTGAGCAGAAAAGGAGAATCCAGGGCAGAGTTTCCGGCTGCCAGATCCTGGGCCTTTTATAAACCTCAGTGACAGCCAAGCCCCAGTGAGTGTGGATGGGCATGTTCCGTTCAACCCTCATAGCTGTCCCATGATGCTAGTGTTATTAGGTGCAGTTTCCAGAGGTAACATTGAGGCCCAGAGAAGTGAGGTGACTCACCTAAGGTCACACAGCAATGAAAGGCTGAGCCAGGATATGAACCTAGGTCTGTCTGATTCCAGAGTCTGAGTTCTTTACCACAGCATGGGACTGGCTTGCTGGGACTGCAGTGGGAGATAAGGTCAGCCATCCATGCTGGGCAGGAGTTTGTACAACTAACTTACAGATTCCAAGTTCCTTCCCCTGAGATGATGAGCAGTGTAAAAAAAGTATAGCATGTGGGCCACTGTGGCTCGGGCAGGTCCCCCTCTCTGTGCCTTTATGTGGCCACTTGAGGAATGGGGAGGCCTAGCACAAGGACCGGCCATGTTATAGCATTTTCAGACCTTCCCATCCATTGGCTGGGTCAGATGTTCATGGAGTGGGCCCTTGTGCTCTAGGATCCAGACATACACACCTGACTCTTGATGGGCCCTGCACCAGGTTCCTCCGGGAACACCGGGAGCACAGTGGCTCTGCCAGGCCATGGAGACCGTGGTCCGCAGATCTCTGCCCATCCTGAGCTGTGTGGGACGGGTCTGCGGTGAGAGACGTGCAGACTTTGAAAGGAAGCCTTGAGAAACTTGTTTGGCAACTTGACATTGCCACATCATTTTTAATTTTATTTCACAAAAGCATCTGTTGGCATCAGATTGGAGAACTTAAAAAATAAAGAATTCACTTCACCTCGAATTTCTTGAGCAGCTCTTGCCTGGGTCTTGGGATTGAAAGTAGGAAGCACCCGGCTTGCTCATGGATATGGGGCAGAGGAGAGCAAGTCATTTCGCCCTGGCAGGTCGAGAGGGAGGATCTGGTTAGGTTTCCCAGAGGAGGTGACGATGAGCTGGACCATGAGGGAGGAGCGGAGGTTTGCCAGGTGGAGGGAGAGCGAAGGGCATTTTAGGCACTGGGAACAGTATGTGCAAAGGCAGGCAACAGAAGGACCCGATGGCTCGGGAATGGCAAGCGGTCATGGGTGTTTAGAGAAGCAGTGGAGATGGCTGGGGAGAGGCAGGTGAGGGCCAGGCCGGGAGGGGCCTTGAATGCCATGTGGAGGAATTGAGACTTTGCCCTAGAGGCACTGGGGAGCTGTTGGTGGTTTGTAAGCAGGGGAGAGGAGTAGTTAGCTTTGTGCTATAGAAACTCTGTCCAGGTGGCAGTGGACTTGAGGTGGCCATGGCTGAGTAGGTGGCTTAGAGCGGTGGTCTCCAACCTTTGGGGCACAAGGGACCATTTTGTGGACGACAATTTTTCCATGGACGGGGTCGGGAAGGATGGTTTTGGGATGAAACTTCCACCTCAGATCATCAACTGTTCCACCTCGGGTCATCAGGCATTCGTGCGAGTCTCATGAGGAGTGCACTCTAGAGCCCTCGCATGTGCAGTGCACAGTAGGGGTCACGTCCTGTGATAATCTAATGCTGCCTCTGGTCTGACAGGAGGCAGAGCTCAGGCGGTAATGCCCGCTAGCCTGCCTGCCACTCGCCTCCTGCTGTGCGGCCAGGTTCCTAACCGGTCATGGATCAGTAACCGTCCGCGGTCCAGGTGTTGGGCACCTCTGCCTTAGAGGACCAAAGAGGCCATCCAGGTGTGTGCTTCCTTTCTGCCACCAACCTCCCAGAAGGCTGTTCCTCGGTGGAGCAGGTTGCTGATGCACAGGCCTCTCTTTGTCCCGTGAGTCAGTCCTGGCTGACGGGCAGGCAGCCCTCAGGTATGAGCAGCGTGGACTTTCCAGGCTGGCCTGGTTGGTGGGGTCACACCTGGGGTCACGGGCTGGCCATGGCAGAACTCTCTTATCCTCACACCTGTCCTACTATAGCTGCAGGAACGTGGACTGGTGGGCTGTCAGATGGGTGCTGGGTGCAGTCTGGGGTACAGTCCAGAGCCATGTTCAGGGAGAGCTAGCAGGAGAAGGGAGGCCTGAAGTTTGAGCTGAGGTTGGGTCATTGCCCAGGCCCTGGGCGCCTGGTCTCTGATGGCATGGGGTCTGTGTAGGAGGTGAGCAGTGGGCAACAGGCTGAAGTGGCTTCCTGCATGTATCTTCTGATGGGCCAGTGCTAAGACCTGCTTCTGTGGTCTGAGGAACAAACATCTGGTTGAGGCAGCGAGGAAAAGTTAAAGTCCCAACCCAGCCCAGCTCAAAGGAGCAGACAGTGCAGTGTCAGGGAGTTGCTGGTCTTCAACTCTGTCACAGCCTCCTGTCCCTAGAATAACTGACCTGCCCTGTGCCGGGGCTGCTGGAAACAGACCAAGGTGTGCCTGGGCCTGCATGTGGCCACAAGCCCATGGAGAGAGAGCAGGGGCCTGCCTGGGAGGGAGCTGTTGGAAGCGCCTCTCCTGCCTGCCCTACCTCCACCCTCCTCTGGGGCCCCAGTTCAGGGTGGCCCAGCCCCTGCCTCCCTCCCTGCAGCTCCCAGACAGGCTGGGCCCCAACAGCAGGCCGGGCTGTCTGGCTGCTGTTCAACAGGGAGTCCAGCTGCCTGGGGTCCTGCAGAACGGGGCTGGGCAGGCATTCCTCTCTGTCCAGGCTCTGACTTCAGGGCCAGGAAGGCAGGAGTTGTTGAGGTGCCACAGTCTTGACAGTGGCCTTGGTCATGTGTGGAGGCTCAGAATGAGAGTCCTCACCCTATCTGCTCTGTCCCACTCGATTGGTCCCACGCTGCTTTCACTACTTGCCATAGAGTGAGGGCCTCCCTGACAGGAGCTGGGGAGCAAGCCCTGGGACAGCTGAGCCTAACTCAGGCTTCGTCTTTCTGCTCCACCCTTCCCCAAAGCCGATCCTTTCACTGTGCAGGCCTGCTGAGACCTCCTTGCTTCTTAGTGCCCCCGCTTCTGTAAGGACAGACACCCTGAGCCTGCTCTGCATGGCTCCTGCCACTTCTCAGTAAGACCTCCCAATCAAATCCTCTAAGGTTGTCCGGGTCCGGGTCCACGGGCACAGTCTGGCCCCTTTGCTCATCGCAGCCTGTCTCGGCTTCTCCCGGAGACTGCGCTCTGCCCTCCCTCTCCTTGAGCCCCCTTCCTAGTTCTGTGGCCTGCCCTGTCCCAGTTCCCTGGGCTACCGGTGAGGCAAGGACCCGCTGGCCCAGCTCCCAGGGGTCTGCTCCCCGGGTTTCAGTCAGAAACCAGACTCCACCTGGCACCTGCCAGTGGCTCCCCTGCCCTCCCTGAGCACCCTGGCCTCAGGCCCAGGACAGTGGCCAAGAAAGTCTCCTCTGCCCTTTCAGACTCACTCTCGTTTCTTCCTGGACCCTTCCCTCCTGGAGAACCCCTCTGCCTGCTGCCTCCTGGGCCCAGCAGTGGCCTCCTTCCTGGCTGTCCTGGGCTTCTGGCCTGGCAGCAGTCTGGCTGCTTCTGGAGCTCCATTGTTGCCACCCCCTTTTCTCGGAGCCCAGTGTCTGAGGCATGTTGTGGGAGTCCCTATGGTTCACGGAGAGGCTAAGTGGGCCCAGTCTCATTTCATCTGTGCAGCAAGCTTGGGAGTAGCTACTGTTTGCCCAGTTTGCAGATGAAGGAGTTGAGGCCCCACAGGGTTCAGCGACTTTGTCAAGGTCTTGTGGGACATCAGGGACTTAGATCCACATGTCCTAACTTTCCTCGTGACCACATAGCTGTCTAGGAGGTAATGGCCTCATTGGCCTCTGCTTGCTGTATTGTCAGGGTCTGGCCGGGGCTCACAGGCTCAGTCTGCGTTTGGGGTCAGGGCTTATTGTCCTGCCTCGGCCATTGCCTGGGCTTAGTACTGGTCACCATCAGTGGCAGTCAGCCCTGTGAGCATTTATAACCGCTTTCTCCTCCTCCTTCCTTCCTGAACTGTTGTCCCCAGTGTCAGGTCCTTTTAAGGACACAGCCTTTATCCCTGAAGCATCCCTGAAGCTGGTCACAATTGGCCAGGGCTGGAGGCTGCTGAAACTGAATGGGCCGGGAGTCACTGGGGGAAGAGGGCCGGGGAAGGTGGACTCTGAAGAGCTGGCCTGTGCCCCTCTGACTGCCCGGCCCATTTCTTCTTGAGTCACACTGAAGATCCATAACTCCAGCCTCTCCCTTCTGGAGGGTCTGATGCTCCGTGCTTCCTTACAGCAACTCTTGATGCGAGTAGAGAGAGTAAGGGCTTTTGCTCTGACTTCCCTGCTGGGGCGCCCAAGGTTCAGAATGGTTGTTCACCCCTTTAGATACCTTGTGGTGTTAAAATTGCCTCTAATTCCCTCCACCCCGGCAGAGCTGCTGGCATGTCTCCAGGGACTGGTAGCCCACTGGTTCCCAAGGCAGCTCATTGGATCTTTTCATTTTTGTTTTACTACATTTCAATTATGTAAGGAATATACAAATACATTTTACTTGGAAAAAAAATCAAACATTAACAAATAAGCTAAAGTCTTTCTTGATGATCACAACATTCCAGATTTCTCTTTAGGGTTGACCATCATGCTCATGACTCTGGTATATATCCTTCTAGATCTTTTTCTATATGTTAACACACATAATTTATAGGAATACGTACCACTGCAGTGTGTGTGGGTGGGTGTGTATGTGTTTAAACAAATGGTTTCTTGTAGTACAGATTATTCTGCAAATTGCTTTTCTCACTTAACATTGTATCTAGGAAATCTAGTCGCACCGTAGGTTTTAGAAAGGATCGTCATTTAACCATCCCCCCACCACTGACGTTTGGGTAAATGCTGATTTTATTCTAGTGCCTCCTTGCACATATCTAGGGCAGCTACTGCTGGGTCTGGGGAACCTTTTGCATTTTTTAAAGTTTATTGTACAATGTTTAAAATCTGGATGTTGAGACTGCATAGAACCAAATGTTTCCCTGTGAGTCCTTCACTATCGCTGGTTCTCCTTTTTAGAGCCAGAGAGAGTCAGCTCTCCGGGTCCCTGCTAGCCCTCAGAGAGTTGAAAACAGTGGCTGCGGGCCCTGGAGCCTTCTTTCCTTCACATTCAGGGTTTTCTGCCCTCATTCAAAGGCATGGCTTTGGGTGACCCCTCTCTTGGTCAGCTGTTGTAGGAAGTGAGCTCTGGAGTCGTAATGTCTCAGTTCAAGTCCTGGATCAGCCCCTTACCAACTGGGCACTCTGGGAATGCCACATAACCTCTCTGTGCCTTAGTTCTATCCTCTGTCCAATAGAGATAACAGCAGCACCTACATCCTGGCACTGCTGAGGACCAAGTGAGCTAACGCATGTGAAGTGTTCACCGTGTGCTGGGCAGACACACAGTAAATGCCCAGTAATGTTACTCTTCTGCGGTGTCTTCTGTAAATGAGCCCTGGATCCCACCTCCGTGGGCAGGGGGTCTGTGCTCCCAGAGGGCAGCCTGCATGGCTCCGGCCTTGGTGGTGGCTTTGTCCCGCTGTCCCCTGACATCCCGGTGGAGGCTGCTGCCTGGGAATGCAGCGGGCGATCGGATTTCATCCCGGCTTGGCCCTGAAGGGTCTGGACCAGAGCCTATGGGGAGGGAAGAAGGTCACCGTGACCCCTTGCTCAGCACAGGTGGCCAGGAGCCTGGTACCGTAACCCCATCCTTCAGGCAGGTTTACCGACTGTCAATGAGGTTCGTTGTGGCTGCGGATTTGATCTCCCTTGGCCTGCAGGGTGGGCAGGAGAAGAAAGCAGCCTGGGGCCAGCCTTTCCCCTGAGAGTCCCGGGACGGCTCTGGGCTACACTGGCTGGTCCAGGTCAGGGTTTGTCTCGCAGCCCTGGGGGCAAATCGGTGCAGCTGATGATTTATTTAGTGCTGGAAAGCATGATCTGTTTTCTTTTCCTCACACCCCCCTTTCAGGCTCCAAACCACACGTATGCTGCTGCCTAAGCAGCTCCTTGCAGCCACCCTGTGAAAAACAGGCAACCTGGCCAAGGTCATTTCACAGATGCAGAAACCGAGGCTCCAGGAGGTTATGTGACTCTCCCAAAGCCACATAGGTCGCCACCGGCAGGGCTGGGAATGGTAGCCAGGCCATCTGGTTCCCTGTCCGGTTCTTTTTCATGAGGCGACCTAATGTGACAGTCTTGGCAAAAGGTTCCCGGCCACACAGCTTGGCCTCCTGCCCTCTGGGCAGTCGCATGTGTATTCAGTGAGCACAGATGTTTGGGATTATTTCCTAAGAGGCAAGAAGCACCATGGCTTGCCCCGGGCCCTGCCCTTCCCCAGCACCAGCCCTGGACCCTCTGGGTACCTAGAGGGGGCTGGCAGCAGAGGGTGGCTGCTTCAGCTGAGGCCCGTCTACCCGTCTGTGGTGAGGACTTGCTCTCTACACCTGTCCTGTGGTGTGGGCAGGGGTTGCAGCAGCCCTGGGGGCTCCAGTGCTTCTCCCAGGGAGGCAGGTGAGCAGCCGTCATTGGACCCATTTTTAGGCTGGGTCACACCAAAGAAACTGACCTGGCCTAGTTTTAAGAGTCAGAGGGACACAGGCTTTGGGTTCTGGCTCAGCAATAACTGCTCATATTTACTGAGCACTTATGTGGCAGGCACTATCTGTGACACTTCACTTAATCCTCAGGGTAGCGTCATGAGGTAGATACAGCTGAGGAAACTGAGGCACAAGGAAGCTAAGTGACTTCCAAAGATCACATTGGAGGAAGCTGAGATTTGAATCATGGCAGTATAGCTTCAGAGGATATGTGGGAGCCACTATGCTATAAAGCCTCTGATGGCCAGGGGGTCACTAAGGTGGCAGTGCGCCTTTCTCACTCCTGGCACCATGCCTGACACATGGCAGGTGCTTGGTAAATGTGTCGAATAAATGATCTCTGAATGAATGGAAAGCTTTGGGCAAGCAACTCAGGCTCTCTGCATGTCGGTTTTCTCACCTTTCCTTCGGCACTGATGGGGAGGTCACTGTAGTGATATTTGGAAGTGCTGAGCTCAGGGCTTGGGCCCTGGCATTGCAGTCACTCTGGGGAGACGGTGCCTGAACTGGGATGCTCTGAACTGTGTCCCAAGGAGTGGGTGGTACTGCTCCCAGCTGTCCACACTGGAGCTCAGCTGCATGCTCCCGGGGGACAGAGGCAAATTCCCTCTCCATGGGTAGCTGTGTGTGTCACCTGTGGCTGGTCTTGGTCTTCCTCTGGGCAAAACCAGGGGAGCCAGAGGGTCTGAAGACAGGCTCTGGGTGAGCATGCATGCTGAGCCTTCAAGTTCCTATGGATCACTCCCAGCCTACTGGGTGATTCAGACACACACATTTTTCATTTTGATTTCATTTCTTTTCGATAATGAGTCCATCTTTAACCAAGGTCTTGGCCAAGGTCCCGCAGGCGTGGAGCAGGATTCCAGTGTGCCTCACCTACTGCCTTCTGAGGAGCCCTTCTCTGCTGCTCATGTGGCCCCTGTGTGTCCCAAAAGTGGGAGCAGGTGTTTGAGGATCGGGGGGTACCCGATGGTCCCAGGAAGTAACTCTCACCTCAGCTGCCCCGATCGTAGGGAATTCCCCCACCGCCACTCAGATTTACACTCTTCGTAAATAGCTCTGACAGCAGGATCTCTGCAGGAGGACTCGGTTCTAGCCTAGGCTCAACCACATGTTTGCTATGTAGCTTTGAGTAAGTCCCTTTACCTCTCTGGGCCTTGGTGCACCACCCTGTAAAGCGAGACCATGGAGCTTGCTGATACCTGTTATTCTGTCCCTCCCATAAGGAGGGGCTGGAGACCAATACTTCCTCGGCCCCTATTTAAGAGATTGGGATATTGAAGACTTTGTCCATTGGGACAACTGGGCTTGGAGTTGCGGGTCAGGTTCTGGTACTGGATGGTTCTGAGATTGTGAAAAGCACATGACAGGGTGTGTTGGGGCTTGCCAGGATCCACGCCCCTCACCCCATGGAGAACCTGAGATTTGGCAGCCAGCAGCCAGCATGCTGGGAAGGCACAGTTCACAGAGCTCATGAGATCCAGGTTTGAATCCTGGCTTTGCCACTTACCCTTGGCTACCCACTTAACCCCTCTGAGCCTCACTCAGTTTCTGCAACTGAAAGATGGGGGATCTGCAACTTTCCTCCTGAGACTGAGGTGAGGATAGAACGGGTGGATGTGTGTGACTCCCCAGCACCCCGCAGGTCCTCAGTGGAGTGTATCCAGCATCCTTTAAGTCTGGTGAGTGGGCCAGGGTAAGGTCAGGGAAAGCGCCAGAAGCCTTGCCAATAGCCTGGGAAGCTGAGTCCAGAAATAGAAGACCCCAGAGACAGAGGCTCCAGATGGCCAGGCTGCAGTCTGCCAGCCCCTGGGAGGCCAGCCTGAGCTGGCAGTGTGGGCCTCCCCTCCCTCCTGGGGCTGTTGGCTGCATAAATTACTCGGCAGCCTTTGGGCTAATTTTACCTTCTTGGTTTTCATGAATCATTTCCCATCTGGGGGCGTGCGAGAGAAATGGAAACGGCTCTGCCAGCTGGCTGCCAGGGCGCCAGCCACCATGAGGGCTGTGGTGAGCCCCTCTTGCAGGCTCTTGGGAGGGCCCTCCTCAGGACAGCCACCAGGGCTGGCTCCTTCCAGCCATGTCCCTGTGCTTTTGGGTTATCATGATTTGGGGTAGATGAGCCACAGCAGATCCTGAGGCTGGAACTTGGGCTAAATCTAAAGGGATTTTGAATGAATGGTTTCACCGTGACGGTCCTTTGGGTCTGTTTTGACCTCGATGGTGGGAGCGGCTTGGCAGAGAGACCCCTGAGACCTGCTTGGACGCTTCCTGGGGGCCCAGCTTCTGGAATTTGCATGACCCTGAGTTTTCATAGTCACAGAATGCCAGAACCAGCAGATCCTAAAGGCAAATCCCAATGGCCTCATTGTGCAGATGGGTAAACTGAGGCTCAGAGAGGGAAAGGGATTTATCCAAGGTCTGTGCCTCAGTGGACGAGGTTGGAGTAACAGTTATTTATCGGCTGCTTATAACTTCACTCACAACAACCCGATTTCACTCTCATCTCCATTTTATATGGCGGAGGGCGGGGGTAACTGAAGGCAGGGAAGGTGAAATAACTTCTCCAGGTCTCATAGTAAGTCGTAGAGCTGGGATTCTCATCCAGGGAGTCTTGTTCCAGGGCCCATGTTCCCAGCTTCTTCACCAAGCTGCCTCTTGCCAGTGCACTGCAGGGCTGCCCTTGTTCCTGCCCTCCTTGCCTCTCCCATGCCCCTTGGGAGTGGGTTTACAGAGCTGCTGATGGGGTACTCCTGGAAATCTCCAACTGACGCCCTCCCATTTTCTTCATCCATTCATCAAATATATATTGAGCCCTGCCGGTGCCAGGAACCGTTCTGGGTGCTGGGGATTTGGGAGCAGCCAGAATGGCAGGGGCTGGGAAGCTGGTGAATCCCCAGCCCAGCACCCTCATCTCCTCTGAGGCTGGGTTCTCAGGAGGTGGCATCTGCGCAGCACTGTGGTCTCTGCCACGCAGGCCGCACGCTCAGATGCCCAGCCCAGGCGGGGGGCACATGTGAATGACAGGCTGACTGGAGACCTGGAGAGTGAGTGTCTTGCCCTTGCCCATCTGAGCAGGGCCACCACCCAGCTCCAGCGAATCGTTGCCACGTGGGACTGCCCGTGTGGTGTTGCCAGCCCTTCGGATTTCCCAGAAAAGCTGAACATCCACGTTTTTACATGGAATCTTCTGTTTCTTCGAAGTTGGCAAAAATAAAAATGGAAAAAAAGAACAGTCACCAGTTTGCAGCCTGTGCTTCCTTTCTGCCGTTGCCTCTCTGCAGGCCTGCCTAGGAGGGAGCAAGCTTTTCTTCTAGTTAATGGGCCCTTCACTCCCTGCCGTGGAAGACCCCCTCCCATTGCAGCCTGTCTCCCCGCCATGCTGCACTGCCACCTGGGAGTAGAGAAAAGGGTGTGGGCTTTGCATTGCACAGATTCCAGACAGCTGCTGTGCAGCCTTGTTCAAGCCACTTAACCTCTCTGAGCCTCCATTCCTATCTGAAAAACAAAGTAAAACTGTGCTTACTAGGTTGTGAACAGGACTAAATACGAACTGACTGAAACTCAAGTCAAACAAGAGTAGTCAAAAAATGGAATTTATGGGCTCAGCAGAAGCTCTGGAAGAATCTTGAGAGTTTCAGGTACAGTTGGATCCAGGGACTCACACTGTCATGAGGACTTGTTCTGTCCATCCTGCTCTGCTTTCTTAGTTATGGCTCCATTCACGGGCAGGCT
This sequence comes from Mandrillus leucophaeus, assembly GCF_000951045.1. NCBI lineage: Eukaryota > Metazoa > Chordata > Mammalia > Primates > Cercopithecidae > Mandrillus > Mandrillus leucophaeus. The sequence continues at coordinate 3,143,872 of NW_012107141.1, forward strand.
GTTGTATGAGGTGGCACAGTGGCTGGCTGTGCCCCTGCACACAACACATTTGCACTTCTATCCTTTCAGCAATCCCTGCAATGAAAGGGCCCTTCTCTTTCCAGTAGAGTCCCCCAAAGCCCCAGAATTGTAGCTCACAAATTGGCTAGACCCTGTATCCTCGCACCAATCACTGTGGCTGGCCTGCAGCTATGAGCACTGGTTGGTCAGTCCTCAGTGGCACTCTTACCCATGCAGTGGAGCATTGGAGATGGGGGCTCCCCAGGGACACCAGGGGGCCTAGATGCCAGCAGGCAAATGCATAAACATTCTAACTGGGCTGCAAGCCCCATGAGGGTGGCGACCTTGTTCACCCATGGTTCCTAGCACCTAGGACAGTGCCTGGCACTTGGTAGGATGTGAACGCAGAAGAGTGAGTGAACAGATATGCTTTACAGCATATGTAAAACACCTGACACAGAGCTGGGCATCAGCCACATCCACGCCCCTTCCACCTCCTTCCTGGAGGACTTCTGCCTTCTGAGCTGCACCTACCTTCCTGGTCGAGTGTCACAGCTCCACAGTGCCTTCTCTGTGTTTAGCTTGCCGGGTCAGCCAGAGAAGCCCAAGTATGCCCGTTTGTTTTGGCAAGCTTGACATACAGTGATTATAATCACTAGTGATCACATCACTTTGAATTCACAGGTATTATTCTCTGAAATCATCTCATTCTTTGTTTACTTCTTTATTGTTCAGCCCAACTCATTCATATTCTTTGTTACTCTTGTGAGACTGAGCTGCACTCAGCTTCAATTTCATCAAATGTAGGAAGGGGATATAATTCACCCTGCAGGGTTATAGAGAGGATTAAGTGAGATTACACAAAAATGGAATTCACTTGCACAAAGCCTGGCACAAAGTAGGTGCTCAAGAAAGGTCAGATTCCCTTTGAATTCTTTTAAGTCAAGGTCTTATTGGAGCTTACGTGTATGAGCCTTTCCATGAATACATGAGAAGGTTCTTAATTCTCAGTAATGACCACTAATGACACATGTACACACACACACGCACACACTATCACAATCATGAAGAACTCTAGGTCTCATAGTATAGGTGCCGAAAGTGGCCAAGAGTCAATGGATCAGCAAGACAGTTTATTACTCACAGCACAGCAAACATCAGGATCATCAGTAGGAATTACCCTACTCTCAAGTCGCATAAGGTGGCCCAGATGGTAACTATTCACACAGTGGGCTGTGTTGCATCAGAACTCAGGGCTGAGGGCTCAGCAGCTTTTGCAGCAAGCCATAAACAAGTAAGTTTCTCTTCTCCAGGGAGTGAGCAGTTGCACAGTGTTCACACCAACATGTCCTTGGCCAACTTAATTACCTATATCATTAGCAGCAGAAATGGCTCAGAGTCAGAGGATAGTGAGGCCTTCCAGGTGGATATACTCAGCAAGGATGTTTAGGGATGCTTAGGACCCAAGGAGGACTGCCTCTCTCATTTCACACACCACACACACACACACACACACACACACACACACGTGCCATACTTGTCCAATAGAATGGTGAGCTGGCTGCCTGACAGTGAGTTCCCTGTTGCTGGAGGTACTCATGCATGCTTCAGGATGATGTATATTGTGGTTTCAAGCATCTTGTGATTTAGACTAGTGCATCTCCAGCTTCAATGTGGGTACAGATCACTTGGGCAAATCGCCTTAGGCCAACTGATTTAGGAGGACTGTGGTGCAGAACTCAGGATTCTGCATTTCAAACAAGTTTCAGGAGATGCCAAACGTGCCAGTCCACAGACCATACCTTGAGAAGCAAGGATTTAGATGACTGTTGAGGTGTCTTTAATTCTGAGATTCTGGGCAAGATTGGGCAAATACACAGCCAGTGAGAACAGCTGGGCAGGGTGGAACAGCGAGGGAGGGAGGAGAAGGGGATGGGGGAGAAGTAAAGGTTGATGGGGTAGGGGCTGGGGGCTGTGGTCAGGTTCCCTGGACTCCTTATGCCCCTGCAGCCCCTCTGTCTACAAGCCTTCCCCTCTAGGTCTTATGGTCCAGACCGGGGGATCCCTTTCCTTGCAACCAAAACACTGAAAACGAACCTCATGGTGTTTCCTCAGGTTCTATGTCCCCAAATAGAGACCCCCAACTCTACAAATTGGGAGGAGCGTAGGTATGAGGGCCTTGCACAATGTCCAGGGGAAGGGTAGGGGCTGCTTGCACCGAGTGGCTGGCGGTGGGTTCCTGTCTCCTTCTGCCTCCTCCGGTGGCCTTGAGGTTTCTTCCCCTCTGAGTCTCACTTTCCTTGTCTAGAAAGGCGGGGCTTGGGTCAGGGCATCTCCGGGCATCCTTTCAGTTCTGCCCAGGTTGGAATCCCAGCCTTGCCCACTAAGAGCCACAGGTGTGGCATGCGGGGAGATCACTTACACTCTCTGGCTTTCTCACTACATCATGGGGGTAAGGAGCTGGCTAGACGAGGACACACTGGGTCTCCAGCACCTGGCAAGTGGTCAATGCAGGACAGCTCTGATTCTCCTTGGAGGAATCCACACATCTAGGCCTCTTTCAGTCATGATCTTCCTAGCCGCCACTTTGCCATCTGAAAGTGTGGCTTCAGCCCAGAGACTGCACTCCTAGCAGCCTGACCCTGGTCCTCTACAGGCCACACCCCCTTCCCCTCAATTCTTATTTGGCTGTGGCTGACCGGGTGCTTGGAGTTCTGGAGCAGGTTGGCCTCAGGGAACTGTTAGGACTTCAGGGCCCTCTTCCACAGGAACAGCAGTGGTTGGGAGGAGCCCCCTGTGCCTGCCTCACCCCAAATCACTGACATGCTGGGGGTGGGGGTGGGGGAGGGGCAACCTGGGACTTGTATTTTAACTCTAGTAATACTGATAAGTATTTGTTACTTTTTATTGTGCAAAAAAGTAGATAGAAAAGTATAATAAACTTCCACATACCTATCACCCAACCTCGACAATTAATAACCCCTAGACATCACTAATATATTTTTAAAATCAGAAATGCATGCATTTGGTATAAAATTCAGTAAGAAGTAAGTACCTCTCCTCCTCTAGCCCTCAGTCTAGGAGCAACTGCCACAGCCTAGAGTTGCTCTGAGAATATATGATCACATCTAAATGTGTATGTCCTTTAACACTTTATGCAACTGGGGCTTGTGTGTTTTATATAACACACATATAGCTTACTGGCTTTGTGCCAGATACTGTTCCAAGTGTATTACAAATGTTAACTCATTTATTTCTCATAACAACCTTACCAAGAAGGTGCTGTTAACCCATTTATGCCTGAGGTTGCAAGTTTTTGAAGTTTTGCAGTCAGACCTTGGCGATGACCTTGAGCAGTAGGGTGTGAATAACTCCCATGTGCTTAGCTTTCCAATAATGGAACACTAGTCACAAATGGGTTTTGATATCCCCAGGCCCAGAGAAGTTAAGGAACTCCCCAGGGTCACACAGATGGTGAATAATGCAGCTGGAAGTTGAATCCAGGCAGCCCAGCACCAGAGTCCATGTTCTTAACCACCATTTTCTGCTGTCTCTCCGATGACATGTTCTCTTCCTAACTTTGGTTTTGTTTCACCACCAAATGAGTAATTCATTCGACAAATGTTTATCGTGTGCCTACCTTGTACCAGGCACTGTTCTAGTTGCAGGGGATACAGCAGTGAACAAAACAGAGAAATTTCTCTGCCTTCCTGGAGTTGACATTCTAGTCGGGGAGGCAGACAGAAGTGCTACCTAAGTTTGATGGTGACACGCACTCTGGAGAAAAATAAAGCAAGGGGCCAGGCGTGGTGGCTCATGCCTGTAATCCCAGCAATTTGGGAGGCTGAGGCAGGCAAATCACCTGAGGTCAGGAGTTGGAGACCAACCTGGCCAACATGGCGAAACCCTGTCTCTACTAAAAATACAAAAATTAGCTAGGCATAGTGGCGGGCACCTCTAATCTCAGCTACTAGGAAGGCTGAGGATCACTTGAACCTGGGAGGCAGAGGTTGCAGTGAGCTGAGATCATGCCACTGCACTCCAGCCTGGTGACAGAGTAAGACTTTTTAAAAAAAAAAAAAAAAAAAAAAAAATTCAGCAAGGAAGGAGTGGTAGCAAGCGTCAGGGGGTTGCAGTTTTATGTAGGGAAGCCAGAGAAAGTAACATTGAGTGAATGCTTAGAGAGAGTCGGGGAGCAAGCCACATGGGTATAAGAGGGAAGAGCATCCCATGCAGAGGGAACAGCCAGTGCTGAGGCTCCTGTTGGAGGCAGAGCAAGGTAGCCCCTGTGGCTGTGATGAGGAGTGGGGAGTGGGAAGGGAGAAAATCTCAGAGGAAGTGGAACAGACTGTGTCAGGGCAGCACACTGCTGAGGAGCTTTGGTGTTTGCACTGCATGATGTGGGCACCGTGGGGGGTTTTGAGTGGAGGGCATGGGGTACTTGATCTGCCTTATGTTATAACAGGTATACCCTGACTGTGCGTGGGGAATGGACAGTAGGGGTAGAGTGGAAGGAGGGACATGAGTCAGGCTGTCTCTGAAGCCATTCCAGGAAGAGGGAGTAGTGGGAGAGGGTGGCAGCCATGGAGGAGGAGGTTAGGTTTGTTCCATAGCTTCCTTCTTTGAAACCGCTCACTCTCTGTTGTGTGGCTGTGATGTGTGGTGTTATTTAACCAACCGCCCCATCCCCCTCCATGGGTACATTGGTTGTTTCCAGTCTTTTGCTATCCCAGACAGTGCTGCAAGGAATACTGTTGCACAGATATCTTGGATAAATTCCTAGAAGTTGTAGGATTGAAGGTTATGGGCTTTTTTTTTTTTTTTTTTTTTGAGACGGAGTTTTGCTCTGTCACCCAGGCTCAAGTGCAATGGTGCAATCTAGGCTCACTGCAACCTCCACCTCCTGGTTTCAAGCAATTCTCGTGCCTCAGCCTCTTGAGTAGCTGGAATTACAGGCACCCACCACCACGTCCTGCTAATTGTTGTATTTTTAGTGGAGACAGGGTTTCACCATATTGGTCAGGCTAGTCTTCAACTCCTTGAATTCAGGTGATTCACCCATCTTGGCCTCCCAAAGTGCTGGGATTACAGGCGTGAGCCACCGCACACAGCCGGTTATGTCGAGTTTTTAAAAGTTCCCCAGTGCCAAAGTGCTCTCCCTGGTGCTACTAGTTTACACTTCCACCAGCAATGCTTTGGAGAGAATGCCCAGGATGTCCCTTCAGTGCAGATCTTGGGCTTAAGGGAGAGGGGTGGCTGGTGGTGAGACGCTGTGGCCCCACCCTGTTTGCCCCTTTGTAGACTGAGGTGCCATCAAGGCAGATGCTTTACAGAGGCACAGGCAGAGTGCTGGGCCCAGCTGGAACGGGCCTGGGGATAGATGGGATCTGCCCCTTTGATGGGGCAGTGTCCCAGTGAGGATGGCTGATGGCTGCAGGTGACAGAAACCCTGTTGCAGACAGGCCCGGGCAATAAAGCAGTTTAAGAGGAAGTGCAGAGGTAGCGCGGATTTCAGGACCTATTGCTTCAGCACCTCAACCATGTCAGTTACAGTTTCTGTCTCTGAGATGGTTCCCAACACCAGCCCCTTGTTGGATTTCCCAACCCAATTGGGTGTCCAACAATTCAATTCAATTCAATTCTGCAACAAACTATCTAGAGCTGGTGCAGACCCCACAAGATAAGGGCTCAGTTACGCAAGACTGCCCTCAATTCAGACACCGGTCATAAGTCCCTGGTGACTTGTACCTCTGACCAACATAAATCCAGGGCTCCTACAAACCCCTTCCTCAGGTGTGGTAATTCACTTGAACATCTCACAAAGCTCAGGAAAGTGCTTTACTTACTGCTACTGGTTTACGTAAAGGATTCAGCTCAGGAATGGCCAGATGGAAGAGCTGCACAGGGTAAGGTGTAGGGGAAGGGACCTGGAGCTTCCATGTTCTCTCTGGACCTCCACTCTCCCAGCACCTTGCTATGTTCACTAATCCAGAGGTTTTCTAAATCTCCTTCAAGAGCCTTCACAGAGCTTCATCTCCAGCCCCTCTTCTCCTCGCCAGAGGCCAGTGGGTGGGACTTCCAACCTTCCAATCATGTGTTCTCTCTGGTGACTCAGCCTCATCATGAAGCTATCTAGGGGGTCCCACCCTCAGTTATCTCATTAGCATAAACTCAGGTATGATCTGGTGGGACTCCTTATGCAACGCCAAAGACACTCCTATAACCCAGGAAATTCCAAGGGTTTTAGGAACTCTGTTTTATTAGCCAGGAACCAGGGACAAACACTAAATATAGTCAACCTCTCCTATCTATGGGCATCCATGGGGATTCAACCAGCCGTGGCACAACAGACTTTATCCTTGTCATTATTCCCTAAACAATACAGTACAGCAGTGATTTACATAACATTAACATTGTATGGGGCATTATACATAATCTAGAGATGATTTAAAGTATATGGGAGGATGTCCAAAGGTCATTTGCAAATACTATGCTGTTTTATCCAGGACTTGAGCATCCTTGGACTTTAGTATCAGAGAGGGTCCTGGAACCAATTCCCCTCAGATACTAGGGTGCCAATGAATGTGTGTTTCTTGTCCTACCGCCCTGTCCCCCTTCTCTGATGAACTCGCTTCATGCTGAAGATGCTTCCTGCTGGCGTCCTCTGCAGGACGTGGCTCCCATTTGCAACAATGACTGCGTGCTTTCGCCTTCAAGTCATGAAATAAAAGCCCTTCCCTTCCCTTTGATTTGGCCAAAATAAGTCAAATATCTGACCTTGGAGGGAAATGTCATGTGCTGATTCAAGGCTAGGTTCCTCCAGTCACTGGGGAGGGAGGTGGCATTGCTAGAATTGGCTTAGATGAACCTGAGCCCAGCCCTGGTGTTGGGCAAAGGCTCGGTATCTCTGAATCTCACTCAATAGGCCCTGTAAGGGAGGTGTGGCACCTGAACAAAGTCCAACTTCCAGTGGGGAGTAATGAGGTAACGGATGTTATAGAAGCCACCAGCAGTATCCACTGTGAGAAGCAAACACATAAAACCCGGTACCACCCTTGACCACCTTCTCCACAATCATGAATCTTTACACTGCTTCTCCAAAGCTTACCAAGGGTGGAGTCAACAGGTCACCTTTAAAAAGTTCTGGCCGGGCGCGGTAGCTCATGCCTGTAATCCCAGCACTTTAGGAGGCCGAGGCAGGTGGATCACCTGAGGTCAGGAGTTCAAGACCAGCCTAGCCAACATGATGAAACACTGTCTCTACTGAAAACACAAAAATTAGCTGGGTGTGGTGGCGCATGTCTGTAATCCCAGCTACTTGGGAGGCTGAGGCAGGAGAATAGCTTGAACCCGGGGGGTGGAGGTTGCAACAAGCTGAGATCAGGCCCCTGCACTCCAGCCTGGGCAACAAGAGAGAAACACCGCCTCAAAAAACAAAAACAAACAAAAAAAAACCCAGAAAAACAAAAAGTTCTGCAGGAGGGACCGCCTTGGGAGCATGTGTTCCACCGGCCCTGGCTAGCTATACCGGTGATGCTTAGTGGTGACTGCCCTGTGGGTAAAAGCTCGAAACCTCATTTTCCATGACCCCAGCAGGAGCCTCCACTGGCTGGACCCCAGTTCCTGTGGCTGCAAAATCAGGGACTGGACAAGTTAGAGGTCCTCATATGGGAGTTCCCTGCCCTTAGGGCGCCAGCAGATGGTTTTTCTTTATGTTTATTAACATACATACATTCAGAAAAGTGCACATATTGTAAAAGCTGGCTGAGTTTATTTCCACAAAGTTATTACACCCATGGGACGAGCACCCAGATGAAGAAATAGAACATGACCGGCATCTTAGAACTCCCTTTCCTGCCTTTTTCCAGTTATTCCGAAGAATAACCACAAACTTCACCTCTAACACCATACTTGTGCCTGGTTGGTTTTTTTTTTTTTTTTTTTTTTTGGTAACTTTATTTAAATTGAATCATACAGTATGAGTCTGTACTCTTTGGGGGTCTCCTTTCTTTCCTTGGCATTATCACTCATCCAGATTATAGCATGTAGTTGTAGTTTGTCTGTTCTCATTTCTGCCTAGTATTCTGTCCACTGAATTATTTTTTTAAACATGAAGCTTAGTGAATATTGTACAGTATCCTATGATCAGGTAGGATAAGTGAACAAACATGTCAAATTTCTTTGCTTTTGCTTGGGATGATGGCCGCTAACCAGCGTGTTAACCCTGCTTATCATGTACCCTGTATGTATACAAAGAACTAGGAAGATGAATTAATTATTACCTAATGCATGCAGTCTTTTTAGTAGACAAGATCTTCCAAAATGGGAATCATAAATAAAAATAAAAACAGGTATGCTTCAAGGTAGAAATATGGGGGTCCTTACTGATTGATTGATTCATTGATTCATTCATTTATTAAATATGCATCAAGCACCACTTGTATGCCGGATACTCAGTCTCTAATCTGGATTCCTCCTTTCTCCTAACCGATTGGCAGGATCTCAGCATCTAATGACAAGTGGGTAAAGGTCACTGGAATTATCTTCTTTAGCAATTTCTAAACTCAATGATTATGAACAGGTCCTCTAAAGAATATTTAAGCGACTATTTTTCAGAAGCAAAAAGAAGAAAGCAGAAATACACAACCCTCTTCCTGAACTAACCACTAGTGATACCTTAAAATATATCCTCCCAGACCCATATGTACAGATCTGCATCATTATGTATAGACTTTAAGTGGAATTATTTTGTACACCTGTGTAGGATGGAAAATTAAAATAAAAAAGTATTTTAATGGAACTACTTTGTATCTATCTTTTCATAGCTTTCATTAACAAAATTCTTGTTTTTCAGAACAGTTTTAGGTTCACAGCAAAACTGAGCAGAAACTAGAGTTCCCCATACACCCTGCACCCACACACATCTAGCTTCCCCGATTATTAACATCCCACACCAAAGTGAAATATTTGTTATAATTGATCAACCTCCACTGACACATCATTATCAACCAAAGTGCATAGTTTACATTAGGGTTCACTCACGGTGTTGTACCTTCTGTGGATCTTGACAAAGGTACAATGACATGTACCTTCCATTGTAGTACATACAGATTAATTTTACTGCCTAAAAATCCTCTATATTCCACCTATTTGTCCCTCTCTCCCCACAACCCCTGCCAACCACTGATCTTTTTACAGCCTTCATGATTTTGCCTTTTCCAGGATGTCATATAGTTGGAATTATACAGTATGTAGCCTTTTCAGGTTGGCATCTTTCACATAATAACTTGCATTTTCATTTAGCAATCTGTTGAACATGTGTTTTCATGTCAATCAATATTCCTCTTCAGCATTGTTAATTGCTGTCTAATCATTGTATGCTAATATTTCATTGTATTTCATTGTGACATAGGATAGCAATTTCCCCCGTTTTGGAGGTTTAAATTATTTCCTATTTTTTGCTATTAAAAATAATATTGCAGAGGATAGCTTTGTAGGTAAATCTTTGCACGCAATATAAATGCATCTTTAGGATACATTCCTGGTTGTGGGCTTGCTCGTACAAAGGGTTTACTCACTTTGAGGCTTTTGATACATGTGCCAAATTACCCTCTAGAATGGTTACACCAATTTACACTCCAGCCAGTGGGATATGAAGTACTAATTTCCTCCACACTCTTGCCAACTCTGAATAACATCAAGATTTTTCATCTTTGCCAGTTTAATAGAGGAGAAATGATATTTGTTTTAATTCATATTTATTTGAGTATTAATATCTTCTTGGTTTTCCTTAAAGCATATTAGCCATTTATTGGTCTTTGCAGATTGCTCGTTTGTGTTTTTATCCATTTTTTTTTCTATTGGGGTAAGCATCTTTAGAGCATATATTTATAAAAAGCGTTTATTAGGGGTATTCACTGCTTGTAAAGGCCCTCTTCTAATGTCAAAAAATTTTTGGCTGGGCGTGGTAGCTCACACCTGTAATCCCAGCATGGATCCCAGGGCAGGTCACCTGAGGTCAGGAGTTCGAGACCAGTCTGGCCAACATGGTGAAACCCTGTCTCTTCTAAAATAATACAAAAAATTAGTCAGGTGTGGTGGCAGGCGCCTGTAATCCCAGCTACTCGGGAGGTTGAGACAGGAGAATCGCTTGAACCCAGGAGGTGGAAGTTGCAGTGAGCCGAGATCATGCCATTGCACTCTAGCTTGATTGACAGAGTGAGACTCCATCTAAAAAAAAAAAAAAAAAAAAAAAATTCACCACCATATGCACGTCTGATGTCTGTTATACTTTTAAATATTAATAAAATTAATGACAATAATATTTATAGAGTAATTATGATAGGTCAGGCATTATGCTGTGTAAAACAGCCCTATGAGATAGGTTCTGATATCAGTCCCACTGGACAGATGGGGAAACCTGGCAGGTGTGGTTAATGCATTTTCTCAAGGTTACACAGTTTGTGAGTGGCTGTGCTGGTGTCAATTGATTAACAAAACACATGGTGACATAAGCTTTCTATGAATTCAATAACACTTTTAAATATATTTGTCTTTTGTGTTCATCACAAAAGTATTCATTTGCAAATCTGTCTTATACATATAAGTTCGAGGCATATAATTTATGTTCTCTATAGGCATGCTTGCTGAGAATATAAATTTGATAACTCCCTGTAATAATTCCAAGCCCTTGCCCACCTCACACATGGTTTACTGTTAAGGACTATGAGTTGGACCTTTTATTTTACAGGAAAGAGAAACTGAGGGCAAGGCAGGAATTTTATCCGGGTCACCTAAAAATTGACGGCACAGCCAGAACTGAGACCCAGGGCTTGGGATTCCTAGCCCAAGTCAAGGTCAGCATGTGGCTTGGGCCAGAAACCTAACCTCATGTCCTTTTGATATCAATGGGGACAACATAGATGCTGTGGTAGGTACCAGAGTAAACCTAGATTCTCATGGTGCCAGCCTCTAGGGAAACCAAGTGGGCACAGATCCCCAGTCCCCTGGCTACACTGGCTCCTGGGCATTCCAGGATCCTGGCACCCTGCCAAGGGTGAAAACAGAGCTGCAGGCTCCTGGGCTGCATTCTGCCCCCTCCTTCTGGGTTTGCAGCTCACTGCTGGGTTTGCAACAAGCCTAATCTCTGCATGTGCAGACTTAGAGGAGCCAGCTGAGAGGGAGCATTGCCAGCAGCTTGGAATCCTCCATGAGGCCTGCCGACCACCCTTCCCCCAAGCCTTTTGCTGGGCAGGTAGGACTAGAGCAATCTTCAGGAAGGGCTATGGGGGCTTTACCTGGGCCAGGCCTTAGAGTGTCTGCTGAGGTGGACTCAGTGAAGGATACCAGCCCATGTTCTCCCTCTCTCTCTCCCCAGTGGGAGTTCATTTGGTCCTGCCACATCCCATCTTCTCCCTCCCTGTCCCTGTGGCCTTTATCACAAGTGCAGAAATCTGTCTATTTCAAAGTAGGGAGGTCTATGGACCACTTAAGAGTTGGAATGCACATCAGTCCTTTGAGGCTTGATCCTGGTTCTCCAGACAGCCAGTTCCGAGTAGACAGAAATTATTTGTGCATATAGTCAATAAATAGGTGTCAGATAATAAGAACTTGGTAACTCATTTTGTTTCCCTTTATGCTTTGGCTGCCAGGAGGCTCAGAGTTGAATGAATAACTCAATCACTAACCCTTTTACAACAGATTCCTGGCATAACCAACACCCCTCTTTCTCCATGAGGCCTCTGACACTATCTCTGGTTGTTTCTTAACTGTACCGTTTAGTATGTGTTTGTTTTATAAAACATTGCAAGTCTTCCGTGTGGTGAAGGTGGGATGTGAGAGATAGGACATAAAAGCAAATGTCCCATAGATGTGTCTACTTTGAGATACAAAGTAATGCTTTGCCCACAGGGGGTGATTTGCTGGGAATGATTTAAGACAGGAAAATGTTTGGATGCCTCAGTCCTTCTCTTTCAATCTCCCTTACCCTCTCCATCTTCTCTTTTCTCCCTCCTCTCCTCTCTTCTCTCCCTCTCTTACCCTCCATCCTTTATTCTCTTACTATTGCCTATTCTCCCTCCAAACTCTTCCCACATCCCTCTGTGCCCTCCTCATTTATTCCTAATGGAGACCACCTCCACCTGGCAAGTATCAGTATTTCCATTTTGCAAAAGAAGACACTAAGGCCCTAGAGAGTGTAAGTGACGTGCCATGGCCACACAGCTTATCCTCCTCAACTGATCGTCAGAATCAGGCTCTGAGTCTCGTGAGTCTAATTCCATCCTACCCCACAGTGCACCTCTTCACCCTTCAGTGCCCACCCTGTCAGCATCTCTCACTACCTGCTCTGCCTGGCAGAGATCACTGGAAGAGAGCTCCATAGGGAATCAAACCCCCACGCTGTTTTTCCTGCTGAGGTCTCTTTCAGAATTGAGATTCCCAATGGGACGAGTGGGACATATCAGAGGGGCCAGTGAGATATGAAGGGGGACATTTGGTGAATATTTACTGAGGATATGCTGTGTGCTGGGCAAGGCAGAGAGTCAGCCAAGCAAGGTTTTCAGCGTGCAAAATTGAAAGAGGTCTTCGCTCTCAGGTGCCAGTCCTGCAAGCGTGTGACCCTGAGAGTGAAAGCCTCCTAGTGCCTGGCTTGTCTTTCCCTAGTCTTGGCCCTGGTGCCAGGCACTGTTACAGGTGCTGGCAGTTCAGTGGTGGCCTGCACCCTGCCCTCGGGGAGCTTACAGTCTCTTAAGGGAAACAGATATTAATCAAGTAATCCTGCTAACAAAAGATGGTTACACATGTCACACTGCCATGAAGTGTGACATGGGGCTAGGAGAGGGTGTTTTTGGTGGCAGTTGGAGGGGGGCAGTGAGGTCTGAAGTCTGGGCAGGAGTTCCCCAGGTGTTCTGCAGGCGAGGACGCAGCAAGTTCACAGGCCCCATGGCAAGATGGAGAATGGCATACAGGTGGGGCTTGTGGAGGGCAGAGGGGCCAGAGCAAGGGAGCTCCATGAAAAGCAGTCCTCAGCAGTCCATTCCAATAAAGCCTCAGAGTTTCCAAATCACTGACTTAAAAAAAAAAAAATCCAAGCCAATGGAGAGAATTCAAAGCCACCCCTTAATGATGTCACTAGCACTCATCTTCCTGATCAGCATTCTTTAGTGGGATGTACAGAGACTGTGCGTGGCCCCTCCACACTCGTCTGTGTCCACGGAATACAGCTATGTCTGTGATAGAATCTATTATTAGCCACATTTTCTAGAGGAAGAAATGAGAACACAGAGAAGTTAGATAACCTGCTGTATTAGTCATCTCAGGCTGCCATGACAAAATACCGTAGACGGAGGCGCTTAAACAACAGCCATTTATTTCTCACAGTTTTAGAGCCTGAGAAGTCCAAGATCAGAATGCCAGCCTATTCGTTCCTGGTTGTGGCACTCCGCCTTGTGGATGGCTGCCTTCTGGATGTGTCCTCATGGTAGAGAGGGCCCTGGTGTCTCTTCCTCTCCTTATAAGGGCACCTAACCCTTATGACCTCAATTAATCTTGATCACCTCCTCACAGCGCTATCTGCAAATACAGATACCCTGGGGCTGAGGGCTTCAACATATGAAGGGGGGTGGGGACCATAACACCTGCCCGGGATGACACCGCCCATCAGTGCGATTTGAACTCAGGCAGTGCCTGTCCAGTGCCCAGGCACCTAACCGCTGAGGCTGCGCCCCAGGATGTATGGTAAGGGGTACTGCCCATCCCAGTGAGAGCGCCTCAGGGCAGCAGGTGTTCAGGGATCCTTCACAAATCCACAGGGCCTTGCTCCCACCTGGCTGCTGAACTTGTGAACTGGGGCCTGAACCCACTTAAGGGTGATCCCAGCGATTGTTAGGTAAGAGGACTGGACAGGGATACTGCATGGCCAGGCCAACCTGAAACACTTGAATCTGGGGGTTCAGCCAGTTTCCAATTTCCTGAGCAGCCATCGGGCGTGGTCTGCATGACCTTGGGCAAGTCGCTTGACATCTTCCAGGTTCCAATTCCTGCGCCCTCAGAGGTCGCAAGGGGCCATCCCACAGGCTGTGAGGGCAGCCGAGTACCCAGCGGGGGAGCCCCTGGCATAACGCAGTCAGAAGGCAGGAGAGCGGCAGGCACCCTGGTCCTGCCCCGGATGGTGCAGGTGCGGCAGGCCGCGGCTGAGCGAGCGGGTGTCCTGTGTCTGAACCGG